>NW_026783426.1:0-354576 GCF_949774975.1 Lagenorhynchus albirostris
TGAAACCCAAGCTGCTCCAGAAGAGAGGGCGGTGCGTTTCCCTACGCTCGGCGTGCACAGAGGGGCTCGAAGGGGCTACGGGCCTGGATGGTGCGTAGCAGACCCAGGTGCGCCTGGGTTACTCATTGTTCACTGCCAGGGAACAGGGCGCCCCGGCTAGCCTCCCAGGTGTCCAGAAAGCTGTGCTGCCGTTCAAGGTATGCAGAGCAGAGGCCACCGCCTCCTGGAAACTGCAGCACGCCTCCGCTTCTGCACGGCAAACCAGGGCCTTACTTCCAGGCATGGATTCATGCTGGGTGTGGCCGGGAGCCACACAGCACGCTAAGATGCTGACTTTCTCCTCGAGCAGGGGTGACTTCAGGCACGAGGGCGGGCCTCGCAGTGTTGCAAGCACAGCGTTCTCTCACGGCAGCTCACACAAGGGCCGTGACAGGGTCTTCCTGGGCACTTCGCACCCACCAGCCACGTTGTCTCGAAGGGCGTTCGTAGGGCTCTGGAGACGTAGCGCTCCTCAAGGAACGCGCAGTGTGTGGTTTGCCCAGCACTCGGCACGCACGGGGGTCCTCCGAGGGAATCAACCAGTGGACCTCGACGTTGCTCAGCCGGCCCACAGGTGTCTGGAGGCACTCAGGGACCTTGGGAGGGGAAAATGCTGCACGCCCGTGGGGCCTAGGAGTCCCCGGGCGTTGTACTGCCTTGAGAGCAAAGCGACTAAGAACTCCCGGAAAGAGCCGCATGCCTCCCTTTCTGCGCGGCTACTCAGGGCCTAACCTGGAGGCCAGCTCTCACGTTGAGGTCCCCCTTTGGCTCTAGAGCCTGCCGTGCGGACGGCCACCGCGGCCGCGGAAGCCCCTGGTTTAGAGAGCGCAAACTCATAATTTTCCCCGAATGCACTCTTCAGGGTCTCACCGGCCCGTCGGGAGCCGGGAATGTCAGGGAGCGTCAAGGCAGGCAATGAAGGCCGCCCTCCAAATGGGAAAGCAGGGCTAGTTCCAGCAGGCCCCCGGGTTCATGGGCACACTCAGCGTACATCCCTGTGGTTTCTGGCGAGTCCCGGGAGACACCGGTCACCCTGCGTTTCCTTCCCCGAGGTCAACTGCTCGAAGGAGGGAGTCCCCGCATCCAGCGAAACTGTCTCAACCAAGGAAGGCCGTAGCTGCTCCTCTGGGCCTGGGGCTGCCTGCCGTGCCAAAGAAGGAACAGGACTTGAATTGCAGTAAGAAACCCAAGCCGCCGTCCTCTAGGAGGCACGGTGCCTTCGGTCAGGGGGGGTCCCGGATGGAATGCGGAGACGAGGGTTACTCTGAGCGCAGCTCCGATTAGGGCAAACGCGTAAGCCCTCCGCGCCATGTGGGATGTGGCAGAACGGTGTTCGTGAACGTGTGCGAGTGCTGAGGAAACCAAGCTGCTCCAGAAGAGAGGGCGGTGCGTTTCCCTACGCTCGGCGTGCACAGAGGGGCTCGAAGGGGCTACGGGCCTGGATGGTGCGTAGCAGACCCAGGTGCGCCTGGGTGTTACTCAGTGTTCCTGCCGGGAACAGGGCGCCCCGGCTAGCCTCCCAGGTGTCCAGAAAGCTGTGCTGCCGTTCAAGGTATGCAGAGCAGAGGCCACCCGCCTCCTGGAAACTGCAGCACGCCTCCGCTTCTGTCACGGCAAACCAGGGGCCTTACTTCCAGGCATGGCTTCATGCTGGGGTGTGCCGGGAGCCACACAGCACGCCAAGAGCTGACTATTCTCCTCGAGTCAGGGTGACTTCAGGCACGAGGGCGGGCCTCGCAGTGTTGCAAGCACAGCGTTCTCTCACGGCAGCTCACACAAGGGCCGTGACAGGGGTCTTCCTGGGCACTTCGCACCCACCAGCCACGTTGTCCCGAAGGGAGTTCGAGGGCTTCTGGAGACGTAGCGCTCCTCAAGGAACGCGCAGTGTGTGGTTGCCCAGCACTCGGCACGCACGGGGGGTCCTCCGAGGGAATCAACCAGTGGACCTCGACGTTGCTCAGCCGGCCCACAGGTGTCTGGAGGCACTCAGGGACCTTGGAGGGAAAATGCTGCACGCCCGTGGGGCCTAGGAGTCCCCGGTGCGTGTACTGCCTGAGAGCAAAGCGACTAAGAACTCCCGGAAAGAGCCGCATGCCTCCCTTTCTGCGCGGCTACTCAGGGCCTAACCTGGAGGCCAGGCTCTCACGTTGAGGTCCCCTTTGGCTCTAGAGCCTGCCGTGCGGACAGGCCACCGCGGGCCGCGGGAAGCCCCTGGGTTTAGAGAGCGCAAACTCATTAATTTTCCCCGAAGCACTCTTCCAGGGGCTCACCGGCCCGTCGGGAGCGGGAATGTCAGGGAGCGTCAAGGCAGGCAATGAAGGCCGCCCTCCAAATGGGAAAGCAGGGGCTAGTTCCAGCAGGCCCCCGGGTTCATGGGCACACTCAGGCGTACATCCCTGTGGTTTCTGGCGAGTCCCGGGAGACACCGAGTCACCCTGCGTTTCCTCCCCGAGTCAACTGCTCGAAGGAGGGAGTCCCGCATCCAGCGAACTGTCTCAACCAAGGAAGGCCGTAGCTGCTCCTCTGGGCCTGGGGCTGCCTGCCGTGCAAAGAAGGGAACAGGACTTGAATTGCAGTAAGAACCCAAGCCGCCGTCCTCTAGGAGGCACGGTGCCTTCGGTCAGGGGGTCCCGGATGGAATGCGGAGACGAGGGTTTACTCTGAGCGCAGCTCCGATTAGGGCAACGCGTAAGCCCTCCGCGCCATGTGGATGTGGCAGAACGGTGTTCGTGAACGTGTGCGAGTGCTGAGGAAACCAAGCTGCTCCAGAAGAGAGGGCGGTGCGTTTCCCTACGCTCGGCGGTGCACAGAGGGGCTCGAAGGGGCTACGGGCCTGGATGGTGCGTAGCAGACCCAGGTGCGCCTGGGGTTACTCAGTGTTCCTGCCGGGAACAGGGCGCCCCGGCTAGCCTCCCAGGTGTCCAGAAAGCTGTGCTGCCGTTCAAGGTATGCAGAGCAGAGGCCACCGCCTCCTGGAAACTGCAGCACGCCTCCGCTTCTGCACGGCAAACCAGGGCTTACTTCCAGGCATGGCTTCATGCCTGGGTGTGCCCGGGAGCCACACAGCACGCTAAGATGCTGACTTTCTCCTCGAGCAGGGTGACTTCAGGCACGAGGGCGGGCCTCGCAGTGTTGCAAGCACAGCGTTCTCTGGCACGGCAGCTCACACAAGGGCCGTGACAGGGTCTTCCTGGGCACTTCGCACCCACCAGCCACGTTGTCCCGAAGGGCGTTCGAGGGCTCTGGAGACGTAGCGCTCCTCAAGGAACGCGCAGTGTGTGGTTGCCCAGCACTCGGCACGCACGGGGGTCCTCCGAGGGAATCAACCAGTGGACCTCGACGTTGCTCAGCCGGCCCACAGGTGTCTGGAGGCACTCAGGGACCTTGGAGGGGAAAATGCTGCACGCCCGTGGGGCCTAGGAGTCCCCGGGCGTGTACTGCCTTGAGAGCAAAGCGACTAAGAACTCCCGGAAAGAGCCGCATGCCTCCCTTTCTGCGCGGCTACTCAGGGCCTAACCTGGAGGCCAGCTCTCACGTTGAGGTCCCCTTTGGCTCTAGAGCCTGCCGTGCGGACGGCCACCGCGGCCGCGGAAGCCCTGGTTTAGAGAGCGCAAACTCATAATTTTCCCCGAAGCACTCTTCCAGGGCTCACCGGCCCGTCGGGGAGCCGGGGAATGTCAGGGAGCGTCAAGGCAGGCAATGAAGGCCGCCCTCCAAATGGGGAAAGCAGGGCTAGTTCCAGCAGGCCCCCGGGTTCATGGGCACACTCAGCGTACATCCCTGTGGTTTCTGGCGAGTCCCGGGAGACACCCGGTCACCCTGCGTTTCCTTCCCCGAGTCAACTGCTCGAAGGAGGGAGTCCCGCATCCAGCGAACTGTCTCAACCAAGGAAGGCCGTAGCTGCTCCTCTGGGCCTGGGGCTGCCTGCCGTGCCAAAGAAGGAACAGGACTTGAATTGCAGTAAGAACCCAAGCCGCCGTCCTCTAGGAGGCACGGGTGCCTTCGGTCAGGGGGTCCCGGATGGAATGCGGAGACGAGGGTTACTCTGAGCGCAGCTCCGATTAGGGCAACGCGTAAGCCCTCCGCGCCATGTGGGATGTGGCAGAACGGTGTTCGTGAACGTGTGCGAGTGCTGAGGAAACCAAGCTGCTCCAGAAGAGAGGGCGGTGCGTTTCCCTACGCTCGGCGTGCACAGAGGGGGCTCGAAGGGGCTACGGGCCTGGATGGTGCGTAGCAGACCCAGGTGCGCCTGGGGTTACTCAGTGTTCCTGCCGGGAACAGGGCGCCCCGGCTAGCCTCCCAGGTGTCCAGAAAGCTGTGCTGCCGTTCAAGGTATGCAGAGCAGAGGCCACCGCCTCCTGGAAACTGCAGCACGCCTCCGCTTCTGCACGGCAAACCAGGGCCTTACTTCCAGGCATGGCTTCATGCTGGGTGTGCCGGGAGCCACACAGCACGCTAAGATGCTGACTTTCTCCTCGAGCAGGGTGACTTCAGGCACGAGGGCGGGCCTCGCAGTGTTGCAAGCACAGCGTTCTCTCACGGCAGCTCACACAAGGGCCGTGACAGGGTCTTCCTGGGCACTTCGCACCCACCAGCCACGTTGTCCCGAAGGGCGTTCGAGGGCTCTGGAGACGTAGCGCTCCTCAAGGAACGCGCAGTGTGTGGTTGCCCAGCACTCGGCACGCACGGGGGTCCTCCGAGGGAATCAACCAGTGGACCTCGACGTTGCTCAGCCGGCCCACAGGTGTCTGGAGGCACTCAGGACCTTGGAGGGAAAATGCTGCACGCCCGTGGGGCCTAGGAGTCCCCGGGCGTGTACTGCCTTGAGAGCAAAGCGACTAAGAACTCCCGGAAAGAGCCGCATGCCTCCCTTTCTGCGCGGCTACTCAGGGCCTAACCTGGAGGCCAGCTCTCACGTTGAGGTCCCCTTTGGCTCTAGAGCCTGCCGTGCGGACGGCCACCGCGGGCCGCGGAAGCCCCTGGTTTAGAGAGCGCAAACTCATAATTTTCCCCGAAGCACTCTTCCAGGGCTCACCGGCCCGTCGGGAGCCGGGAATGTCAGGGAGCGTCAAGGCAGGCAATGAAGGCCGCCCTCCAAATGGGAAAGCAGGGCTAGTTCCAGCAGGCCCCCGGGTTCATGGGCACACTCAGCGTACATCCCTGTGGTTTCTGGCGAGTCCCGGGAGACACCGGTCACCCTGCGTTTCCTTCCCCGAGTCAACTGCTCGAAGGAGGGAAGTCCCGCATCCAGCGAACTGTCTCAACCAGGAAGGCCGTAGCTGCTCCTCTGGGCCTGGGGCTGCCTGCCGTGCCAAAGAAGGAACAGGACTTGAATTGCAGTAAGAACCCAAGCCGCCGTCCTCTAGGAGGCACGGTGCCTTCGGTCAGGGGGTCCCGGATGGGAATGCGGAGACGAGGGTTACTCTGAGCGCAGCTCCGATTAGGGCAACGCGTAAGCCCTCCGCGCCATGTGGGATGTGGCAGAACGGTGTTCGTGAACGTGGTGCGAGTGCTGAGGAAACCAAGCTGCTCCCAGAAGAGAGGGGCGGTGCGTTTCCCTACGCTCGGCGTGCACAGAGGGGCTCGAAGGGGCTACGGGCCTGGATGGTGCGTAGCAGACCCAGGTGCGCCTGGGGTTACTCAGTGTTCCTGCCGGGAACAGGGCGCCCCGGCTAGCCTCCCAGGTGTCCAGAAAGCTGTGCTGCCGTTCAAGGTATGCAGAGCAGAGGCCACCGCCTCCTGGAAACTGCAGCACGCCTCCGCTTCTGCACGGCAAACCAGGGCCTTACTTCCAGGCATGGCTTCATGCTGGGTGTGCCGGGAGCCACACAGCACGCTAAGATGCTGACTTTCTCCTCGAGCAGGGTGACTTCAGGCACGAGGGCGGGCCTCGCAGTGTTGCAAGCACAGCGTTCTCTCACGGCAGCTCACACAAGGGCCGTGACAGGGTCTTCCTGGGCACTTCGCACCCACCAGCCACGTTGTCCCGAAGGGCGTTCGAGGGCTCTGGAGACGTAGCGCTCCTCAAGGAACGCGCAGTGTGTGGTTGCCCAGCACTCGGCACGCACGGGGGTCCTCCGAGGGAATCAACCAGTGGACCTCGACGTTGCTCAGCCGGCCCACAGGTGTCTGGAGGCACTCAGGGACCTTGGAGGAAAATGCTGCACGCCCGTGGGGCCTAGGAGTCCCCGGGCGTGTACTGCCTTGAGAGCAAAGCGACTAAGAACTCCCGGAAAGAGCCGCATGCCTCCCTTTCTGCGCGGCTACTCAGGGCCTAACCTGGAGGCCAGCTCTCACGTTGAGGTCCCCTTTGGCTCTAGAGCCTGCCGTGCGGACGGCCACCGCGGCCGCGGAAGCCCCTGGTTTTAGAGAGCGCAAACTCATAATTTTCCCCGAAGCACTCTTCCAGGGCTCACCGGCCCGTCGGGAGCCGGGAATGTCAGGGAGCGTCAAGGCAGGCAATGAAGGCCGCCCTCCAAATGGGAAAGCAGGGCTAGTTCCAGCAGGCCCCCGGGTTCATGGGCACACTCAGCGTACATCCCTGTGGTTTCTGGCGAGTCCCGGGAGACACCGGTCACCCTGCGTTTCCTTCCCCGAGTCAACTGATCGAAGGAGGGAGTCCCGCATCCAGCGAACTGTCTCAACCAAGGAAGGCCGTAGCTGCTCCTCTGGGCCTGGGGCTGCCTGCCGTGCCAAAGAAGGAACAGGACTTGAATTGCAGTAAGAACCCAAGCCGCCGTCCTCTAGGAGGCACGGTGCCTTCGGTCAGGGGGTCCGGATGGAATGCGGAGACGAGGGTTACTCTGAGCGCAGCTCCGATTAGGGCAACGCGTAAGCCCTCCGCGCCATGTGGGATGTGGCAGAACGGTGTTCGTGAACGTGTGCGAGTGCTGAGGAAACCAAGCTGCTCCAGAAGAGAGGGCGGTGCGTTTCCCTACGCTCGGCGTGCACAGAGGGGCTCGAAGGGGCTACGGGCCTGGATGGTGCGTAGCAGACCCAGGTGCGCCTGGGGTTACTCAGTGTTCCTGCCGGGAACAGGGCGCCCCGGCTAGCCTCCCAGGTGTCCAGAAAGCTGTGCTGCCGTTCAAGGTATGCAGAGCAGAGGCCACCGCCTCCTGGAAACTGCAGCACGCCTCCGCTTCTGCACGGCAAACCAGGGCCTTACTTCCAGGCATGGCTTCATGCTGGGTGTGCCGGGAGCCACACAGCACGCTAAGATGCTGACTTTCTCCTCGAGCAGGGTGACTTCAGGCACGAGGGCGGGCCTCGCAGTGTTGCAAGCACAGCGTTCTCTCACGGCAGCTCACACAAGGGCCGTGACAGGGGTCTTCCTGGGCACTTCGCACCCACCAGCCACGTTGTCCCGAAGGGCGTTCGAGGGCTCTGGAGACGTAGCGCTCCTCAAGGAACGCGCAGTGTGTGGTTGCCCAGCACTCGGCACGCACGGGGGTGTCCTCCGAGGGAATCAACCAGTGGACCTCGACGTTGCTCAGCCGGCCCACAGGTGTCTGGAGGCACTCAGGGACCTTGGAGGGAAAATGCTGCACGCCCGTGGGGCCTAGGAGTCCCCGGGCGTGTACTGCCTTGAGAGCAAAGCGACTAAGAACTCCCGGAAAGAGCCGCATGCCTCCCTTTCTGCGCGGCTACTCAGGGCCTAACCTGGAGGCCAGCTCTCACGTTGAGGTCCCCTTTGGCTCTAGAGCCTGCCGTGCGGACGGCCACCGCGGCCGCGGAAGCCCCTGGTTTAGAGAGCGCAAACTCATAATTTTCCCGAAGCACTCTTCCAGGGCTCACCGGCCCGTCGGGAGCCGGGAATGTCAGGGAGCGTCAAGGCAGGCAATGAAGGCCGCCCTCCAAATGGGAAAGCAGGGCTAGTTCCAGCAGGCCCCCGGGTTCATGGGCACACTCAGCGTACATCCCTGTGGTTTCTGGCGAGTCCCGGGAGACACCGGTCACCCTGCGTTTCCTTCCCCGAGTCAACTGCTCGAAGGAGGGAGTCCCGCATCCAGCGAACTGTCTCAACCAAGGAAGGCCGTAGCTGCTCCTCTGGGCCTGGGGCTGCCTGCCGTGCCAAAGAAGGAACAGGACTTGAATTGCAGTAAGAACCCAAGCCGCCGTCCTCTAGGAGGCACGGTGCCTTCGGTCAGGGGGTCCCGGATGGAATGCGGAGACGAGGGTTACTCTGAGCGCAGCTCCGATTAGGGCAACGCGTAAGCCCTCCGCGCCATGTGGGATGTGGCAGAACGGTGTTCGTGAACGTGTGCGAGTGCTGAGGAAACCAAGCTGCTCCAGAAGAGAGGGCGGTGCGTTTCCCTACGCTCGGCGTGCACAGAGGGGCTCGAAGGGGCTACGGGCCTGGATGGTGCGTAGCAGACCCAGGGTGCGCCTGGGGTTACTCAGTGTCCTGCCGGGAACAGGGCGCCCCGGCTAGCCTCCCAGGTGTCCAGAAAGCTGTGCTGCCGTTCAAGGTATGCAGAGCAGAGGCCACCGCCTCCTGGAAACTGCAGCACGCCTCCGCTTCTGCACGGCAAACCAGGGCCTTACTTCCAGGCATGGCTTCATGCTGGGTGTGCCGGGAGCCACACAGCACGCTAAGATGCTGACTTTCTCCTCGAGCAGGGTGACTTCAGGCACGAGGGCGGGCCTCGCAGTGTTGCAAGCACAGCGTTCTCTCACGGCAGCTCACACAAGGGCCGTGACAGGGTCTTCCTGGGCACTTCGCACCCACCAGCCACGTTGTCCCGAAGGGCGTTCGAGGGCTCTGGAGACGTAGCGCTCCTCAAGGAACGCGCAGTGTGTGGTTGCCCAGCAACTCGGCACGCACGGGGGTCCTCCGAGGGGAATCAACCAGTGGACCTCGACGTTGCTCAGCCGGCCCACAGGTGTCTGGAGGCACTCAGGGACCTTGGAGGGAAAATGCTGCACGCCCGTGGGGCCTAGGAGTCCCCGGGCGTGTACTGCCTTGAGAGCAAAGCGACTAAGAACTCCCGGAAAGAGCCGCATGCCTCCCTTTCTGCGCGGCTACTCAGGGCCTAACCTGGAGGCCAGCTCTCACGTTGAGGTCCCCTTTGGCTCTAGAGCCTGCCGTGCGGACGGCCACCGCGGCCGCGGAAGCCCCTGGTTTAGAGAGCGCAAACTCATAATTTTCCCGAAGCACTCTTCCAGGGCTCACCGGCCCGTCGGGAGCCGGGAATGTCAGGGAGCGTCAAGGCAGGCAATGAAGGCCGCCCTCCAAATGGGAAAGCAGGGCTAGTTCCAGCAGGCCCCCGGGTTCATGGGCACACTCAGCGTACATCCCTGTGGTTTCTGGCGAGTCCCGGGAGACACCGGTCACCCTGCGTTTCCTTCCCGAGTCAACTGCTCGAAGGAGGGAGTCCCGCATCCAGCGAACTGTCTCAACCAAGGAAGGCCGTAGCTGCTCCTCTGGGCCTGGGGCTGCCTGCCGTGCCAAAGAAGGAACAGGACTTGAATTGCAGTAAGAACCAAGCCGCCGTCCTCTAGGAGGCACGGTGCCTTCGGTCAGGGGGTCCCGGATGGAATGCGGAGACGAGGGTTACTCTGAGCGCAGCTCCGATTAGGGCAACGCGTAAGCCCTCCGCGCCATGTGGGATGTGGCAGAACGGTGTTCGTGAACGTGTGCGAGTGCTGAGGAAACCAAGCTGCTCCAGAAAGAGAGGGCGGTGCGTTTCCCTACGCTCGGCGTGCACAGAGGGGGCTCGAAGGGGCTACGGGCCCTGGATGGTGCGTAGCAGACCCAGGGTGCGCCTGGGGTTACTCAGTGTTCCTGCCGGGAACAGGGCGCCCCGGCTAGCCTCCAGGTGTCCAGAAAGCTGTGCTGCCGTTCAAGGTATGCAGAGCAGAGGCCACCGCCTCCTGGAAACTGCAGCACGCCTCCGCTTCTGCACGGCAAACCAGGGCCTTACTTCCAGGCATGGCTTCATGCTGGGTGTGCCGGGAGCCACACAGCACGCTAAGATGCTGACTTTCTCCTCGAGCAGGGTGACTTCAGGCACGAGGGCGGGCCTCGCAGTGTTGCAAGCACAGCGTTCTCTCACGGCAGCTCACACAAGGGCCGTGACAGGGTCTTCCTGGGCACTTCGCACCCACCAGCCACGTTTGTCCCGAAGGGCGTTCGAGGGCTCTGGAGACGTAGCGCTCCTCAAGGAACGCGCAGTGTGTGGTTGCCCAGCACTCGGCACGCACGGGGGTCCTCCGAGGGAATCAACCAGTGGACCTCGACGTTGCTCAGCCGGCCCACAGGTGTCTGGAGGCACTCAGGGACCTTGGAGGGAAAATGCTGCACGCCCGTGGGGCCTAGGAGTCCCCGGGCGTGTACTGCCTTGAGAGCAAAGCGACTAAGAACTCCCGGAAAGAGCCGCATGCCTCCCTTTCTGCGCGGCTACTCAGGGCCTAACCTGGAGGCCAGCTCTCACGTTGAGGTCCCCTTTGGCTCTAGAGCCTGCCGTGCGGACGGCCACCGCGGCCGCGGAAGCCCCTGGTTTAGAGAGCGCAAACTCATAATTTTCCCCGAAGCACTCTTCCAGGGCTCACCGGCCCGTCGGGAGCCGGGAATGTCAGGGAGCGTCAAGGCAGGCAATGAAGGCCGCCCTCCAAATGGGAAAGCAGGGCTAGTTCCAGCAGGCCCCCGGGTTCATGGGCACACTCAGCGTACATCCCTGTGGTTTCTGGCGAGTCCCGGGAGACACCGGTCACCCTGCGTTTCCTTCCCCGAGTCAACTGCTCGAAGGAGGGAGTCCCGCATCCAGCGAACTGTCTCAACCAAGGAAGGCCGTAGCTGCTCCTCTGGGCCTGGGGCTGCCTGCCGTGCCAAAGAAGGAACAGGACTTGAATTGCAGTAAGAACCCAAGCCGCCGTCCTCTAGGAGGCACGGTGCCTTCGGTCAGGGGGTCCCGGATGGAATGCGGAGACGAGGGTTACTCTGAGCGCAGCTCCGATTAGGGCAACGCGTAAGCCCTCCGCGCCATGTGGGATGTGGCAGAACGGTGTTCGTGAACGTGTGCGAGTGCTGAGGAAACCAAGCTGCTCCAGAAGAGAGGGCGGTGCGTTTCCCTACGCTCGGCGTGCACAGAGGGGCTCGAAGGGGCTACGGGCCTGGATGGTGCGTAGCAGGACCCAGGGTGCGCCTGGGGTTACTCAGTGTTCCTGCCGGGAACAGGGCGCCCCGGCTAGCCTCCCAGGTGTCCAGAAAGCTGTGCTGCCGTTCAAGGTATGCAGAGCAGAGGCCACCGCCTCCTGGAAACTGCAGCACGCCTCCGCTTCTGCACGGCAAACCAGGGCCTTACTTCCAGGCATGGCTTCATGCTGGGTGTGCCGGGAGCCACACAGCACGCTAAGATGCTGACTTTCTCCTCGAGCAGGGTGACTTCAGGCACGAGGGCGGGCCTCGCAGTGTTGCAAGCACAGCGTTTCTCTCACGGCAGCTCACACAAGGGCCGTGACAGGGTCTTCCTGGGCACTTCGCACCCACCAGCCACGTTTGTCCCCGAAGGGCGTTCGAGGGCTCTGGAGACGTAGCGCTCCTCAAGGAACGCGCAGTGTGTGGTTGCCCAGCACTCGGCACGCACGGGGGTCCTCCGAGGGAATCAACCAGTGGACCTCGACGTTGCTCAGCCGGCCCACAGGTGTCTGGAGGCACTCAGGGACCTTGGAGGGAAAATGCTGCACGCCCGTGGGGCCTAGGAGTCCCCGGGCGTGTACTGCCTTGAGAGCAAAGCGACTAAGAACTCCCGGAAAGAGCCGCATGCCTCCCTTTCTGCGCGGCTACTCAGGGCCTAACCTGGAGGCCAGCTCTCACGTTGAGGTCCCCTTTGGCTCTAGAGCCTGCCGTGCGGACGGCCACCGCGGCCGCGGAAGCCCCTGGTTTAGAGAGCGCAAACTCATAATTTTCCCCGAAGCACTCTTCCAGGGCTCACCGGCCCGTCGGGAGCCGGGAATGTCAGGGAGCGTCAAGGCAGGCAATGAAGGCCGCCCTCCAAATGGGAAAGCAGGGCTAGTTCCAGCAGGCCCCCGGGTTCATGGGCACACTCAGCGTACATCCCTGTGGTTTCTGGCGAGTCCCGGGAGACACCGGTCACCCTGCGTTTCCTTCCCCGAGTCAACTGCTCGAAGGAGGGAGTCCCGCATCCAGCGAACTGTCTCAACCAAGGAAGGCCGTAGCTGCTCCTCTGGGCCTGGGGCTGCCTGCCGTGCCAAAGAAGGAACAGGACTTGAATTGCAGTAAGAACCCAAGCCGCCGTCCTCTAGGAGGCACGGTGCCTTCGGTCAGGGGGTCCCGGATGGAATGCGGAGACGAGGGTTACTCTGAGCGCAGCTCCGATTAGGGCAACGCGTAAGCCCTCCGCGCCATGTGGGATGTGGCAGAACGGTGTTCGTGAACGTGTGCGAGTGCTGAGGAAACCAAGCTGCTCCAGAAGAGAGGGCGGTGCGTTTCCCTACGCTCGGCGTGCACAGAGGGGCTCGAAGGGGCTACGGGCCTGGATGGTGCGTAGCAGACCCAGGGTGCGCCTGGGGTTACTCAGTGTTCCTGCCGGGAACAGGGCGCCCCGGCTAGCCTCCCAGGTGTCCAGAAAGCTGTGCTGCCGTTCAAGGTATGCAGAGCAGAGGCCACCGCCTCCTGGAAACTGCAGCACGCCTCCGCTTCTGCACGGCAAACCAGGGCCTTACTTCCAGGCATGGCTTCATGCTGGGTGTGCCGGGAGCCACACAGCACGCTAAGATGCTGACTTTCTCCTCGAGCAGGGTGACTTCAGGCACGAGGGCGGGCCTCGCAGTGTTGCAAGCACAGCGTTCTCTCACGGCAGCTCACACAAGGGCCGTGACAGGGTCTTCCTGGGCACTTCGCACCCACCAGCCACGTTGTCCCGAAGGGCGTTTCGAGGGCTCTGGAGACGTAGCGCTCCTCAAGGAACGCGCAGTGTGTGGTTGCCCAGCACTCGGCACGCACGGGGGTCCTCCGAGGGAATCAACCAGTGGACCTCGACGTTGCTCAGCCGGCCCACAGGTGTCTGGAGGCACTCAGGGACCTTGGAGGAAAATGCTGCACGCCCGTGGGGCCTAGGAGTCCCCGGGCGTGTACTGCCTTGAGAGCAAAGCGACTAAGAACTCCCGGAAAGAGCCGCATGCCTCCCTTTCTGCGCGGCTACTCAGGGCCTAACCTGGAGGCCAGCTCTCACGTTGAGGTCCCCTTTGGCTCTAGATGCCTGCCGTGCGGACGGCCACCGCGGCCGCGGAAGCCCCTGGTTTAGAGAGCGCAAACTCATAATTTTCCCCGAAGCACTCTTCCAGGGCTCACCGGCCCGTCGGGAGCCGGGAATGTCAGGGAGCGTCAAGGCAGGCAATGAAGGCCGCCCTCCAAATGGGAAAGCAGGGCTAGTTCCAGCAGGCCCCCGGGTTCATGGGCACACTCAGCGTACATCCCTGTGGTTTCTGGCGAGTCCCGGGAGACACCGGTCACCCTGCGTTTCCTTCCCCGAGTCAACTGATCGAAGGAGGGAAGTCCCGCATCCAGCGAACTGTCTCAACCAAGGAAGGCCGTAGCTGCTCCTCTGGGCCTGGGGCTGCCTGCCGTGCCAAAGAAGGAACAGGACTTGAATTGCAGTAAGAACCCAAGCCGCCGTCCTCTAGGAGGCACGGTGCCTTCGGTCAGGGGGTCCCGGATGGAATGCGGAGACGAGGGTTACTCTGAGCGCAGCTCCGATTAGGGCAACGCGTAAGCCCTCCGCGCCATGTGGGATGTGGCAGAACGGTGTTCGTGAACGTGTGCGAGTGCTGAGGAAACCAAGCTGCTCCAGAAGAGAGGGCGGTGCGTTTCCCTACGCTCGGCGTGCACAGAGGGGCTCGAAGGGGCTACGGGCCTGGATGGTGCGTAGCAGACCCAGGTGCGCCTGGGGTTACTCAGTGTTCCTGCCGGGAACAGGGCGCCCCGGCTAGCCTCCCAGGTGTCCAGAAAGCTGTGCTGCCGTTCAAGGTATGCAGAGCAGAGGCCACCGCCTCCTGGAAACTGCAGCACGCCTCCGCTTCTGCACGGCAAACCAGGGCCTTACTTCCAGGCATGGCTTCATGCTGGGTGTGCCGGGAGCCACACAGCACGCTAAGATGCTGACTTTCTCCTCGAGCAGTGGTGACTTCAGGCACGAGGGCGGGCCTCGCAGTGTTGCAAGCACAGCGTTCTCTCACGGCAGCTCACACAAGGGCCGTGACAGGGTCTTCCTGGGCACTTCGCACCCACCAGCCACGTTGTCCCGAAGGGCGTTTCGAGGGCTCTGGGAGACGTAGCGCTCCTCAAGGAACGCGCAGTGTGTGGTTGCCCAGCACTCGGCACGCACGGGGGTCCTCCGAGGGAATCAACCAGTGGACCTCGACGTTGCTCAGCCGGCCCACAGGTGTCTGGAGGCACTCAGGGACCTTGGAGGGAAAAATGCTGCACGCCCGTGGGGCCCTAGGAGTCCCCGGGCGTGTACTGCCTTGAGAGCAAAGCGACTAAGAACTCCCGGAAAGAGCCGCATGCCTCCCTTTCTGCGCGGCTACTCAGGGCCTAACCTGGAGGCCAGCTCTCACGTTGAGGTCCCCTTTGGCTCTAGAGCCTGCCGTGCGGACGGCCACCGCGGCCGCGGAAGCCCCTGGTTTAGAGAGCGCAAACTCATAATTTTCCCCGAAGCACTCTTCCAGGGCTCACCGGCCCGTCGGGAGCCGGGAATGTCAGGGAGCGTCAAGGCAGGCAATGAAGGCCGCCCTCCAAATGGGAAAGCAGGGCTAGTTCCAGCAGGCCCCCGGGTTCATGGGCACACTCAGCGTACATCCCTGTGGTTTCTGGCGAGTCCCGGGAGACACCGGTCACCCCTGCGTTTCCTTCCCCGAGTCAACTGCTCGAAGGAGGGAGTCCCGCATCCAGCGAACTGTCTCAACCAAGGAAGGCCGTAGCTGCTCCTCTGGGCCTGGGGCTGCCTGCCGTGCCAAAGAAGGAACAGGACTTGAATTGCAGTAAGAACCCAAGCCGCCGTCCTCTAGGAGGCACGGTGCCTTCGGTCAGGGGGTCCCGGATGGAATGCGGAGACGAGGGTTACTCTGAGCGCAGCTCCGATTAGGGCAACGCGTAAGCCCTCCGCGCCATGTGGGATGTGGCAGAACGGTGTTCGTGAACGTGTGCGAGTGCTGAGGAAACCAAGCTGCTCCAGAAGAGAGGGCGGTGCGTTTCCCTACGCTCGGGCGTGCACAGAGGGGCTCGAAGGGGCTACGGGCCTGGATGGTGCGTAGCAGACCCAGGGTGCGCCTGGGGTTACTCAGTGTTCCTGCCGGGAACAGGGCGCCCCGGCTAGCCTCCCAGGTGTCCAGAAAGCTGTGCTGCCGTTCAAGGTATGCATAGCAGAGGCCACCGCCTCCTGGAAACTGCAGCACGCCTCCGCTTCTGCACGGCAAACCAGGGCCTTACTTCCAGGCATGGCTTCATGCTGGGTGTGCCGGGAGCCACACAGCACGCTAAGATGCTGACTTTCTCCTCGAGCAGGGTGACTTCAGGCACGAGGGCGGGCCTCGCAGTGTTGCAAGCACAGCGTTCTCTCACGGCAGCTCACACAAGGGCCGTGACAGGGTCTTCCTGGGCACTTCGCACCCACCAGCCACGTTGTCCCGAAGGGCTGTTCGAGGGCTCTGGAGACGTAGCGCTCCTCAAGGAACGCGCAGTGTGTGGTTGCCCAGCACTCGGCACGCACGGGGGTCCTCCGAGGGAATCAACCAGTGGACCTCGACGTTGCTCAGCCGGCCCACAGGTGTCTGGAGGCACTCAGGGACCTTGGAGGGAAAATGCTGCACGCCCGTGGGGCCTAGGAGTCCCCGGGCGTGTACTGCCTTGAGAGCAAAGCGACTAAGAACTCCCGGAAAGAGCCGCATGCCCTCCCTTTCTGCGCGGCTACTCAGGGCCTAACCTGGAGGCCAGCTCTCACGTTGAGGTCCCCTTTGGCTCTAGAGCCTGCCGTGCGGACGGGCCACCGCGGCCGCGGAAGCCCCTGGTTTAGAGAGCGCAAACTCATAATTTTCCCTCGAAGCACTCTTCCAGGGCTCACCGGCCCGTCGGGAGCCGGGAATGTCAGGGAGCGTCAAGGCAGGCAATGAAGGCCGCCCTCCAAATGGGAAAGCAGGGCTAGTTCCAGCAGGCCCCCGGGTTCATGGGCACACTCAGCGTACATCCCTGTGGTTTCTGGCGAGTCCCGGGAGACACCGGTCACCCTGCGTTTCCTTCCCCGAGTCAACTGCTCGAAGGAGGGAGTCCCGCATCCAGCGAACTGTCTCAACCAAGGAAGGCCGTAGCTGCTCCTCTGGGCCTGGGGCTGCCTGCCGTGCCAAAGAAGGAACAGGACTTGAATTGCAGTAAGAACCCAAGCCGCCGTCCTCTAGGAGGCACGGTGCCTTCGGTCAGGGGGTCCCGGATGGAATGCGGAGGACGAGGGTTACTCTGAGCGCAGCTCCGATTAGGGCAACGCGTAAGCCCTCCGCGCCATGTGGGATGTGGCAGAACGGTGTTCGTGAACGTGTGCGAGTGCTGAGGAAACCAAGCTGCTCCAGAAGATGAGGGCGGTGCGTTTCCCTACGCTCGGCGTGCACAGAGGGGCTCGAAGGGGCTACGGGCCTGGATGGTGCGTAGCAGGACCCAGGGTGCGCCTGGGGTTACTCAGTGTTCCTGCCGGGAACAGGGCGCCCCGGCTAGCCTCCCAGGTGTCCAGAAAGCTGTGCTGCCGTTCAAGGTATGCAGAGCAGAGGCCACCGCCTCCTGGAAACTGCAGCACGCCTCCGCTTCTGCACGGCAAACCAGGGGCCTTACTTCCAGGCATGGCTTCATGCTGGGTGTGCCGGGAGCCACACAGCACGCTAAGATGCTGACTTTCTCCTCGAGCAGGGTGACTTCAGGCACGAGGGCGGGCCTCGCAGTGTTGCAAGCACAGCGTTCTCTCACGGCAGCTCACACAAGGGCCGTGACAGGGTCTTCCTGGGCACTTCGCACCCACCAGCCACGTTGTCCCGAAGGGCGTTCGAGGGCTCTGGAGACGTAGCGCTCCTCAAGGAACGCGCAGTGTGTGGTTGCCCAGCACTCGGCACGCACGGGGGTCCTCCGAGGGAATCAACCAGTGGACCTCGACGTTGCTCAGCCGGCCCACAGGTGTCTGGAGGCACTCAGGGACCTTGGAGGGGAAAATGCTGCACGCCCGTGGGGCCTAGGAGTCCCCGGGCGTGTACTGCCTTGAGAGCAAAGCGACTAAGAACTCCCGGAAAGAGCCGCATGCCTCCCTTTCTGCGCGGCTACTCAGGGCCTAACCTGGAGGCCAGCTCTCACGTTGAGGTCCCCTTTGGCTCTAGAGCCTGCCGTGCGGACGGCCACCGCGGCCGCGGAAGCCCCTGGTTTAGAGAGCGCAAACTCATAATTTCCCCGAAGCACTCTTCAGGGCTCACCGGCCCGTCGGGAGCCGGGAATGTCAGGGAGCGTCAAGGCAGGCAATGAAGGCCGCCCTCCAAATGGGAAAGCAGGGCTAGTTCCAGCAGGCCCCCGGGTTCATGGGCACACTCAGCGTACATCCCTGTGGTTTCTGGCGAGTCCCGGGAGACACCGGTCACCCTGCGTTTCCTTCCCCGAGTCAACTGCTCGAAGGAGGGAGTCCCGCATCCAGCGAACTGTCTCAACCAAGGAAGGCCGGTAGCTGCTCCTCTGGGCCTGGGGCTGCCTGCCGTGCCAAAGAAGGAACAGGACTTGAATTGCAGTAAGAACCCAAGCCGCCGTCCTCTAGGAGGCACGGTTGCCTTCGGTCAGGGGGGTCCCGGATGGAATGCGGAGACGAGGGTTACTCTGAGCGCAGCTCCGATTAGGGCAACGCGTAAGCCCTCCGCGCCATGTGGGATGTGGCAGAACGGTGTTCGTGAACGTGTGCGAGTGCTGAGGAAACCAAGCTGCTCCAGAAGAGAGGGCGGTGCGTTTCCCTACGCTCGGCGTGCACAGAGGGGCTCGAAGGGGCTACGGGCCTGGATGGTGCGTAGCAGACCCAGGGTGCGCCTGGGGTTACTCAGTGTTCCTGCCGGGAACAGGGCGCCCCGGCTAGCCTCCCAGGTGTCCAGAAAGCTGTGCTGCCGTTCAAGGTATGCAGAGCAGAGGCCACCGCCTCCTGGAAACTGCAGCACGCCTCCGCTTCTGCACGGCAAACCAGGCCTTACTTCCAGGCATGGCTTCATGCTGGGTGTGCCGGGAGCCACACAGCACGCTAAGATGCTGACTTTCTCCTCGAGCAGGGTGACTTCAGGCACGAGGGCGGGCCTCGCAGTGTTGCAAGCACAGCGTTCTCTCACGGCAGCTCACACAAGGGCCGTGACAGGGTCTTCCTGGGCACTTCGCACCCACCAGCCACGTTGTCCCGAAGGGCGTTCGAGGGCTCTGGAGACGTAGCGCTCCTCAAGGAACGCGCAGTGTGTGGTTGCCCAGCACTCGGCACGCACGGGGTCCTCCGAGGGAATCAACCAGTGGACCTCGACGTTGCTCAGCCGGCCCACAGGTGTCTGGAGGCACTCAGGGACCTTGGAGGGAAAATGCTGCACGCCCGTGGGGCCTAGGAGTCCCCGGGCGTGTACTGCCTTGAGAGCAAAGCGACTAAGAACTCCCGGAAAGAGCCGCATGCCTCCCCTTTCTGCGCGGCTACTCAGGGCCTAACCTGGAGGCCAGCTCTCACGTTGAGGTCCCCTTTGGCTCTAGAGCCTGCCGTGCGGACGGCCACCGCGGCCGGCGGAAGCCCCTGGTTTAGAGAGCGCAAACTCATAATTTTCCCCGAAGCACGTCTTCCAGGGCTCACCGGCCCGTCGGGAGCCGGGGAATGTCAGGGAGCGTCAAGGCAGGCAATGAAGGCCGCCCTCCAAATGGGAAAGCAGGGCTAGTTCCAGCAGGCCCCCGGGTTCATGGCACACTCAGCGTACATCCCTGTGGTTTCTGGCGAGTCCCGGGAGACACCGGTCACCCCTGCGTTTCCTTCCCCGAGTCAACTGCTCGAAGGAGGGAGTCCCGCATCCAGCGAACTGTCTCAACCAAGGAAGGCCGTAGCTGCTCCTCTGGGCCTGGGGCTGCCTGCCGTGCCAAAGAAGGAACAGGACTTGAATTGCAGTAAGAACCCAAGCCGCCGTCCCTCTAGGAGGCACGGTGCCTTCGGTCAGGGGGTCCCGGATGGAATGCGGGGAGACGAGGGTTACTCTGAGCGCAGCTCCGATTAGGGCAACCGCGTAAGCCCTCCGCGCCATGTGGGATGTGGCAGAACGGTGTTCGTGAACGTGTGCGAGTGCTGAGGAAACCAAGCTGCTCCAGAAGAGAGGGCGGTGCGTTTCCCTACGCTCGGCGTGCACAGAGGGGCTCGAAGGGGCTACGGGCCTGGATGGTGCGTAGCAGACCCAGGGTGCGCCTGGGGTTACTCAGTGTTCCTGCCGGGAACAGGGCGCCCCGGCTAGCCTCCCAGGTGTCCAGAAAGCTGTGCTGCCGTTCAAGGTATGCAGAGCAGAGGCCACCGCCTCCTGGAAACTGCAGCACGCCTCCGCTTCTGCACGGCAAAACCAGGGCCTTACTTCCAGGCATGGCTTCATGCTGGGTGTGCCGGGAGCCACACAGCACGCTAAGATGCTGACTTTCTCCTCGAGCAGGGTGACTTCAGGCACGAGGGCGGGCCTCGCAGTGTTGCAAGCACAGCGTTCTCTCACGGCAGCTCACACAAGGGCCGTGACAGGGTCTTCCTGGGCACTTCGCACCCACCAGCCACGTTGTCCCGAAGGGCGTTCGAGGGGCTCTGGAGACGTAGCGCTCCTCAAGGAAACGCGCAGTGTGTGGTTTGCCCAGCACTCGGCACGCACGGGGGTCCTCCGAGGGAAATCAACCAGTGGACCTCGACGTTGCTCAGCCGGCCACAGGTGTCTGGAGGCACTCAGGGACCTTGGAGGGAAAATGCTGCACGCCCGTGGGGCCTAGGAGTCCCCGGGCGTGTACTGCCTTGAGAGCAAAGCGACTAAGAACTCCCGGAAAGAGCCGCATGCCTCCCTTTCTGCGCGGCTACTCAGGGCCTAACCTGGAGGCCAGCTCTCACGTTGAGGTCCCCTTTGGCTCTAGAGCCTGCCGTGCGGACGGCCACCGCGGCCGCGGAAGCCCCTGGTTTAGAGAGCGCAAACTCATAATTTTCCCCGAAGCACTCTTCCAGGGCTCACCGGCCCGTCGGGAGCCGGGAATGGTCAGGGAGCGTCAAGGCAGGCAATGAAGGCCGCCCTCCAAATGGGAAAGCAGGGCTAGTTCCAGCAGGCCCCGGGTTCATGGGCACACTCAGCGTACATCCCTGTGGTTTCTGGCGAGTCCCGGGAGACACCGGTCACCCTGCGTTTCCTTCCCGAGTCAACTGCTCGAAGGAGGGAGTCCCGCATCCAGCGAACTGTCTCAACCAAGGAAGGCCGTAGCTGCTCCTCTGGGCCTGGGGCTGCCTGCCGTGCCAAAGAAGGAACAGGACTTGAATTGCAGTAAGAACCCAAGCCGCCGTCCTCTAGGAGGCACGGTGCCTTCGGTCAGGGGGTCCCGGATGGAATGCGGAGACGAGGGTTACTCTGAGCGCAGCTCCGATTAGGGCAACGCGGGTAAGCCCTCCGCGCCATGTGGGGATGTGGCAGAACGGTGTTCGTGAACGTGTGCGAGTGCTGAGGAAACCAAGCTGCTCCAGAAGAGAGGGCGGTGCGTTTCCCTACGCTCGGCGTGCACAGAGGGGCTCGAAGGGGCTACGGGCCTGGATGGTGCGTAGCAGACCCAGGGTGCGCCTGGGGTTACTCAGTGTTCCTGCCGGGAACAGGGCGCCCCGGCTAGCCTCCCAGGTGTCCAGAAAGCTGTGCTGCCGTTCAAGGTATGCAGAGCAGAGGCCACCGCCTCCTGGAAACTGCAGCACGCCTACGCTTCTGCACGGCAAACCAGGGCCTTACTTCCAGGCATGGCTTCATGCTGGGTGTGCCGGGAGCCACACAGCACGCTAAGATGCTGACTTTCTCCTCGAGCAGGGTGACTTCAGGCACGAGGGCGGGCCTCGCAGTGTTGCAAGCACATGCGTTCTCTCACGGCAGCTCACACAAGGGCCGTGACAGGGTCTTCCTGGGCACTTCGCACCCACCAGCCCACGTTGTCCCGAAGGGCGTTCGAGGGCTCTGGAGACGTAGCGCTCCTCAAGGAACGCGCAGTGTGTGGTTGCCCAGCACTCGGCACGCACGGGGGGTCCTCCGAGGGAATCAACCAGTGGACCTCGACGTTGCTCAGCCGGCCCACAGGTGTCTGGAGGCACTCAGGGACCTTGGAGGGAAAATGCTGCACGCCCGTGGGGCCTAGGAGTCCCCGGGCGTGTACTGCCTTGAGAGCAAAGCGACTAAGAACTCCCGGAAAGAGCCGCATGCCTCCCTTTCTGCGCGGCTACTCAGGGCCTAAACCTGGAGGCCAGCTCTCACGTTGAGGTCCCCTTTGGCTCTAGAGCCTGCCGTGCGGACGGCCACCGCGGCCGCGGAAGCCCCTGGTTTAGAGAGCGCAAACTCATAATTTTCCCCGAAGCACTCTTCCAGGGCTCACCGGCCCGTCGGAGCCGGGAATGTCAGGGGAGCGTCAAGGCAGGCAATGAAGGCCGCCCTCCAAATGGGGAAAGCAGGGCTAGTTCCAGCAGGCCCCCGGGTTCATGGGCACACTCAGCGTACATCCCTGTGGTTTCTGGCGAGTCCCGGGAGACACCGGTCACCCTGCGTTTCCTTCCCCGAGTCAACTGCTCGAAGGAGGGAGTCCCGCATCCAGCGAACTGTCTCAACCAAGGAAGGCCGTAGCTGCTCCTCTGGGCCTGGGGCTGCCTGCCGTGCCAAAGAAGGAACAGGACTTGAATTGCAGTAAGAACCCAAGCCGCCGTCCTCTAGGAGGCACGGTGCCTTCGGTCAGGGGGGGTCCCGGATGGAATGCGGAGACGAGGGTTACTCTGAGCGCAGCTCCGATTAGGGCAACGCGTAAGCCCTCCGCGCCATGTGGGATGTGGCAGAACGTGTTCGTGAACGTGTGCGAGTGCTGAGGAAACCAAGCTGCTCCAGAAGAGAGGGCGGTGCGTTTCCCTACGCTCGGCGTGCACAGAGGGGCTCGAAGGGGCTACGGGCCTGGATGGTGCGTAGCAGACCCAGGTGCGCCTGGGGTTACTCAGTGTTCCTGCCGGGAACAGGGCGCCCCGGCTAGCCTCTCAGGTGTCCAGAAAGCTGTGCTGCCGTTCAAGGTATGCAGAGCAGAGGCCACCGCCTCCTGGAAACTGCAGCACGCCTCCGCTTCTGCACGGCAAACCAGGGCCTTACTTCCAGGCATGGCTTCATGCTGGGTGTGCCGGGAGCCACACAGCACGCTAAGATGCTGACTTTCTCCTCGAGCAGGGTGACTTCAGGCACGAGGGCGGGCCTCGCAGTGTTGCAAGGCACAGCGTTCTCTCACGGCAGCTCACACAAGGGCCGTGACAGGGTCTTCCTGGGCACTTCGCACCCACCAGCCACGTTGTCCCGAAGGGCGTTCGAGGGCTCTGGAGACGTAGCGCTCCTCAAGGAACGCGCAGTGTGTGGTTGCCCAGCACTCGGCACGCACGGGGGTCCTCCGAGGGAATCAACCAGTGGACCTCGACGTTGCTCAGCCGGCCCCACAGGTGTCTGGAGGCACTCAGGGACCTTGGAGGGAAAATGCTGCACGCCCGTGGGGCCTAGGAGTCCCCGGGCGTGTACTGCCTTGAGAGCAAAGCGACTAAGAACTCCCGGAAAGAGCCGCATGCCTCCCTTTCTGCGCGGCTACTCAGGGCCTAACCTGGAGGCCAGCTCTCACGTTGAGGTCCCCTTTGGCTCTAGAGCCTGCCGTGCGGACGGCCACCGCGGCCGCGGAAGCCCCTGGTTAGAGAGCGCAAACTCATAATTTTCCCCGAAGCACTCTTCCAGGGCTCACCGGCCCGTCGGGAGCCGGGAATGTCAGGGAGCGTCAAGGCAGGCAATGAAGGCCGCCCTCCAAATGGGAAAGCAGGGCTAGTTCCAGCAGGCCCCCGGGTTCATGGGCACACTCAGCGTACATCCCTGTGGTTTCTGGCGAGTCCCGGGAGACACCGGTCACCCTGCGTTTCCTTCCCCGAGTCAACTGCTCGAAGGAGGGAGTCCCGCATCCAGCGAACTGTCTCAACCAAGGAAGGCCGTAGCTGCTCCTCTGGGCCTGGGGCTGCCTGCCGTGCCAAAGAAGGAACAGGACTTGAATTGCAGTAAGAACCCAAGCCGCCGTCCTCTAGGAGGCACGGTGCCTTCGGTCAGGGGGGTCCCGGATGGAATGCGGAGACGAGGGTTACTCTGAGCGCAGCTCCGATTAGGGCAACGCGTAAGCCCTCCGCGCCATGTGGGATGTGGCAGAACGGTGTTCGTGAACGTGTGCGAGTGCTGAGGAAACCAAGCTGCTCCAGAAGAGAGGGCGGTGCGTTTCCCTACGCTCGGCGTGCACAGAGGGGCTCGAAGGGGCTACGGGCCTGGATGGTGCGTAGCAGACCCAGGTGCGCCTGGGGTTACTCAGTGTTCCTGCCGGGAACAGGGCGCCCCGGCTAGCCTCCCAGGTGTCCAGAAAGCTGTGCTGCCGTTCAAGGTATGCAGAGCAGAGGCCACCGCCTCCTGGAAACTGCAGCACGCCTCCGCTCTGCACGGCAAAACAGGGCCTTACTTCCAGGCATGGCTTCATGCTGGGTGTGCCGGGAGCCACACAGCACGCTAAGATGCTGACTTTCTCCTCGAGCAGGGTGACTTCAGGCACGGAGGGCGGGCCCTCGCAGTGTTGCAAGCACAGCGTTCTCTCACGGCAGCTCACACAAGGGCCGTGACAGGGTCTTCCTGGGCACTTCGCACCCACCAGCCACGTTGTCCCGAAGGGCGTTCGAGGGCTCTGGAGACGTAGCGCTCCTCAAGGAACGCGCAGTGTGTGGTTGCCCAGCACTCGACACGCACGGGGGTCCTCCGAGGGAATCAACAGTGGACCTCGACGTTGCTCAGCCGGCCCACAGGTGTCTGGAGGCACTCAGGGACCTTGGAGGGAAAATGGCTGCACGCCCGTGGGGCCTAGGAGTCCCCGGGCTGTGTACTGCCTTGAGAGCAAAGCGACTAAGAACTCCCGGAAAGAGCCGCATGCCTCCCTTTCTGCGCGGCTACTCAGGGCCTAACCTGGAGGCCAGCTCTCACGTTGAGGTCCCCTTTGGCTCTAGAGCCTGCCGTGCGGACGGCCACCGCGGCCGCGGAAGGCCCCTGGTTTAGAGAGCGCAAACTCATAATTTTCCCCGAAGCACTCTTCCAGGGCTCACCGGCCCGTCGGGAGCCGGGAATGTCAGGGGAGCGTCAAGGCAGGCAATGGAAGGCCGCCCTCCAAATGGGAAAGCAGGGCTAGTTCCAGCAGGCCCCCGGGTTCATGGGCACACTCAGCGTACATCCCTGTGGTTTCTGGCGAGTCCCGGGAGACACCGGTCACCCCTGCGTTTCCTTCCCCGAGTCAACTGCTCGAAGGAGGGAGTCCCGCATCCAGCGAACTGTCTCAACCAAGGAAGGCCGTAGCTGCTCCTCTGGGCCTGGGGCTGCCTGCCGTGCCAAAGAAGGAACAGGACTTGAATTGCAGTAAGAACCCAAGCCGCCGTCCTCCTAGGAGGCACGGTGCCTTCGGTCAGGGGGTCCCGGATGGAATGCGGAGACGAGGGTTACTCTGAGCGCAGCTCCGATTAGGGCAACGCGTAAGCCCTCCGCGCCATGTGGGATGTGGCAGAACGGTGTTCGTGAACGTGTGCGAGTGCTGGAGGAAACCAAGCTGCTCCAGAAGAGAGGGCGGTGCGTTTTCCCTACGCTCGGCGTGCACAGAGGGGCTCGAAGGGGCTACGGGCCTGGATGGTGCGTAGCAGACCCAGGTGCGCCTGGGGGTTACTCAGTGTTCCTGCCGGGAACAGGGCGCCCCGGCTAGCCTCCAGGTGTCCAGAAAGCTGTGCTGCCGTTCAAGGTATGCAGAGCAGAGGCCACCGCCTCCTGGAAACTGCAGCACGCCTCCGCTTCTGCACGGCAAACCAGGGCCTTACTTCCAGGCATGGCTTCATGCTGGGTGTGCCGGTGAGCCACACAGCACGCTAAGATGCTGACTTTCTCCTCGAGCAGGGTGACTTCAGGCACGAGGGCGGGCCTCGCCAGTGTTGCAAGCCACAGCGTTCTCTCACGGCAGCTCACACAAGGGCCGTGACAGGGTCTTCCTGGGCACTTCGCACCCACCAGCCACGTTGTCCCGAAGGGCGTTCGAGGGCTCTGGAGACGTAGCGCTCCTCAAGGAACGCGCAGTGTGTGGTTGCCCAGCACTCGGCACGCACGGGGGTCCTCCGAGGGAATCAACCAGTGGACCTCGACGTTGCTCAGCCGGCCCACAGGTGTCTGGAGGCACTCAGGGACCTTGGAGGGAAAATGCTGCACGCCCGTGGGGCCTAGGAGTCCCCGGGCGTGTTACTGCCTTGAGAGCAAAGCGACTAAGAACTCCCGGAAGAGCCGCATGCCTCCCTTTCTGCGCGGCTACTCAGGGCCTAACCTGGAGGCCAGCTCTCACGTTGAGGTCCCCTTTGGCTCTAGAGCCTGCCGTGCGGACGGCCACCGCGGCCGCGGGAAGCCCCTGGTTTAGAGAGCGCAAACTCATAATTTTCCCCGAAGCACTCTTCCAGGGCTCACCGGCCCGTCGGGAGCCGGGAATGTCAGGGAGCGTCAAGGCAGGCAATGAAGGCCGCCCTCCAAATGGGAAAGCAGGGCTAGTTCCAGCAGGCCCCCGGGTTCATGGGCACACTCAGCGTACATCCCCTGTGGTTTCTGGCGAGTCCCGGGAGACACCGGTCACCCTGCGTTTCCTTCCCGAGTCAACTGCTCGAAGGAGGGAGTCCCGCATCCAGCGAACTGTCTCAACCAAGGAAGGCCGTAGCTGCTCCTCTGGGCCTGGGGCTGCCTGCCCGTGCCAAAAGAAGGAACAGGACTTGAATTGCAGTAAGAACCCAAGTCCGCCGTCCTCTAGGAGGCACGGTGCCTTCGGTCAGGGGGTCCCGGATGGAATGCGGAGACGAGGGTTACTCTGAGCGCAGCTCCGATTAGGGCAACGCGTAAGCCCTCCGCGCCATGTGGGATGTGGCAGAACGGTGTTCTGTGAACGTGTGCGAGTGCTGAGGAAACCAAGCTGCTCCAGAAGAGAGGGGCGGTGCGTTTCCCTACGCTCGGCGTGCACAGAGGGGCTCGAAGGGGCCTACGGGCCTGGGATGGTGCGTAGCAGACCCAGGTGCGCCTGGGGTTACTCAGTGTTCCTGCCGGGAACAGGGCGCCCCGGCTAGCCTCCCAGGTGTCCAGAAAGCTGTGCTGCCGTTCAAGGTATGCAGAGCAGAGGCCACCGCCTCCTGGAAACTGCAGCACGCCTCCGCTTCTGCACGGCAAACCAGGGCCTTACTTCCAGGCATGGCTTCATGCTGGGTGTGCCGGGAGCCACACAGCACGCTAAGATGCTGACTTTCTCCTCGAGCAGGGTGACTTCAGGCACGAGGGCGGGCCTCGCAGTGTTGCAAGCACAGCGTTCTCTCACGGCAGCTCACACAAGGGCCGTGACAGGGTCTTCCTGGGCACTTCGCACCCACCAGCCACGTTGTCCCCGAAGGGCGTTCGAGGGCTCTGGAGACGTAGCGCTCCTCAAGGAACGCGCAGTGTGTGGTTGCCCAGCACTCGGCACGCACGGGGGTCCTCCGAGGGAATCAACCAGTGGACCTCGACGTTGCTCAGCCGGCCCACAGGTGTCTGGAGGCACTCAGGGACCTTGGAGGGAAAATGCTGCACCGCCCGTGGGGCCTAGGAGTCCCCGGGCGTGTACTGCCTTGAGAGCAAAGCGACTAAGAACTCCCGGAAAGAGCCGCATGCCTCCCTTTCTGCGCGGCTACTCAGGGCCTAACCTGGAGGCCAGCTCTCACGTTTGAGGTCCCCTTTGGCTCTAGAGCCTGCCGTGCGGACGGCCACCGCGGCCGCGGAAGCCCCTGGTTTAGAGAGCGCAAACTCATAATTTTCCCCGAAGCACTCTTCCAGGGCTCACCGGCCCGTCGGGAGCCGGGAATGTCAGGGAGCGTCAAGGCAGGCAATGAAGGCCGCCCTCCAAATGGGAAAGCAGGGCTAGTTCCAGCAGGCCCCCGGGTTCATGGGCACACTCAGCGTACATCCCTGTGGTTTCTGGCGAGTCCCGGAGACACCGGTCACCCTGCGTTTCCTTCCCCGAGTCAACTGCTCGAAGGAGGGAGTCCCCGCATCCAGCGAACTGTCTCAACCAAGGAAGGCCGTAGCTGCTCCTCTGGCCTGGGGCCTGCCTGCCGTGCCAAAGAAGGAACAGGACTTGAATTGCAGTAAGAACCCAAGCCCGCCGTCCTCTAGGAGGCACGGTGCCTTCGGTCAGGGGGGTCCCGGATGGAATGCGGAGACGAGGGTTACTCTGAGCGCAGCTCCGATAAGGGCAACGCGTAAGCCCTCCGCGCCATGTGGATGTGGCAGAACGGTGTTCGTGAACGTGTGCGAGTGCTGAGGAAACCAAGCTGCTCCAGAAGAGAGGGCGGTGCGTTTCCCTACGCTCGGCGTGCACAGAGGGGCTCGAAGGGGCTACGGGCCTGGATGGTGCGTAGCAGACCCAGGTGCGCCTGGGGTTACTCAGTGTTCCTGCCGGGAACAGGGCGCCCCGGCTAGCCTCCCAGGTGTCCAGAAAGCTGTGCTGCCATTCAAGGTATGCAGAGCAGAGGCCACCGCCTCCTGGAAACTGCAGCACGCCTCCGCTTCTGCACGGCAAACCAGGGCCTTACTTCCAGGCATGGCTTCATGCTGGGTGTGCCGGGAGCCACACAGCACGCCAGGGTGACTTCAGGCACGAGGGCGGGCCTCGCAGTGTTGCAAGCACAGCGTTCTCTCACGGCAGCTCACACAAGGGCCGTGACAGGGTCTTCCTGGGCACTTCGCACCCACCAGCCACGTTGTCCCGAAGGGCGTTCGAGGGCTCTGGAGACGTAGCGCTCCTCAAGGAACGCGCAGTGTGTGGTTGCCCAGCACTCGGCACGCACGGGGGTCCTCCGAGGGAATCAACCAGTGGACCTCGACGTTGCTCAGCCGGCCCACAGGTGTCTGGAGGCACTCAGGGACCTTGGAGGGAAAATGCTGCACGCCCGTGGGGCCTAGGAGTCCCCGGGCGTGTACTGCCTTGAGAGCAAAGCGACTAAGAACTCCCGGAAAGAGCCGCATGCCTCCCTTTCTGCGCGGCTACTCAGGGCCTAACCTGGAGGCCAGCTCTCACGTTGAGGTCCCCTTTGGCTCTAGAGCCTGCCGTGCGGACGGCCACCGCGGCCGCGGAAGCCCCTGGTTTAGAGAGCGCAAACTCATAATTTTCCCCGAAGCACTCTTCCAGGGCTCACCGGCCCGTCGGGAGCCGGGAATGTCAGGGAGCGTCAAGGCAGGCAATGAAGGCCGCCCTCCAAATGGGAAAGCAGGGCTAGTTCCAGCAGGCCCCCGGGTTCATGGGCACACTCAGCGTACATCCCTGTGGTTTCTGGCGAGTCCCGGGAGACACCGGTCACCCTGCGTTTCCTTCCCCGAGTCAACTGCTCGAAGGAGGGAGTCCCGCATCCAGCGAACTGTCTCAACCAAGGAAGGCCGTAGCTGCTCCTCTGGGCCTGGGGCTGCCTGCCGTGCCAAAGAAGGAACAGGACTTGAATTGCAGTAAGAACCCAAGCCGCCGTCCTCTAGGAGGCACGGTGCCTTCGGTCAGGGGGTCCCGGATGGAATGCGGAGACGAGGGTTACTCTGAGCGCAGCTCCGATTAGGGCAACGCGTAAGCCCTCCGCGCCATGTGGGATGTGGCAGAACGGTGTTCGTGAACGTGTGCGAGTGCTGAGGAAACCAAGCTGCTCCAGAAGAGAGGGCGGTGCGTTTCCCTACGCTCGGCGTGCACAGAGGGGCTCGAAGGGGCTACGGGCCTGGATGGTGCGTAGCAGACCCAGGTGCGCCTGGGGTTACTCAGTGTTCCTGCCGGGAACAGGGCGCCCCGGCTAGCCTCCCAGGTGTCCAGAAAGCTGTGCTGCCGTTCAAGGTATGCAGAGCAGAGGCCACCGCCTCCTGGAAACTGCAGCACGCCTCCGCTTCTGCACGGCAAACCAGGGCCTTACTTCCAGGCATGGCTTCATGCTGGGTGTGCCGGGAGCCACACAGCACGCTAAGATGCTGACTTTCTCCTCGAGCAGGGTGACTTCAGGCACGAGGGCGGGCCTCGCAGTGTTGCAAGCACAGCGTTCTCTCACGGCAGCTCACACAAGGGCCGTGACAGGGTCTTCCTGGGCACTTCGCACCCACCAGCCACGTTGTCCCGAAGGGCGTTCGAGGGCTCTGGAGACGTAGCGCTCCTCAAGGAACGCGCAGTGTGTGGTTGCCCAGCACTCGGCACGCACGGGGGTCCTCCGAGGGAATCAACCAGTGGACCTCGACGTTGCTCAGCCGGCCCACAGGTGTCTGGAGGCACTCAGGGACCTTGGAGGGAAAATGCTGCACGCCCGTGGGGCCTAGGAGTCCCCGGGCGTGTACTGCCTTGAGAGCAAAGCGACTAAGAACTCCCGGAAAGAGCCGCATGCCTCCCTTTCTGCGCGGCTACTCAGGGCCTAACCTGGAGGCCAGCTCTCACGTTGAGGTCCCCTTTGGCTCTAGAGCCTGCCGTGCGGACGGCCACCGCGGCCGCGGAAGCCCCTGGTTTAGAGAGCGCAAACTCATAATTTTCCCCGAAGCACTCTTCCAGGGCTCACCGGCCCGTCGGGAGCCGGGAATGTCAGGGAGCGTCAAGGCAGGCAATGAAGGCCGCCCTCCAAATGGGAAAGCAGGGCTAGTTCCAGCAGGCCCCCGGGTTCATGGGCACACTCAGCGTACATCCCTGTGGTTTCTGGCGAGTCCCGGGAGACACCGGTCACCCTGCGTTTCCTTCCCCGAGTCAACTGCTCGAAGGAGGGAGTCCCGCATCCAGCGAACTGTCTCAACCAAGGAAGGCCGTAGCTGCTCCTCTGGGCCTGGGGCTGCCTGCCGTGCCAAAGAAGGAACAGGACTTGAATTGCAGTAAGAACCCAAGCCGCCGTCCTCTAGGAGGCACGGTGCCTTCGGTCAGGGGGTCCCGGATGGAATGCGGAGACGAGGGTTACTCTGAGCGCAGCTCCGATTAGGGCAACGCGTAAGCCCTCCGCGCCATGTGGGATGTGGCAGAACGGTGTTCGTGAACGTGTGCGAGTGCTGAGGAAACCAAGCTGCTCCAGAAGAGAGGGCGGTGCGTTTCCCTACGCTCGGCGTGCACAGAGGGGCTCGAAGGGGCTACGGGCCTGGATGGTGCGTAGCAGACCCAGGTGCGCCTGGGGTTACTCAGTGTTCCTGCCGGGAACAGGGCGCCCCGGCTAGCCTCCCAGGTGTCCAGAAAGCTGTGCTGCCGTTCAAGGTATGCAGAGCAGAGGCCACCGCCTCCTGGAAACTGCAGCACGCCTCCGCTTCTGCACGGCAAACCAGGGCCTTACTTCCAGGCATGGCTTCATGCTGGGTGTGCCGGGAGCCACACAGCACGCTAAGATGCTGACTTTCTCCTCGAGCAGGGTGACTTCAGGCACGAGGGCGGGCCTCGCAGTGTTGCAAGCACAGCGTTCTCTCACGGCAGCTCACACAAGGGCCGTGACAGGGTCTTCCTGGGCACTTCGCACCCACCAGCCACGTTGTCCCGAAGGGCGTTCGAGGGCTCTGGAGACGTAGCGCTCCTCAAGGAACGCGCAGTGTGTGGTTGCCCAGCACTCGGCACGCACGGGGGTCCTCCGAGGGAATCAACCAGTGGACCTCGACGTTGCTCAGCCGGCCCACAGGTGTCTGGAGGCACTCAGGGACCTTGGAGGGAAAATGCTGCACGCCCGTGGGGCCTAGGAGTCCCCGGGCGTGTACTGCCTTGAGAGCAAAGCGACTAAGAACTCCCGGAAAGAGCCGCATGCCTCCCTTTCTGCGCGGCTACTCAGGGCCTAACCTGGAGGCCAGCTCTCACGTTGAGGTCCCCTTTGGCTCTAGAGCCTGCCGTGCGGACGGCCACCGCGGCCGCGGAAGCCCCTGGTTTAGAGAGCGCAAACTCATAATTTTCCCCGAAGCACTCTTCCAGGGCTCACCGGCCCGTCGGGAGCCGGGAATGTCAGGGAGCGTCAAGGCAGGCAATGAAGGCCGCCCTCCAAATGGGAAAGCAGGGCTAGTTCCAGCAGGCCCCCGGGTTCATGGGCACACTCAGCGTACATCCCTGTGGTTTCTGGCGAGTCCCGGGAGACACCGGTCACCCTGCGTTTCCTTCCCCGAGTCAACTGCTCGAAGGAGGGAGTCCCGCATCCAGCGAACTGTCTCAACCAAGGAAGGCCGTAGCTGCTCCTCTGGGCCTGGGGCTGCCTGCCGTGCCAAAGAAGGAACAGGACTTGAATTGCAGTAAGAACCCAAGCCGCCGTCCTCTAGGAGGCACGGTGCCTTCGGTCAGGGGGTCCCGGATGGAATGCGGAGACGAGGGTTACTCTGAGCGCAGCTCCGATTAGGGCAACGCGTAAGCCCTCCGCGCCATGTGGGATGTGGCAGAACGGTGTTCGTGAACGTGTGCGAGTGCTGAGGAAACCAAGCTGCTCCAGAAGAGAGGGCGGTGCGTTTCCCTACGCTCGGCGTGCACAGAGGGGCTCGAAGGGGCTACGGGCCTGGATGGTGCGTAGCAGACCCAGGTGCGCCTGGGGTTACTCAGTGTTCCTGCCGGGAACAGGGCGCCCCGGCTAGCCTCCCAGGTGTCCAGAAAGCTGTGCTGCCGTTCAAGGTATGCAGAGCAGAGGCCACCGCCTCCTGGAAACTGCAGCACGCCTCCGCTTCTGCACGGCAAACCAGGGCCTTACTTCCAGGCATGGCTTCATGCTGGGTGTGCCGGGAGCCACACAGCACGCTAAGATGCTGACTTTCTCCTCGAGCAGGGTGACTTCAGGCACGAGGGCGGGCCTCGCAGTGTTGCAAGCACAGCGTTCTCTCACGGCAGCTCACACAAGGGCCGTGACAGGGTCTTCCTGGGCACTTCGCACCCACCAGCCACGTTGTCCCGAAGGGCGTTCGAGGGCTCTGGAGACGTAGCGCTCCTCAAGGAACGCGCAGTGTGTGGTTGCCCAGCACTCGGCACGCACGGGGGTCCTCCGAGGGAATCAACCAGTGGACCTCGACGTTGCTCAGCCGGCCCACAGGTGTCTGGAGGCACTCAGGGACCTTGGAGGGAAAATGCTGCACGCCCGTGGGGCCTAGGAGTCCCCGGGCGTGTACTGCCTTGAGAGCAAAGCGACTAAGAACTCCCGGAAAGAGCCGCATGCCTCCCTTTCTGCGCGGCTACTCAGGGCCTAACCTGGAGGCCAGCTCTCACGTTGAGGTCCCCTTTGGCTCTAGAGCCTGCCGTGCGGACGGCCACCGCGGCCGCGGAAGCCCCTGGTTTAGAGAGCGCAAACTCATAATTTTCCCCGAAGCACTCTTCCAGGGCTCACCGGCCCGTCGGGAGCCGGGAATGTCAGGGAGCGTCAAGGCAGGCAATGAAGGCCGCCCTCCAAATGGGAAAGCAGGGCTAGTTCCAGCAGGCCCCCGGGTTCATGGGCACACTCAGCGTACATCCCTGTGGTTTCTGGCGAGTCCCGGGAGACACCGGTCACCCTGCGTTTCCTTCCCCGAGTCAACTGCTCGAAGGAGGGAGTCCCGCATCCAGCGAACTGTCTCAACCAAGGAAGGCCGTAGCTGCTCCTCTGGGCCTGGGGCTGCCTGCCGTGCCAAAGAAGGAACAGGACTTGAATTGCAGTAAGAACCCAAGCCGCCGTCCTCTAGGAGGCACGGTGCCTTCGGTCAGGGGGTCCCGGATGGAATGCGGAGACGAGGGTTACTCTGAGCGCAGCTCCGATTAGGGCAACGCGTAAGCCCTCCGCGCCATGTGGGATGTGGCAGAACGGTGTTCGTGAACGTGTGCGAGTGCTGAGGAAACCAAGCTGCTCCAGAAGAGAGGGCGGTGCGTTTCCCTACGCTCGGCGTGCACAGAGGGGCTCGAAGGGGCTACGGGCCTGGATGGTGCGTAGCAGACCCAGGTGCGCCTGGGGTTACTCAGTGTTCCTGCCGGGAACAGGGCGCCCCGGCTAGCCTCCCAGGTGTCCAGAAAGCTGTGCTGCCGTTCAAGGTATGCAGAGCAGAGGCCACCGCCTCCTGGAAACTGCAGCACGCCTCCGCTTCTGCACGGCAAACCAGGGCCTTACTTCCAGGCATGGCTTCATGCTGGGTGTGCCGGGAGCCACACAGCACGCTAAGATGCTGACTTTCTCCTCGAGCAGGGTGACTTCAGGCATGAGGGCGGGCCTCGCAGTGTTGCAAGCACAGCGTTCTCTCACGGCAGCTCACACAAGGGCCGTGACAGGGTCTTCCTGGGCACTTCGCACCCACCAGCCACGTTGTCCCGAAGGGCGTTCGAGGGCTCTGGAGACGTAGCGCTCCTCAAGGAACGCGCAGTGTGTGGTTGCCCAGCACTCGGCACGCACGGGGGTCCTCCGAGGGAATCAACCAGTGGACCTCGACGTTGCTCAGCCGGCCCACAGGTGTCTGGAGGCACTCAGGGACCTTGGAGGGAAAATGCTGCACGCCCGTGGGGCCTAGGAGTCCCCGGGCGTGTACTGCCTTGAGAGCAAAGCGACTAAGAACTCCCGGAAAGAGCCGCATGCCTCCCTTTCTGCGCGGCTACTCAGGGCCTAACCTGGAGGCCAGCTCTCACGTTGAGGTCCCCTTTGGCTCTAGAGCCTGCCGTGCGGACGGCCACCGCGGCCGCGGAAGCCCCTGGTTTAGAGAGCGCAAACTCATAATTTTCCCCGAAGCACTCTTCCAGGGCTCACCGGCCCGTCGGGAGCCGGGAATGTCAGGGAGCGTCAAGGCAGGCAATGAAGGCCGCCCTCCAAATGGGAAAGCAGGGCTAGTTCCAGCAGGCCCCCGGGTTCATGGGCACACTCAGCGTACATCCCTGTGGTTTCTGGCGAGTCCCGGGAGACACCGGTCACCCTGCGTTTCCTTCCCCGAGTCAACTGCTCGAAGGAGGGAGTCCCGCATCCAGCGAACTGTCTCAACCAAGGAAGGCCGTAGCTGCTCCTCTGGGCCTGGGGCTGCCTGCCGTGCCAAAGAAGGAACAGGACTTGAATTGCAGTAAGAACCCAAGCCGCCGTCCTCTAGGAGGCACGGTGCCTTCGGTCAGGGGGTCCCGGATGGAATGCGGAGACGAGGGTTACTCTGAGCGCAGCTCCGATTAGGGCAACGCGTAAGCCCTCCGCGCCATGTGGGATGTGGCAGAACGGTGTTCGTGAACGTGTGCGAGTGCTGAGGAAACCAAGCTGCTCCAGAAGAGAGGGCGGTGCGTTTCCCTACGCTCGGCGTGCACAGAGGGGCTCGAAGGGGCTACGGGCCTGGATGGTGCGTAGCAGACCCAGGTGCGCCTGGGGTTACTCAGTGTTCCTGCCGGGAACAGGGCGCCCCGGCTAGCCTCCCAGGTGTCCAGAAAGCTGTGCTGCCGTTCAAGGTATGCAGAGCAGAGGCCACCGCCTCCTGGAAACTGCAGCACGCCTCCGCTTCTGCACGGCAAACCAGGGCCTTACTTCCAGGCATGGCTTCATGCTGGGTGTGCCGGGAGCCACACAGCACGCTAAGATGCTGACTTTCTCCTCGAGCAGGGTGACTTCAGGCACGAGGGCGGGCCTCGCAGTGTTGCAAGCACAGCGTTCTCTCACGGCAGCTCACACAAGGGCCGTGACAGGGTCTTCCTGGGCACTTCGCACCCACCAGCCACGTTGTCCCGAAGGGCGTTCGAGGGCTCTGGAGACGTAGCGCTCCTCAAGGAACGCGCAGTGTGTGGTTGCCCAGCACTCGGCACGCACGGGGGTCCTCCGAGGGAATCAACCAGTGGACCTCGACGTTGCTCAGCCGGCCCACAGGTGTCTGGAGGCACTCAGGGACCTTGGAGGGAAAATGCTGCACGCCCGTGGGGCCTAGGAGTCCCCGGGCGTGTACTGCCTTGAGAGCAAAGCGACTAAGAACTCCCGGAAAGAGCCGCATGCCTCCCTTTCTGCGCGGCTACTCAGGGCCTAACCTGGAGGCCAGCTCTCACGTTGAGGTCCCCTTTGGCTCTAGAGCCTGCCGTGCGGACGGCCACCGCGGCCGCGGAAGCCCCTGGTTTAGAGAGCGCAAACTCATAATTTTCCCCGAAGCACTCTTCCAGGGCTCACCGGCCCGTCGGGAGCCGGGAATGTCAGGGAGCGTCAAGGCAGGCAATGAAGGCCGCCCTCCAAATGGGAAAGCAGGGCTAGTTCCAGCAGGCCCCCGGGTTCATGGGCACACTCAGCGTACATCCCTGTGGTTTCTGGCGAGTCCCGGGAGACACCGGTCACCCTGCGTTTCCTTCCCCGAGTCAACTGCTCGAAGGAGGGAGTCCCGCATCCAGCGAACTGTCTCAACCAAGGAAGGCCGTAGCTGCTCCTCTGGGCCTGGGGCTGCCTGCCGTGCCAAAGAAGGAACAGGACTTGAATTGCAGTAAGAACCCAAGCCGCCGTCCTCTAGGAGGCACGGTGCCTTCGGTCAGGGGGTCCCGGATGGAATGCGGAGACGAGGGTTACTCTGAGCGCAGCTCCGATTAGGGCAACGCGTAAGCCCTCCGCGCCATGTGGGATGTGGCAGAACGGTGTTCGTGAACGTGTGCGAGTGCTGAGGAAACCAAGCTGCTCCAGAAGAGAGGGCGGTGCGTTTCCCTACGCTCGGCGTGCACAGAGGGGCTCGAAGGGGCTACGGGCCTGGATGGTGCGTAGCAGACCCAGGTGCGCCTGGGGTTACTCAGTGTTCCTGCCGGGAACAGGGCGCCCCGGCTAGCCTCCCAGGTGTCCAGAAAGCTGTGCTGCCGTTCAAGGTATGCAGAGCAGAGGCCACCGCCTCCTGGAAACTGCAGCACGCCTCCGCTTCTGCACGGCAAACCAGGGCCTTACTTCCAGGCATGGCTTCATGCTGGGTGTGCCGGGAGCCACACAGCACGCTAAGATGCTGACTTTCTCCTCGAGCAGGGTGACTTCAGGCACGAGGGCGGGCCTCGCAGTGTTGCAAGCACAGCGTTCTCTCACGGCAGCTCACACAAGGGCCGTGACAGGGTCTTCCTGGGCACTTCGCACCCACCAGCCACGTTGTCCCGAAGGGCGTTCGAGGGCTCTGGAGACGTAGCGCTCCTCAAGGAACGCGCAGTGTGTGGTTGCCCAGCACTCGGCACGCACGGGGGTCCTCCGAGGGAATCAACCAGTGGACCTCGACGTTGCTCAGCCGGCCCACAGGTGTCTGGAGGCACTCAGGGACCTTGGAGGGAAAATGCTGCACGCCCGTGGGGCCTAGGAGTCCCCGGGCGTGTACTGCCTTGAGAGCAAAGCGACTAAGAACTCCTGGAAAGAGCCGCATGCCTCCCTTTCTGCGCGGCTACTCAGGGCCTAACCTGGAGGCCAGCTCTCACGTTGAGGTCCCCTTTGGCTCTAGAGCCTGCCGTGCGGACGGCCACCGCGGCCGCGGAAGCCCCTGGTTTAGAGAGCGCAAACTCATAATTTTCCCCGAAGCACTCTTCCAGGGCTCACCGGCCCGTCGGGAGCCGGGAATGTCAGGGAGCGTCAAGGCAGGCAATGAAGGCCGCCCTCCAAATGGGAAAGCAGGGCTAGTTCCAGCAGGCCCCCGGGTTCATGGGCACACTCAGCGTACATCCCTGTGGTTTCTGGCGAGTCCCGGGAGACACCGGTCACCCTGCGTTTCCTTCCCCGAGTCAACTGCTCGAAGGAGGGAGTCCCGCATCCAGCGAACTGTCTCAACCAAGGAAGGCCGTAGCTGCTCCTCTGGGCCTGGGGCTGCCTGCCGTGCCAAAGAAGGAACAGGACTTGAATTGCAGTAAGAACCCAAGCCGCCGTCCTCTAGGAGGCACGGTGCCTTCGGTCAGGGGGTCCCGGATGGAATGCGGAGACGAGGGTTACTCTGAGCGCAGCTCCGATTAGGGCAACGCGTAAGCCCTCCGCGCCATGTGGGATGTGGCAGAACGGTGTTCGTGAACGTGTGCGAGTGCTGAGGAAACCAAGCTGCTCCAGAAGAGAGGGCGGTGCGTTTCCCTACGCTCGGCGTGCACAGAGGGGCTCGAAGGGGCTACGGGCCTGGATGGTGCGTAGCAGACCCAGGTGCGCCTGGGGTTACTCAGTGTTCCTGCCGGGAACAGGGCGCCCCGGCTAGCCTCCCAGGTGTCCAGAAAGCTGTGCTGCCGTTCAAGGTATGCAGAGCAGAGGCCACCGCCTCCTGGAAACTGCAGCACGCCTCCGCTTCTGCACGGCAAACCAGGGCCTTACTTCCAGGCATGGCTTCATGCTGGGTGTGCCGGGAGCCACACAGCACGCTAAGATGCTGACTTTCTCCTCGAGCAGGGTGACTTCAGGCACGAGGGCGGGCCTCGCAGTGTTGCAAGCACAGCGTTCTCTCACGGCAGCTCACACAAGGGCCGTGACAGGGTCTTCCTGGGCACTTCGCACCCACCAGCCACGTTGTCCCGAAGGGCGTTCGAGGGCTCTGGAGACGTAGCGCTCCTCAAGGAACGCGCAGTGTGTGGTTGCCCAGCACTCGGCACGCACGGGGGTCCTCCGAGGGAATCAACCAGTGGACCTCGACGTTGCTCAGCCGGCCCACAGGTGTCTGGAGGCACTCAGGGACCTTGGAGGGAAAATGCTGCACGCCCGTGGGGCCTAGGAGTCCCCGGGCGTGTACTGCCTTGAGAGCAAAGCGACTAAGAACTCCCGGAAAGAGCCGCATGCCTCCCTTTCTGCGCGGCTACTCAGGGCCTAACCTGGAGGCCAGCTCTCACGTTGAGGTCCCCTTTGGCTCTAGAGCCTGCCGTGCGGACGGCCACCGCGGCCGCGGAAGCCCCTGGTTTAGAGAGCGCAAACTCATAATTTTCCCCGAAGCACTCTTCCAGGGCTCACCGGCCCGTCGGGAGCCGGGAATGTCAGGGAGCGTCAAGGCAGGCAATGAAGGCCGCCCTCCAAATGGGAAAGCAGGGCTAGTTCCAGCAGGCCCCCGGGTTCATGGGCACACTCAGCGTACATCCCTGTGGTTTCTGGCGAGTCCCGGGAGACACCGGTCACCCTGCGTTTCCTTCCCCGAGTCAACTGCTCGAAGGAGGGAGTCCCGCATCCAGCGAACTGTCTCAACCAAGGAAGGCCGTAGCTGCTCCTCTGGGCCTGGGGCTGCCTGCCGTGCCAAAGAAGGAACAGGACTTGAATTGCAGTAAGAACCCAAGCCGCCGTCCTCTAGGAGGCACGGTGCCTTCGGTCAGGGGGTCCCGGATGGAATGCGGAGACGAGGGTTACTCTGAGCGCAGCTCCGATTAGGGCAACGCGTAAGCCCTCCGCGCCATGTGGGATGTGGCAGAACGGTGTTCGTGAACGTGTGCGAGTGCTGAGGAAACCAAGCTGCTCCAGAAGAGAGGGCGGTGCGTTTCCCTACGCTCGGCGTGCACAGAGGGGCTCGAAGGGGCTACGGGCCTGGATGGTGCGTAGCAGACCCAGGTGCGCCTGGGGTTACTCAGTGTTCCTGCCGGGAACAGGGCGCCCCGGCTAGCCTCCCAGGTGTCCAGAAAGCTGTGCTGCCGTTCAAGGTATGCAGAGCAGAGGCCACCGCCTCCTGGAAACTGCAGCACGCCTCCGCTTCTGCACGGCAAACCAGGGCCTTACTTCCAGGCATGGCTTCATGCTGGGTGTGCCGGGAGCCACACAGCACGCTAAGATGCTGACTTTCTCCTCGAGCAGGGTGACTTCAGGCACGAGGGCGGGCCTCGCAGTGTTGCAAGCACAGCGTTCTCTCACGGCAGCTCACACAAGGGCCGTGACAGGGTCTTCCTGGGCACTTCGCACCCACCAGCCACGTTGTCCCGAAGGGCGTTCGAGGGCTCTGGAGACGTAGCGCTCCTCAAGGAACGCGCAGTGTGTGGTTGCCCAGCACTCGGCACGCACGGGGGTCCTCCGAGGGAATCAACCAGTGGACCTCGACGTTGCTCAGCCGGCCCACAGGTGTCTGGAGGCACTCAGGGACCTTGGAGGGAAAATGCTGCACGCCCGTGGGGCCTAGGAGTCCCCGGGCGTGTACTGCCTTGAGAGCAAAGCGACTAAGAACTCCCGGAAAGAGCCGCATGCCTCCCTTTCTGCGCGGCTACTCAGGGCCTAACCTGGAGGCCAGCTCTCACGTTGAGGTCCCCTTTGGCTCTAGAGCCTGCCGTGCGGACGGCCACCGCGGCCGCGGAAGCCCCTGGTTTAGAGAGCGCAAACTCATAATTTTCCCCGAAGCACTCTTCCAGGGCTCACCGGCCCGTCGGGAGCCGGGAATGTCAGGGAGCGTCAAGGCAGGCAATGAAGGCCGCCCTCCAAATGGGAAAGCAGGGCTAGTTCCAGCAGGCCCCCGGGTTCATGGGCACACTCAGCGTACATCCCTGTGGTTTCTGGCGAGTCCCGGGAGACACCGGTCACCCTGCGTTTCCTTCCCCGAGTCAACTGCTCGAAGGAGGGAGTCCCGCATCCAGCGAACTGTCTCAACCAAGGAAGGCCGTAGCTGCTCCTCTGGGCCTGGGGCTGCCTGCCGTGCCAAAGAAGGAACAGGACTTGAATTGCAGTAAGAACCCAAGCCGCCGTCCTCTAGGAGGCACGGTGCCTTCGGTCAGGGGGTCCCGGATGGAATGCGGAGACGAGGGTTACTCTGAGCGCAGCTCCGATTAGGGCAACGCGTAAGCCCTCCGCGCCATGTGGGATGTGGCAGAACGGTGTTCGTGAACGTGTGCGAGTGCTGAGGAAACCAAGCTGCTCCAGAAGAGAGGGCGGTGCGTTTCCCTACGCTCGGCGTGCACAGAGGGGCTCGAAGGGGCTACGGGCCTGGATGGTGCGTAGCAGACCCAGGTGCGCCTGGGGTTACTCAGTGTTCCTGCCGGGAACAGGGCGCCCCGGCTAGCCTCCCAGGTGTCCAGAAAGCTGTGCTGCCGTTCAAGGTATGCAGAGCAGAGGCCACCGCCTCCTGGAAACTGCAGCACGCCTCCGCTTCTGCACGGCAAACCAGGGCCTTACTTCCAGGCATGGCTTCATGCTGGGTGTGCCGGGAGCCACACAGCACGCTAAGATGCTGACTTTCTCCTCGAGCAGGGTGACTTCAGGCACGAGGGCGGGCCTCGCAGTGTTGCAAGCACAGCGTTCTCTCATGGCAGCTCACACAAGGGCCGTGACAGGGTCTTCCTGGGCACTTCGCACCCACCAGCCACGTTGTCCCGAAGGGCGTTCGAGGGCTCTGGAGACGTAGCGCTCCTCAAGGAACGCGCAGTGTGTGGTTGCCCAGCACTCGGCACGCACGGGGGTCCTCCGAGGGAATCAACCAGTGGACCTCGACGTTGCTCAGCCGGCCCACAGGTGTCTGGAGGCACTCAGGGACCTTGGAGGGAAAATGCTGCACGCCCGTGGGGCCTAGGAGTCCCCGGGCGTGTACTGCCTTGAGAGCAAAGCGACTAAGAACTCCCGGAAAGAGCCGCATGCCTCCCTTTCTGCGCGGCTACTCAGGGCCTAACCTGGAGGCCAGCTCTCACGTTGAGGTCCCCTTTGGCTCTAGAGCCTGCCGTGCGGACGGCCACCGCGGCCGCGGAAGCCCCTGGTTTAGAGAGCGCAAACTCATAATTTTCCCCGAAGCACTCTTCCAGGGCTCACCGGCCCGTCGGGAGCCGGGAATGTCAGGGAGCGTCAAGGCAGGCAATGAAGGCCGCCCTCCAAATGGGAAAGCAGGGCTAGTTCCAGCAGGCCCCCGGGTTCATGGGCACACTCAGCGTACATCCCTGTGGTTTCTGGCGAGTCCCGGGAGACACCGGTCACCCTGCGTTTCCTTCCCCGAGTCAACTGCTCGAAGGAGGGAGTCCCGCATCCAGCGAACTGTCTCAACCAAGGAAGGCCGTAGCTGCTCCTCTGGGCCTGGGGCTGCCTGCCGTGCCAAAGAAGGAACAGGACTTGAATTGCAGTAAGAACCCAAGCCGCCGTCCTCTAGGAGGCACGGTGCCTTCGGTCAGGGGGTCCCGGATGGAATGCGGAGACGAGGGTTACTCTGAGCGCAGCTCCGATTAGGGCAACGCGTAAGCCCTCCGCGCCATGTGGGATGTGGCAGAACGGTGTTCGTGAACGTGTGCGAGTGCTGAGGAAACCAAGCTGCTCCAGAAGAGAGGGCGGTGCGTTTCCCTACGCTCGGCGTGCACAGAGGGGCTCGAAGGGGCTACGGGCCTGGATGGTGCGTAGCAGACCCAGGTGCGCCTGGGGTTACTCAGTGTTCCTGCCGGGAACAGGGCGCCCCGGCTAGCCTCCCAGGTGTCCAGAAAGCTGTGCTGCCGTTCAAGGTATGCAGAGCAGAGGCCACCGCCTCCTGGAAACTGCAGCACGCCTCCGCTTCTGCATGGCAAACCAGGGCCTTACTTCCAGGCATGGCTTCATGCTGGGTGTGCCGGGAGCCACACAGCACGCTAAGATGCTGACTTTCTCCTCGAGCAGGGTGACTTCAGGCACGAGGGCGGGCCTCGCAGTGTTGCAAGCACAGCGTTCTCTCACGGCAGCTCACACAAGGGCCGTGACAGGGTCTTCCTGGGCACTTCGCACCCACCAGCCACGTTGTCCCGAAGGGCGTTCGAGGGCTCTGGAGACGTAGCGCTCCTCAAGGAACGCGCAGTGTGTGGTTGCCCAGCACTCGGCACGCACGGGGGTCCTCCGAGGGAATCAACCAGTGGACCTCGACGTTGCTCAGCCGGCCCACAGGTGTCTGGAGGCACTCAGGGACCTTGGAGGGAAAATGCTGCACGCCCGTGGGGCCTAGGAGTCCCCGGGCGTGTACTGCCTTGAGAGCAAAGCGACTAAGAACTCCCGGAAAGAGCCGCATGCCTCCCTTTCTGCGCGGCTACTCAGGGCCTAACCTGGAGGCCAGCTCTCACGTTGAGGTCCCCTTTGGCTCTAGAGCCTGCCGTGCGGACGGCCACCGCGGCCGCGGAAGCCCCTGGTTTAGAGAGCGCAAACTCATAATTTTCCCCGAAGCACTCTTCCAGGGCTCACCGGCCCGTCGGGAGCCGGGAATGTCAGGGAGCGTCAAGGCAGGCAATGAAGGCCGCCCTCCAAATGGGAAAGCAGGGCTAGTTCCAGCAGGCCCCCGGGTTCATGGGCACACTCAGCGTACATCCCTGTGGTTTCTGGCGAGTCCCGGGAGACACCGGTCACCCTGCGTTTCCTTCCCCGAGTCAACTGCTCGAAGGAGGGAGTCCCGCATCCAGCGAACTGTCTCAACCAAGGAAGGCCGTAGCTGCTCCTCTGGGCCTGGGGCTGCCTGCCGTGCCAAAGAAGGAACAGGACTTGAATTGCAGTAAGAACCCAAGCCGCCGTCCTCTAGGAGGCACGGTGCCTTCGGTCAGGGGGTCCCGGATGGAATGCGGAGACGAGGGTTACTCTGAGCGCAGCTCCGATTAGGGCAACGCGTAAGCCCTCCGCGCCATGTGGGATGTGGCAGAACGGTGTTCGTGAACGTGTGCGAGTGCTGAGGAAACCAAGCTGCTCCAGAAGAGAGGGCGGTGCGTTTCCCTACGCTCGGCGTGCACAGAGGGGCTCGAAGGGGCTACGGGCCTGGATGGTGCGTAGCAGACCCAGGTGCGCCTGGGGTTACTCAGTGTTCCTGCCGGGAACAGGGCGCCCCGGCTAGCCTCCCAGGTGTCCAGAAAGCTGTGCTGCCGTTCAAGGTATGCAGAGCAGAGGCCACCGCCTCCTGGAAACTGCAGCACGCCTCCGCTTCTGCACGGCAAACCAGGGCCTTACTTCCAGGCATGGCTTCATGCTGGGTGTGCCGGGAGCCACACAGCACGCTAAGATGCTGACTTTCTCCTCGAGCAGGGTGACTTCAGGCACGAGGGCGGGCCTCGCAGTGTTGCAAGCACAGCGTTCTCTCACGGCAGCTCACACAAGGGCCGTGACAGGGTCTTCCTGGGCACTTCGCACCCACCAGCCACGTTGTCCCGAAGGGCGTTCGAGGGCTCTGGAGACGTAGCGCTCCTCAAGGAACGCGCAGTGTGTGGTTGCCCAGCACTCGGCACGCACGGGGGTCCTCCGAGGGAATCAACCAGTGGACCTCGACGTTGCTCAGCCGGCCCACAGGTGTCTGGAGGCACTCAGGGACCTTGGAGGGAAAATGCTGCACGCCCGTGGGGCCTAGGAGTCCCCGGGCGTGTACTGCCTTGAGAGCAAAGCGACTAAGAACTCCCGGAAAGAGCCGCATGCCTCCCTTTCTGCGCGGCTACTCAGGGCCTAACCTGGAGGCCAGCTCTCACGTTGAGGTCCCCTTTGGCTCTAGAGCCTGCCGTGCGGACGGCCACCGCGGCCGCGGAAGCCCCTGGTTTAGAGAGCGCAAACTCATAATTTTCCCCGAAGCACTCTTCCAGGGCTCACCGGCCCGTCGGGAGCCGGGAATGTCAGGGAGCGTCAAGGCAGGCAATGAAGGCCGCCCTCCAAATGGGAAAGCAGGGCTAGTTCCAGCAGGCCCCCGGGTTCATGGGCACACTCAGCGTACATCCCTGTGGTTTCTGGCGAGTCCCGGGAGACACCGGTCACCCTGCGTTTCCTTCCCCGAGTCAACTGCTCGAAGGAGGGAGTCCCGCATCCAGCGAACTGTCTCAACCAAGGAAGGCCGTAGCTGCTCCTCTGGGCCTGGGGCTGCCTGCCGTGCCAAAGAAGGAACAGGACTTGAATTGCAGTAAGAACCCAAGCCGCCGTCCTCTAGGAGGCATGGTGCCTTCGGTCAGGGGGTCCCGGATGGAATGCGGAGACGAGGGTTACTCTGAGCGCAGCTCCGATTAGGGCAACGCGTAAGCCCTCCGCGCCATGTGGGATGTGGCAGAACGGTGTTCGTGAACGTGTGCGAGTGCTGAGGAAACCAAGCTGCTCCAGAAGAGAGGGCGGTGCGTTTCCCTACGCTCGGCGTGCACAGAGGGGCTCGAAGGGGCTACGGGCCTGGATGGTGCGTAGCAGACCCAGGTGCGCCTGGGGTTACTCAGTGTTCCTGCCGGGAACAGGGCGCCCCGGCTAGCCTCCCAGGTGTCCAGAAAGCTGTGCTGCCGTTCAAGGTATGCAGAGCAGAGGCCACCGCCTCCTGGAAACTGCAGCACGCCTCCGCTTCTGCACGGCAAACCAGGGCCTTACTTCCAGGCATGGCTTCATGCTGGGTGTGCCGGGAGCCACACAGCACGCTAAGATGCTGACTTTCTCCTCGAGCAGGGTGACTTCAGGCACGAGGGCGGGCCTCGCAGTGTTGCAAGCACAGCGTTCTCTCACGGCAGCTCACACAAGGGCCGTGACAGGGTCTTCCTGGGCACTTCGCACCCACCAGCCACGTTGTCCCGAAGGGCGTTCGAGGGCTCTGGAGACGTAGCGCTCCTCAAGGAACGCGCAGTGTGTGGTTGCCCAGCACTCGGCACGCACGGGGGTCCTCCGAGGGAATCAACCAGTGGACCTCGACGTTGCTCAGCCGGCCCACAGGTGTCTGGAGGCACTCAGGGACCTTGGAGGGAAAATGCTGCACGCCCGTGGGGCCTAGGAGTCCCCGGGCGTGTACTGCCTTGAGAGCAAAGCGACTAAGAACTCCCGGAAAGAGCCGCATGCCTCCCTTTCTGCGCGGCTACTCAGGGCCTAACCTGGAGGCCAGCTCTCACGTTGAGGTCCCCTTTGGCTCTAGAGCCTGCCGTGCGGACGGCCACCGCGGCCGCGGAAGCCCCTGGTTTAGAGAGCGCAAACTCATAATTTTCCCCGAAGCACTCTTCCAGGGCTCACCGGCCCGTCGGGAGCCGGGAATGTCAGGGAGCGTCAAGGCAGGCAATGAAGGCCGCCCTCCAAATGGGAAAGCAGGGCTAGTTCCAGCAGGCCCCCGGGTTCATGGGCACACTCAGCGTACATCCCTGTGGTTTCTGGCGAGTCCCGGGAGACACCGGTCACCCTGCGTTTCCTTCCCCGAGTCAACTGCTCGAAGGAGGGAGTCCCGCATCCAGCGAACTGTCTCAACCAAGGAAGGCCGTAGCTGCTCCTCTGGGCCTGGGGCTGCCTGCCGTGCCAAAGAAGGAACAGGACTTGAATTGCAGTAAGAACCCAAGCCGCCGTCCTCTAGGAGGCACGGTGCCTTCGGTCAGGGGGTCCCGGATGGAATGCGGAGACGAGGGTTACTCTGAGCGCAGCTCCGATTAGGGCAACGCGTAAGCCCTCCGCGCCATGTGGGATGTGGCAGAACGGTGTTCGTGAACGTGTGCGAGTGCTGAGGAAACCAAGCTGCTCCAGAAGAGAGGGCGGTGCGTTTCCCTACGCTCGGCGTGCACAGAGGGGCTCGAAGGGGCTACGGGCCTGGATGGTGCGTAGCAGACCCAGGTGCGCCTGGGGTTACTCAGTGTTCCTGCCGGGAACAGGGCGCCCCGGCTAGCCTCCCAGGTGTCCAGAAAGCTGTGCTGCCGTTCAAGGTATGCAGAGCAGAGGCCACCGCCTCCTGGAAACTGCAGCACGCCTCCGCTTCTGCACGGCAAACCAGGGCCTTACTTCCAGGCATGGCTTCATGCTGGGTGTGCCGGGAGCCACACAGCACGCTAAGATGCTGACTTTCTCCTCGAGCAGGGTGACTTCAGGCACGAGGGCGGGCCTCGCAGTGTTGCAAGCACAGCGTTCTCTCACGGCAGCTCACACAAGGGCCGTGACAGGGTCTTCCTGGGCACTTCGCACCCACCAGCCACGTTGTCCCGAAGGGCGTTCGAGGGCTCTGGAGACGTAGCGCTCCTCAAGGAACGCGCAGTGTGTGGTTGCCCAGCACTCGGCACGCACGGGGGTCCTCCGAGGGAATCAACCAGTGGACCTCGACGTTGCTCAGCCGGCCCACAGGTGTCTGGAGGCACTCAGGGACCTTGGAGGGAAAATGCTGCACGCCCGTGGGGCCTAGGAGTCCCCGGGCGTGTACTGCCTTGAGAGCAAAGCGACTAAGAACTCCCGGAAAGAGCCGCATGCCTCCCTTTCTGCGCGGCTACTCAGGGCCTAACCTGGAGGCCAGCTCTCACGTTGAGGTCCCCTTTGGCTCTAGAGCCTGCCGTGCGGACGGCCACCGCGGCCGCGGAAGCCCCTGGTTTAGAGAGCGCAAACTCATAATTTTCCCCGAAGCACTCTTCCAGGGCTCACCGGCCCGTCGGGAGCCGGGAATGTCAGGGAGCGTCAAGGCAGGCAATGAAGGCCGCCCTCCAAATGGGAAAGCAGGGCTAGTTCCAGCAGGCCCCCGGGTTCATGGGCACACTCAGCGTACATCCCTGTGGTTTCTGGCGAGTCCCGGGAGACACCGGTCACCCTGCGTTTCCTTCCCCGAGTCAACTGCTCGAAGGAGGGAGTCCCGCATCCAGCGAACTGTCTCAACCAAGGAAGGCCGTAGCTGCTCCTCTGGGCCTGGGGCTGCCTGCCGTGCCAAAGAAGGAACAGGACTTGAATTGCAGTAAGAACCCAAGCCGCCGTCCTCTAGGAGGCACGGTGCCTTCGGTCAGGGGGTCCCGGATGGAATGCGGAGACGAGGGTTACTCTGAGCGCAGCTCCGATTAGGGCAACGCGTAAGCCCTCCGCGCCATGTGGGATGTGGCAGAACGGTGTTCGTGAACGTGTGCGAGTGCTGAGGAAACCAAGCTGCTCCAGAAGAGAGGGCGGTGCGTTTCCCTACGCTCGGCGTGCACAGAGGGGCTCGAAGGGGCTACGGGCCTGGATGGTGCGTAGCAGACCCAGGTGCGCCTGGGGTTACTCAGTGTTCCTGCCGGGAACAGGGCGCCCCGGCTAGCCTCCCAGGTGTCCAGAAAGCTGTGCTGCCGTTCAAGGTATGCAGAGCAGAGGCCACCGCCTCCTGGAAACTGCAGCACGCCTCCGCTTCTGCACGGCAAACCAGGGCCTTACTTCCAGGCATGGCTTCATGCTGGGTGTGCCGGGAGCCACACAGCACGCTAAGATGCTGACTTTCTCCTCGAGCAGGGTGACTTCAGGCACGAGGGCGGGCCTCGCAGTGTTGCAAGCACAGCGTTCTCTCACGGCAGCTCACACAAGGGCCGTGACAGGGTCTTCCTGGGCACTTCGCACCCACCAGCCACGTTGTCCCGAAGGGCGTTCGAGGGCTCTGGAGACGTAGCGCTCCTCAAGGAACGCGCAGTGTGTGGTTGCCCAGCACTCGGCACGCACGGGGGTCCTCCGAGGGAATCAACCAGTGGACCTCGACGTTGCTCAGCCGGCCCACAGGTGTCTGGAGGCACTCAGGGACCTTGGAGGGAAAATGCTGCACGCCCGTGGGGCCTAGGAGTCCCCGGGCGTGTACTGCCTTGAGAGCAAAGCGACTAAGAACTCCCGGAAAGAGCCGCATGCCTCCCTTTCTGCGCGGCTACTCAGGGCCTAACCTGGAGGCCAGCTCTCACGTTGAGGTCCCCTTTGGCTCTAGAGCCTGCCGTGCGGACGGCCACCGCGGCCGCGGAAGCCCCTGGTTTAGAGAGCGCAAACTCATAATTTTCCCCGAAGCACTCTTCCAGGGCTCACCGGCCCGTCGGGAGCCGGGAATGTCAGGGAGCGTCAAGGCAGGCAATGAAGGCCGCCCTCCAAATGGGAAAGCAGGGCTAGTTCCAGCAGGCCCCCGGGTTCATGGGCACACTCAGCGTACATCCCTGTGGTTTCTGGCGAGTCCCGGGAGACACCGGTCACCCTGCGTTTCCTTCCCCGAGTCAACTGCTCGAAGGAGGGAGTCCCGCATCCAGCGAACTGTCTCAACCAAGGAAGGCCGTAGCTGCTCCTCTGGGCCTGGGGCTGCCTGCCGTGCCAAAGAAGGAACAGGACTTGAATTGCAGTAAGAACCCAAGCCGCCGTCCTCTAGGAGGCACGGTGCCTTCGGTCAGGGGGTCCCGGATGGAATGCGGAGACGAGGGTTACTCTGAGCGCAGCTCCGATTAGGGCAACGCGTAAGCCCTCCGCGCCATGTGGGATGTGGCAGAACGGTGTTCGTGAACGTGTGCGAGTGCTGAGGAAACCAAGCTGCTCCAGAAGAGAGGGCGGTGCGTTTCCCTACGCTCGGCGTGCACAGAGGGGCTCGAAGGGGCTACGGGCCTGGATGGTGCGTAGCAGACCCAGGTGCGCCTGGGGTTACTCAGTGTTCCTGCCGGGAACAGGGCGCCCCGGCTAGCCTCCCAGGTGTCCAGAAAGCTGTGCTGCCGTTCAAGGTATGCAGAGCAGAGGCCACCGCCTCCTGGAAACTGCAGCACGCCTCCGCTTCTGCACGGCAAACCAGGGCCTTACTTCCAGGCATGGCTTCATGCTGGGTGTGCCGGGAGCCACACAGCACGCTAAGATGCTGACTTTCTCCTCGAGCAGGGTGACTTCAGGCACGAGGGCGGGCCTCGCAGTGTTGCAAGCACAGCGTTCTCTCACGGCAGCTCACACAAGGGCCGTGACAGGGTCTTCCTGGGCACTTCGCACCCACCAGCCACGTTGTCCCGAAGGGCGTTCGAGGGCTCTGGAGACGTAGCGCTCCTCAAGGAACGCGCAGTGTGTGGTTGCCCAGCACTCGGCACGCACGGGGGTCCTCCGAGGGAATCAACCAGTGGACCTCGACGTTGCTCAGCCGGCCCACAGGTGTCTGGAGGCACTCAGGGACCTTGGAGGGAAAATGCTGCACGCCCGTGGGGCCTAGGAGTCCCCGGGCGTGTACTGCCTTGAGAGCAAAGCGACTAAGAACTCCCGGAAAGAGCCGCATGCCTCCCTTTCTGCGCGGCTACTCAGGGCCTAACCTGGAGGCCAGCTCTCACGTTGAGGTCCCCTTTGGCTCTAGAGCCTGCCGTGCGGACGGCCACCGCGGCCGCGGAAGCCCCTGGTTTAGAGAGCGCAAACTCATAATTTTCCCCGAAGCACTCTTCCAGGGCTCACCGGCCCGTCGGGAGCCGGGAATGTCAGGGAGCGTCAAGGCAGGCATGAAGGCCGCCCTCCAAATGGGAAAGCAGGGCTAGTTCCAGCAGGCCCCCGGGTTCATGGGCACACTCAGCGTACATCCCTGTGGTTTCTGGCGAGTCCCGGGAGACACCGGTCACCCTGCGTTTCCTTCCCCGAGTCAACTGATCGAAGGAGGGAGTCCCGCATCCAGCGAACTGTCTCAACCAAGGAAGGCCGTAGCTGCTCCTCTGGGCCTGGGGCTGCCTGCCGTGCCAAAGAAGGAACAGGACTTGAATTGCAGTAAGAACCCAAGCCGCCGTCCTCTAGGAGGCACGGTGCCTTCGGTCAGGGGGTCCCGGATGGAATGCGGAGACGAGGGTTACTCTGAGCGCAGCTCCGATTAGGGCAACGCGTAAGCCCTCCGCGCCATGTGGGATGTGGCAGAACGGTGTTCGTGAACGTGTGCGAGTGCTGAGGAAACCAAGCTGCTCCAGAAGAGAGGGCGGTGCGTTTCCCTACGCTCGGCGTGCACAGAGGGGCTCGAAGGGGCTACGGGCCTGGATGGTGCGTAGCAGACCCAGGTGCGCCTGGGGTTACTCAGTGTTCCTGCCGGGAACAGGGCGCCCCGGCTAGCCTCCCAGGTGTCCAGAAAGCTGTGCTGCCGTTCAAGGTATGCAGAGCAGAGGCCACCGCCTCCTGGAAACTGCAGCACGCCTCCGCTTCTGCACGGCAAACCAGGGCCTTACTTCCAGGCATGGCTTCATGCTGGGTGTGCCGGGAGCCACACAGCACGCTAAGATGCTGACTTTCTCCTCGAGCAGGGTGACTTCAGGCACGAGGGCGGGCCTCGCAGTGTTGCAAGCACAGCGTTCTCTCACGGCAGCTCACACAAGGGCCGTGACAGGGTCTTCCTGGGCACTTCGCACCCACCAGCCACGTTGTCCCGAAGGGCGTTCGAGGGCTCTGGAGACGTAGCGCTCCTCAAGGAACGCGCAGTGTGTGGTTGCCCAGCACTCGGCACGCACGGGGGTCCTCCGAGGGAATCAACCAGTGGACCTCGACGTTGCTCAGCCGGCCCACAGGTGTCTGGAGGCACTCAGGGACCTTGGAGGGAAAATGCTGCACGCCCGTGGGGCCTAGGAGTCCCCGGGCGTGTACTGCCTTGAGAGCAAAGCGACTAAGAACTCCCGGAAAGAGCCGCATGCCTCCCTTTCTGCGCGGCTACTCAGGGCCTAACCTGGAGGCCAGCTCTCACGTTGAGGTCCCCTTTGGCTCTAGAGCCTGCCGTGCGGACGGCCACCGCGGCCGCGGAAGCCCCTGGTTTAGAGAGCGCAAACTCATAATTTTCCCCGAAGCACTCTTCCAGGGCTCACCGGCCCGTCGGGAGCCGGGAATGTCAGGGAGCGTCAAGGCAGGCAATGAAGGCCGCCCTCCAAATGGGAAAGCAGGGCTAGTTCCAGCAGGCCCCCGGGTTCATGGGCACACTCAGCGTACATCCCTGTGGTTTCTGGCGAGTCCCGGGAGACACCGGTCACCCTGCGTTTCCTTCCCCGAGTCAACTGCTCGAAGGAGGGAGTCCCGCATCCAGCGAACTGTCTCAACCAAGGAAGGCCGTAGCTGCTCCTCTGGGCCTGGGGCTGCCTGCCGTGCCAAAGAAGGAACAGGACTTGAATTGCAGTAAGAACCCAAGCCGCCGTCCTCTAGGAGGCACGGTGCCTTCGGTCAGGGGGTCCCGGATGGAATGCGGAGACGAGGGTTACTCTGAGCGCAGCTCCGATTAGGGCAACGCGTAAGCCCTCCGCGCCATGTGGGATGTGGCAGAACGGTGTTCGTGAACGTGTGCGAGTGCTGAGGAAACCAAGCTGCTCCAGAAGAGAGGGCGGTGCGTTTCCCTACGCTCGGCGTGCACAGAGGGGCTCGAAGGGGCTACGGGCCTGGATGGTGCGTAGCAGACCCAGGGTGCGCCTGGGGTTACTCAGTGTTCCTGCCGGGAACAGGGCGCCCCGGCTAGCCTCCCAGGTGTCCAGAAAGCTGTGCTGCCGTTCAAGGTATGCAGAGCAGAGGCCACCGCCTCCTGGAAACTGCAGCACGCCTCCGCTTCTGCACGGCAAACCAGGGCCTTACTTCCAGGCATGGCTTCATGCTGGGTGTGCCGGGAGCCACACAGCACGCTAAGATGCTGACTTTCTCCTCGAGCAGGGTGACTTCAGGCACGAGGGCGGGCCTCGCAGTGTTGCAAGCACAGCGTTCTCTCACGGCAGCTCACACAAGGGCCGTGACAGGGTCTTCCTGGGCACTTCGCACCCACCAGCCACGTTGTCCCGAAGGGCGTTCGAGGGCTCTGGAGACGTAGCGCTCCTCAAGGAACGCGCAGTGTGTGGTTGCCCAGCACTCGGCACGCACGGGGGTCCTCCGAGGGAATCAACCAGTGGACCTCGACGTTGCTCAGCCGGCCCACAGGTGTCTGGAGGCACTCAGGGACCTTGGAGGGAAAATGCTGCACGCCCGTGGGGCCTAGGAGTCCCCGGGCGTGTACTGCCTTGAGAGCAAAGCGACTAAGAACTCCCGGAAAGAGCCGCATGCCTCCCTTTCTGCGCGGCTACTCAGGGCCTAACCTGGAGGCCAGCTCTCACGTTGAGGTCCCCTTTGGCTCTAGAGCCTGCCGTGCGGACGGCCACCGCGGCCGCGGAAGCCCCTGGTTTAGAGAGCGCAAACTCATAATTTTCCCCGAAGCACTCTTCCAGGGCTCACCGGCCCGTCGGGAGCCGGGAATGTCAGGGAGCGTCAAGGCAGGCAATGAAGGCCGCCCTCCAAATGGGAAAGCAGGGCTAGTTCCAGCAGGCCCCCGGGTTCATGGGCACACTCAGCGTACATCCCTGTGGTTTCTGGCGAGTCCCGGGAGACACCGGTCACCCTGCGTTTCCTTCCCCGAGTCAACTGCTCGAAGGAGGGAGTCCCGCATCCAGCGAACTGTCTCAACCAAGGAAGGCCGTAGCTGCTCCTCTGGGCCTGGGGCTGCCTGCCGTGCCAAAGAAGGAACAGGACTTGAATTGCAGTAAGAACCCAAGCCGCCGTCCTCTAGGAGGCACGGTGCCTTCGGTCAGGGGGTCCCGGATGGAATGCGGAGACGAGGGTTACTCTGAGCGCAGCTCCGATTAGGGCAACGCGTAAGCCCTCCGCGCCATGTGGGATGTGGCAGAACGGTGTTCGTGAACGTGTGCGAGTGCTGAGGAAACCAAGCTGCTCCAGAAGAGAGGGCGGTGCGTTTCCCTACGCTCGGCGTGCACAGAGGGGCTCGAAGGGGCTACGGGCCTGGATGGTGCGTAGCAGACCCAGGGTGCGCCTGGGGTTACTCAGTGTTCCTGCCGGGAACAGGGCGCCCCGGCTAGCCTCCCAGGTGTCCAGAAAGCTGTGCTGCCGTTCAAGGTATGCAGAGCAGAGGCCACCGCCTCCTGGAAACTGCAGCACGCCTCCGCTTCTGCACGGCAAACCAGGGCCTTACTTCCAGGCATGGCTTCATGCTGGGTGTGCCGGGAGCCACACAGCACGCTAAGATGCTGACTTTCTCCTCGAGCAGGGTGACTTCAGGCACGAGGGCGGGCCTCGCAGTGTTGCAAGCACAGCGTTCTCTCACGGCAGCTCACACAAGGGCCGTGACAGGGTCTTCCTGGGCACTTCGCACCCACCAGCCACGTTGTCCCGAAGGGCGTTCGAGGGCTCTGGAGACGTAGCGCTCCTCAAGGAACGCGCAGTGTGTGGTTGCCCAGCACTCGGCACGCACGGGGGTCCTCCGAGGGAATCAACCAGTGGACCTCGACGTTGCTCAGCCGGCCCACAGGTGTCTGGAGGCACTCAGGGACCTTGGAGGGAAAATGCTGCACGCCCGTGGGGCCTAGGAGTCCCCGGGCGTGTACTGCCTTGAGAGCAAAGCGACTAAGAACTCCCGGAAAGAGCCGCATGCCTCCCTTTCTGCGCGGCTACTCAGGGCCTAACCTGGAGGCCAGCTCTCACGTTGAGGTCCCCTTTGGCTCTAGAGCCTGCCGTGCGGACGGCCACCGCGGCCGCGGAAGCCCCTGGTTTAGAGAGCGCAAACTCATAATTTTCCCCGAAGCACTCTTCCAGGGCTCACCGGCCCGTCGGGAGCCGGGAATGTCAGGGAGCGTCAAGGCAGGCAATGAAGGCCGCCCTCCAAATGGGAAAGCAGGGCTAGTTCCAGCAGGCCCCCGGGTTCATGGGCACACTCAGCGTACATCCCTGTGGTTTCTGGCGAGTCCCGGGAGACACCGGTCACCCTGCGTTTCCTTCCCCGAGTCAACTGCTCGAAGGAGGGAGTCCCGCATCCAGCGAACTGTCTCAACCAAGGAAGGCCGTAGCTGCTCCTCTGGGCCTGGGGCTGCCTGCCGTGCCAAAGAAGGAACAGGACTTGAATTGCAGTAAGAACCCAAGCCGCCGTCCTCTAGGAGGCACGGTGCCTTCGGTCAGGGGGTCCCGGATGGAATGCGGAGACGAGGGTTACTCTGAGCGCAGCTCCGATTAGGGCAACGCGTAAGCCCTCCGCGCCATGTGGGATGTGGCAGAACGGTGTTCGTGAACGTGTGCGAGTGCTGAGGAAACCAAGCTGCTCCAGAAGAGAGGGCGGTGCGTTTCCCTACGCTCGGCGTGCACAGAGGGGCTCGAAGGGGCTACGGGCCTGGATGGTGCGTAGCAGACCCAGGGTGCGCCTGGGGTTACTCAGTGTTCCTGCCGGGAACAGGGCGCCCCGGCTAGCCTCCCAGGTGTCCAGAAAGCTGTGCTGCCGTTCAAGGTATGCAGAGCAGAGGCCACCGCCTCCTGGAAACTGCAGCACGCCTCCGCTTCTGCACGGCAAACCAGGGCCTTACTTCCAGGCATGGCTTCATGCTGGGTGTGCCGGGAGCCACACAGCACGCTAAGATGCTGACTTTCTCCTCGAGCAGGGTGACTTCAGGCACGAGGGCGGGCCTCGCAGTGTTGCAAGCACAGCGTTCTCTCACGGCAGCTCACACAAGGGCCGTGACAGGGTCTTCCTGGGCACTTCGCACCCACCAGCCACGTTGTCCCGAAGGGCGTTCGAGGGCTCTGGAGACGTAGCGCTCCTCAAGGAACGCGCAGTGTGTGGTTGCCCAGCACTCGGCACGCACGGGGGTCCTCCGAGGGAATCAACCAGTGGACCTCGACGTTGCTCAGCCGGCCCACAGGTGTCTGGAGGCACTCAGGGACCTTGGAGGGAAAATGCTGCACGCCCGTGGGGCCTAGGAGTCCCCGGGCGTGTACTGCCTTGAGAGCAAAGCGACTAAGAACTCCCGGAAAGAGCCGCATGCCTCCCTTTCTGCGCGGCTACTCAGGGCCTAACCTGGAGGCCAGCTCTCACGTTGAGGTCCCCTTTGGCTCTAGAGCCTGCCGTGCGGACGGCCACCGCGGCCGCGGAAGCCCCTGGTTTAGAGAGCGCAAACTCATAATTTTCCCCGAAGCACTCTTCCAGGGCTCACCGGCCCGTCGGGAGCCGGGAATGTCAGGGAGCGTCAAGGCAGGCATGAAGGCCGCCCTCCAAATGGGAAAGCAGGGCTAGTTCCAGCAGGCCCCCGGGTTCATGGGCACACTCAGCGTACATCCCTGTGGTTTCTGGCGAGTCCCGGGAGACACCGGTCACCCTGCGTTTCCTTCCCCGAGTCAACTGATCGAAGGAGGGAGTCCCGCATCCAGCGAACTGTCTCAACCAAGGAAGGCCGTAGCTGCTCCTCTGGGCCTGGGGCTGCCTGCCGTGCCAAAGAAGGAACAGGACTTGAATTGCAGTAAGAACCCAAGCCGCCGTCCTCTAGGAGGCACGGTGCCTTCGGTCAGGGGGTCCCGGATGGAATGCGGAGACGAGGGTTACTCTGAGCGCAGCTCCGATTAGGGCAACGCGTAAGCCCTCCGCGCCATGTGGGATGTGGCAGCACGGTGTTCGTGAACGTGTGCGAGTGCTGAGGAAACCAAGCTGCTCCAGAAGAGAGGGCGGTGCGTTTCCCTACGCTCGGCGTGCACAGAGGGGCTCGAAGGGGCTACGGGCCTGGATGGTGCGTAGCAGACCCAGGTGCGCCTGGGGTTACTCAGTGTTCCTGCCGGGAACAGGGCGCCCCGGCTAGCCTCCCAGGTGTCCAGAAAGCTGTGCTGCCGTTCAAGGTATGCAGAGCAGAGGCCACCGCCTCCTGGAAACTGCAGCACGCCTCCGCTTCTGCACGGCAAACCAGGGCCTTACTTCCAGGCATGGCTTCATGCTGGGTGTGCCGGGAGCCACACAGCACGCTAAGATGCTGACTTTCTCCTCGAGCAGGGTGACTTCAGGCACGAGGGCGGGCCTCGCAGTGTTGCAAGCACAGCGTTCTCTCACGGCAGCTCACACAAGGGCCGTGACAGGGTCTTCCTGGGCACTTCGCACCCACCAGCCACGTTGTCCCGAAGGGCGTTCGAGGGCTCTGGAGACGTAGCGCTCCTCAAGGAACGCGCAGCGTGTGGTTGCCCAGCACTCGGCACGCACGGGGGTCCTCCGAGGGAATCAACCAGTGGACCTCGACGTTGCTCAGCCGGCCCACAGGTGTCTGGAGGCACTCAGGGACCTTGGAGGGAAAATGCTGCACGCCCGTGGGGCCTAGGAGTCCCCGGGCGTGTACTGCCTTGAGAGCAAAGCGACTAAGAACTCCCGGAAAGAGCCGCATGCCTCCCTTTCTGCGCGGCTACTCAGGGCCTAACCTGGAGGCCAGCTCTCACGTTGAGGTCCCCTTTGGCTCTAGAGCCTGCCGTGCGGACGGCCACCGCGGCCGCGGAAGCCCCTGGTTTAGAGAGCGCAAACTCATAATTTTCCCCGAAGCACTCTTCCAGGGCTCACCGGCCCGTCGGGAGCCGGGAATGTCAGGGAGCGTCAAGGCAGGCATGAAGGCCGCCCTCCAAATGGGAAAGCAGGGCTAGTTCCAGCAGGCCCCCGGGTTCATGGGCACACTCAGCGTACATCCCTGTGGTTTCTGGCGAGTCCCGGGAGACACCGGTCACCCTGCGTTTCCTTCCCCGAGTCAACTGATCGAAGGAGGGAGTCCCGCATCCAGCGAACTGTCTCAACCAAGGAAGGCCGTAGCTGCTCCTCTGGGCCTGGGGCTGCCTGCCGTGCCAAAGAAGGAACAGGACTTGAATTGCAGTAAGAACCCAAGCCGCCGTCCTCTAGGAGGCACGGTGCCTTCGGTCAGGGGGTCCCGGATGGAATGCGGAGACGAGGGTTACTCTGAGCGCAGCTCCGATTAGGGCAACGCGTAAGCCCTCCGCGCCATGTGGGATGTGGCAGCACGGTGTTCGTGAACGTGTGCGAGTGCTGAGGAAACCAAGCTGCTCCAGAAGAGAGGGCGGTGCGTTTCCCTACGCTCGGCGTGCACAGAGGGGCTCGAAGGGGCTACGGGCCTGGATGGTGCGTAGCAGACCCAGGTGCGCCTGGGGTTACTCAGTGTTCCTGCCGGGAACAGGGCGCCCCGGCTAGCCTCCCAGGTGTCCAGAAAGCTGTGCTGCCGTTCAAGGTATGCAGAGCAGAGGCCACCGCCTCCTGGAAACTGCAGCACGCCTCCGCTTCTGCACGGCAAACCAGGGCCTTACTTCCAGGCATGGCTTCATGCTGGGTGTGCCGGGAGCCACACAGCACGCTAAGATGCTGACTTTCTCCTCGAGCAGGGTGACTTCAGGCACGAGGGCGGGCCTCGCAGTGTTGCAAGCACAGCGTTCTCTCACGGCAGCTCACACAAGGGCCGTGACAGGGTCTTCCTGGGCACTTCGCACCCACCAGCCACGTTGTCCCGAAGGGCGTTCGAGGGCTCTGGAGACGTAGCGCTCCTCAAGGAACGCGCAGCGTGTGGTTGCCCAGCACTCGGCACGCACGGGGGTCCTCCGAGGGAATCAACCAGTGGACCTCGACGTTGCTCAGCCGGCCCACAGGTGTCTGGAGGCACTCAGGGACCTTGGAGGGAAAATGCTGCACGCCCGTGGGGCCTAGGAGTCCCCGGGCGTGTACTGCCTTGAGAGCAAAGCGACTAAGAACTCCCGGAAAGAGCCGCATGCCTCCCTTTCTGCGCGGCTACTCAGGGCCTAACCTGGAGGCCAGCTCTCACGTTGAGGTCCCCTTTGGCTCTAGAGCCTGCCGTGCGGACGGCCACCGCGGCCGCGGAAGCCCCTGGTTTAGAGAGCGCAAACTCATAATTTTCCCCGAAGCACTCTTCCAGGGCTCACCGGCCCGTCGGGAGCCGGGAATGTCAGGGAGCGTCAAGGCAGGCATGAAGGCCGCCCTCCAAATGGGAAAGCAGGGCTAGTTCCAGCAGGCCCCCGGGTTCATGGGCACACTCAGCGTACATCCCTGTGGTTTCTGGCGAGTCCCGGGAGACACCGGTCACCCTGCGTTTCCTTCCCCGAGTCAACTGATCGAAGGAGGGAGTCCCGCATCCAGCGAACTGTCTCAACCAAGGAAGGCCGTAGCTGCTCCTCTGGGCCTGGGGCTGCCTGCCGTGCCAAAGAAGGAACAGGACTTGAATTGCAGTAAGAACCCAAGCCGCCGTCCTCTAGGAGGCACGGTGCCTTCGGTCAGGGGGTCCCGGATGGAATGCGGAGACGAGGGTTACTCTGAGCGCAGCTCCGATTAGGGCAACGCGTAAGCCCTCCGCGCCATGTGGGATGTGGCAGCACGGTGTTCGTGAACGTGTGCGAGTGCTGAGGAAACCAAGCTGCTCCAGAAGAGAGGGCGGTGCGTTTCCCTACGCTCGGCGTGCACAGAGGGGCTCGAAGGGGCTACGGGCCTGGATGGTGCGTAGCAGACCCAGGTGCGCCTGGGGTTACTCAGTGTTCCTGCCGGGAACAGGGCGCCCCGGCTAGCCTCCCAGGTGTCCAGAAAGCTGTGCTGCCGTTCAAGGTATGCAGAGCAGAGGCCACCGCCTCCTGGAAACTGCAGCACGCCTCCGCTTCTGCACGGCAAACCAGGGCCTTACTTCCAGGCATGGCTTCATGCTGGGTGTGCCGGGAGCCACACAGCACGCTAAGATGCTGACTTTCTCCTCGAGCAGGGTGACTTCAGGCACGAGGGCGGGCCTCGCAGTGTTGCAAGCACAGCGTTCTCTCACGGCAGCTCACACAAGGGCCGTGACAGGGTCTTCCTGGGCACTTCGCACCCACCAGCCACGTTGTCCCGAAGGGCGTTCGAGGGCTCTGGAGACGTAGCGCTCCTCAAGGAACGCGCAGCGTGTGGTTGCCCAGCACTCGGCACGCACGGGGGTCCTCCGAGGGAATCAACCAGTGGACCTCGACGTTGCTCAGCCGGCCCACAGGTGTCTGGAGGCACTCAGGGACCTTGGAGGGAAAATGCTGCACGCCCGTGGGGCCTAGGAGTCCCCGGGCGTGTACTGCCTTGAGAGCAAAGCGACTAAGAACTCCCGGAAAGAGCCGCATGCCTCCCTTTCTGCGCGGCTACTCAGGGCCTAACCTGGAGGCCAGCTCTCACGTTGAGGTCCCCTTTGGCTCTAGAGCCTGCCGTGCGGACGGCCACCGCGGCCGCGGAAGCCCCTGGTTTAGAGAGCGCAAACTCATAATTTTCCCCGAAGCACTCTTCCAGGGCTCACCGGCCCGTCGGGAGCCGGGAATGTCAGGGAGCGTCAAGGCAGGCATGAAGGCCGCCCTCCAAATGGGAAAGCAGGGCTAGTTCCAGCAGGCCCCCGGGTTCATGGGCACACTCAGCGTACATCCCTGTGGTTTCTGGCGAGTCCCGGGAGACACCGGTCACCCTGCGTTTCCTTCCCCGAGTCAACTGCTCGAAGGAGGGAGTCCCGTATCCAGCGAACTGTCTCAACCAAGGAAGGCCGTAGCTGCTCCTCTGGGCCTGGGGCTGCCTGCCGTGCCAAAGAAGGAACAGGACTTGAATTGCAGTAAGAACCCAAGCCGCCGTCCTCTAGGAGGCACGGTGCCTTCGGTCAGGGGGTCCCGGATGGAATGCGGAGACGAGGGTTACTCTGAGCGCAGCTCCGATTAGGGCAACGCGTAAGCCCTCCGCGCCATGTGGGATGTGGCAGCACGGTGTTCGTGAACGTGTGCGAGTGCTGAGGAAACCAAGCTGCTCCAGAAGAGAGGGCGGTGCGTTTCCCTACGCTCGGCGTGCACAGAGGGGCTCGAAGGGGCTACGGGCCTGGATGGTGCGTAGCAGACCCAGGTGCGCCTGGGGTTACTCAGTGTTCCTGCCGGGAACAGGGCGCCCCGGCTAGCCTCCCAGGTGTCCAGAAAGCTGTGCTGCCGTTCAAGGTATGCAGAGCAGAGGCCACCGCCTCCTGGAAACTGCAGCACGCCTCCGCTTCTGCACGGCAAACCAGGGCCTTACTTCCAGGCATGGCTTCATGCTGGGTGTGCCGGGAGCCACACAGCACGCTAAGATGCTGACTTTCTCCTCGAGCAGGGTGACTTCAGGCACGAGGGCGGGCCTCGCAGTGTTGCAAGCACAGCGTTCTCTCACGGCAGCTCACACAAGGGCCGTGACAGGGTCTTCCTGGGCACTTCGCACCCACCAGCCACGTTGTCCCGAAGGGCGTTCGAGGGCTCTGGAGACGTAGCGCTCCTCAAGGAACGCGCAGCGTGTGGTTGCCCAGCACTCGGCACGCACGGGGGTCCTCCGAGGGAATCAACCAGTGGACCTCGACGTTGCTCAGCCGGCCCACAGGTGTCTGGAGGCACTCAGGGACCTTGGAGGGAAAATGCTGCACGCCCGTGGGGCCTAGGAGTCCCCGGGCGTGTACTGCCTTGAGAGCAAAGCGACTAAGAACTCCCGGAAAGAGCCGCATGCCTCCCTTTCTGCGCGGCTACTCAGGGCCTAACCTGGAGGCCAGCTCTCACGTTGAGGTCCCCTTTGGCTCTAGAGCCTGCCGTGCGGACGGCCACCGCGGCCGCGGAAGCCCCTGGTTTAGAGAGCGCAAACTCATAATTTTCCCCGAAGCACTCTTCCAGGGCTCACCGGCCCGTCGGGAGCCGGGAATGTCAGGGAGCGTCAAGGCAGGCATGAAGGCCGCCCTCCAAATGGGAAAGCAGGGCTAGTTCCAGCAGGCCCCCGGGTTCATGGGCACACTCAGCGTACATCCCTGTGGTTTCTGGCGAGTCCCGGGAGACACCGGTCACCCTGCGTTTCCTTCCCCGAGTCAACTGATCGAAGGAGGGAGTCCCGCATCCAGCGAACTGTCTCAACCAAGGAAGGCCGTAGCTGCTCCTCTGGGCCTGGGGCTGCCTGCCGTGCCAAAGAAGGAACAGGACTTGAATTGCAGTAAGAACCCAAGCCGCCGTCCTCTAGGAGGCACGGTGCCTTCGGTCAGGGGGTCCCGGATGGAATGCGGAGACGAGGGTTACTCTGAGCGCAGCTCCGATTAGGGCAACGCGTAAGCCCTCCGCGCCATGTGGGATGTGGCAGCACGGTGTTCGTGAACGTGTGCGAGTGCTGAGGAAACCAAGCTGCTCCAGAAGAGAGGGCGGTGCGTTTCCCTACGCTCGGCGTGCACAGAGGGGCTCGAAGGGGCTACGGGCCTGGATGGTGCGTAGCAGACCCAGGTGCGCCTGGGGTTACTCAGTGTTCCTGCCGGGAACAGGGCGCCCCGGCTAGCCTCCCAGGTGTCCAGAAAGCTGTGCTGCCGTTCAAGGTATGCAGAGCAGAGGCCACCGCCTCCTGGAAACTGCAGCACGCCTCCGCTTCTGCACGGCAAACCAGGGCCTTACTTCCAGGCATGGCTTCATGCTGGGTGTGCCGGGAGCCACACAGCACGCTAAGATGCTGACTTTCTCCTCGAGCAGGGTGACTTCAGGCACGAGGGCGGGCCTCGCAGTGTTGCAAGCACAGCGTTCTCTCACGGCAGCTCACACAAGGGCCGTGACAGGGTCTTCCTGGGCACTTCGCACCCACCAGCCACGTTGTCCCGAAGGGCGTTCGAGGGCTCTGGAGACGTAGCGCTCCTCAAGGAACGCGCAGCGTGTGGTTGCCCAGCACTCGGCACGCACGGGGGTCCTCCGAGGGAATCAACCAGTGGACCTCGACGTTGCTCAGCCGGCCCACAGGTGTCTGGAGGCACTCAGGGACCTTGGAGGGAAAATGCTGCACGCCCGTGGGGCCTAGGAGTCCCCGGGCGTGTACTGCCTTGAGAGCAAAGCGACTAAGAACTCCCGGAAAGAGCCGCATGCCTCCCTTTCTGCGCGGCTACTCAGGGCCTAACCTGGAGGCCAGCTCTCACGTTGAGGTCCCCTTTGGCTCTAGAGCCTGCCGTGCGGACGGCCACCGCGGCCGCGGAAGCCCCTGGTTTAGAGAGCGCAAACTCATAATTTTCCCCGAAGCACTCTTCCAGGGCTCACCGGCCCGTCGGGAGCCGGGAATGTCAGGGAGCGTCAAGGCAGGCATGAAGGCCGCCCTCCAAATGGGAAAGCAGGGCTAGTTCCAGCAGGCCCCCGGGTTCATGGGCACACTCAGCGTACATCCCTGTGGTTTCTGGCGAGTCCCGGGAGACACCGGTCACCCTGCGTTTCCTTCCCCGAGTCAACTGATCGAAGGAGGGAGTCCCGCATCCAGCGAACTGTCTCAACCAAGGAAGGCCGTAGCTGCTCCTCTGGGCCTGGGGCTGCCTGCCGTGCCAAAGAAGGAACAGGACTTGAATTGCAGTAAGAACCCAAGCCGCCGTCCTCTAGGAGGCACGGTGCCTTCGGTCAGGGGGTCCCGGATGGAATGCGGAGACGAGGGTTACTCTGAGCGCAGCTCCGATTAGGGCAACGCGTAAGCCCTCCGCGCCATGTGGGATGTGGCAGCACGGTGTTCGTGAACGTGTGCGAGTGCTGAGGAAACCAAGCTGCTCCAGAAGAGAGGGCGGTGCGTTTCCCTACGCTCGGCGTGCACAGAGGGGCTCGAAGGGGCTACGGGCCTGGATGGTGCGTAGCAGACCCAGGTGCGCCTGGGGTTACTCAGTGTTCCTGCCGGGAACAGGGCGCCCCGGCTAGCCTCCCAGGTGTCCAGAAAGCTGTGCTGCCGTTCAAGGTATGCAGAGCAGAGGCCACCGCCTCCTGGAAACTGCAGCACGCCTCCGCTTCTGCACGGCAAACCAGGGCCTTACTTCCAGGCATGGCTTCATGCTGGGTGTGCCGGGAGCCACACAGCACGCTAAGATGCTGACTTTCTCCTCGAGCAGGGTGACTTCAGGCACGAGGGCGGGCCTCGCAGTGTTGCAAGCACAGCGTTCTCTCATGGCAGCTCACACAAGGGCCGTGACAGGGTCTTCCTGGGCACTTCGCACCCACCAGCCACGTTGTCCCGAAGGGCGTTCGAGGGCTCTGGAGACGTAGCGCTCCTCAAGGAACGCGCAGCGTGTGGTTGCCCAGCACTCGGCACGCACGGGGGTCCTCCGAGGGAATCAACCAGTGGACCTCGACGTTGCTCAGCCGGCCCACAGGTGTCTGGAGGCACTCAGGGACCTTGGAGGGAAAATGCTGCACGCCCGTGGGGCCTAGGAGTCCCCGGGCGTGTACTGCCTTGAGAGCAAAGCGACTAAGAACTCCCGGAAAGAGCCGCATGCCTCCCTTTCTGCGCGGCTACTCAGGGCCTAACCTGGAGGCCAGCTCTCACGTTGAGGTCCCCTTTGGCTCTAGAGCCTGCCGTGCGGACGGCCACCGCGGCCGCGGAAGCCCCTGGTTTAGAGAGCGCAAACTCATAATTTTCCCCGAAGCACTCTTCCAGGGCTCACCGGCCCGTCGGGAGCCGGGAATGTCAGGGAGCGTCAAGGCAGGCATGAAGGCCGCCCTCCAAATGGGAAAGCAGGGCTAGTTCCAGCAGGCCCCCGGGTTCATGGGCACACTCAGCGTACATCCCTGTGGTTTCTGGCGAGTCCCGGGAGACACCGGTCACCCTGCGTTTCCTTCCCCGAGTCAACTGCTCGAAGGAGGGAGTCCCGCATCCAGCGAACTGTCTCAACCAAGGAAGGCCGTAGCTGCTCCTCTGGGCCTGGGGCTGCCTGCCGTGCCAAAGAAGGAACAGGACTTGAATTGCAGTAAGAACCCAAGCCGCCGTCCTCTAGGAGGCACGGTGCCTTCGGTCAGGGGGTCCCGGATGGAATGCGGAGACGAGGGTTACTCTGAGCGCAGCTCCGATTAGGGCAACGCGTAAGCCCTCCGCGCCATGTGGGATGTGGCAGAACGGTGTTCGTGAACGTGTGCGAGTGCTGAGGAAACCAAGCTGCTCCAGAAGAGAGGGCGGTGCGTTTCCCTACGCTCGGCGTGCACAGAGGGGCTCGAAGGGGCTACGGGCCTGGATGGTGCGTAGCAGACCCAGGTGCGCCTGGGGTTACTCAGTGTTCCTGCCGGGAACAGGGCGCCCCGGCTAGCCTCCCAGGTGTCCAGAAAGCTGTGCTGCCGTTCAAGGTATGCAGAGCAGAGGCCACCGCCTCCTGGAAACTGCAGCACGCCTCCGCTTCTGCACGGCAAACCAGGGCCTTACTTCCAGGCATGGCTTCATGCTGGGTGTGCCGGGAGCCACACAGCACGCTAAGATGCTGACTTTCTCCTCGAGCAGGGTGACTTCAGGCACGAGGGCGGGCCTCGCAGTGTTGCAAGCACAGCGTTCTCTCACGGCAGCTCACACAAGGGCCGTGACAGGGTCTTCCTGGGCACTTCGCACCCACCAGCCACGTTGTCCCGAAGGGCGTTCGAGGGCTCTGGAGACGTAGCGCTCCTCAAGGAACGCGCAGCGTGTGGTTGCCCAGCACTCGGCACGCACGGGGGTCCTCCGAGGGAATCAACCAGTGGACCTCGACGTTGCTCAGCCGGCCCACAGGTGTCTGGAGGCACTCAGGGACCTTGGAGGGAAAATGCTGCACGCCCGTGGGGCCTAGGAGTCCCCGGGCGTGTACTGCCTTGAGAGCAAAGCGACTAAGAACTCCCGGAAAGAGCCGCATGCCTCCCTTTCTGCGCGGCTACTCAGGGCCTAACCTGGAGGCCAGCTCTCACGTTGAGGTCCCCTTTGGCTCTAGAGCCTGCCGTGCGGACGGCCACCGCGGCCGCGGAAGCCCCTGGTTTAGAGAGCGCAAACTCATAATTTTCCCCGAAGCACTCTTCCAGGGCTCACCGGCCCGTCGGGAGCCGGGAATGTCAGGGAGCGTCAAGGCAGGCATGAAGGCCGCCCTCCAAATGGGAAAGCAGGGCTAGTTCCAGCAGGCCCCCGGGTTCATGGGCACACTCAGCGTACATCCCTGTGGTTTCTGGCGAGTCCCGGGAGACACCGGTCACCCTGCGTTTCCTTCCCCGAGTCAACTGCTCGAAGGAGGGAGTCCCGCATCCAGCGAACTGTCTCAACCAAGGAAGGCCGTAGCTGCTCCTCTGGGCCTGGGGCTGCCTGCCGTGCCAAAGAAGGAACAGGACTTGAATTGCAGTAAGAACCCAAGCCGCCGTCCTCTAGGAGGCACGGTGCCTTCGGTCAGGGGGTCCCGGATGGAATGCGGAGACGAGGGTTACTCTGAGCGCAGCTCCGATTAGGGCAACGCGTAAGCCCTCCGCGCCATGTGGGATGTGGCAGAACGGTGTTCGTGAACGTGTGCGAGTGCTGAGGAAACCAAGCTGCTCCAGAAGAGAGGGCGGTGCGTTTCCCTACGCTCGGCGTGCACAGAGGGGCTCGAAGGGGCTACGGGCCTGGATGGTGCGTAGCAGACCCAGGTGCGCCTGGGGTTACTCAGTGTTCCTGCCGGGAACAGGGCGCCCCGGCTAGCCTCCCAGGTGTCCAGAAAGCTGTGCTGCCGTTCAAGGTATGCAGAGCAGAGGCCACCGCCTCCTGGAAACTGCAGCACGCCTCCGCTTCTGCACGGCAAACCAGGGCCTTACTTCCAGGCATGGCTTCATGCTGGGTGTGCCGGGAGCCACACAGCACGCTAAGATGCTGACTTTCTCCTCGAGCAGGGTGACTTCAGGCACGAGGGCGGGCCTCGCAGTGTTGCAAGCACAGCGTTCTCTCACGGCAGCTCACACAAGGGCCGTGACAGGGTCTTCCTGGGCACTTCGCACCCACCAGCCACGTTGTCCCGAAGGGCGTTCGAGGGCTCTGGAGACGTAGCGCTCCTCAAGGAACGCGCAGTGTGTGGTTGCCCAGCACTCGGCACGCACGGGGGTCCTCCGAGGGAATCAACCAGTGGACCTCGACGTTGCTCAGCCGGCCCACAGGTGTCTGGAGGCACTCAGGGACCTTGGAGGGAAAATGCTGCACGCCCGTGGGGCCTAGGAGTCCCCGGGCGTGTACTGCCTTGAGAGCAAAGCGACTAAGAACTCCCGGAAAGAGCCGCATGCCTCCCTTTCTGCGCGGCTACTCAGGGCCTAACCTGGAGGCCAGCTCTCACGTTGAGGTCCCCTTTGGCTCTAGAGCCTGCCGTGCGGACGGCCACCGCGGCCGCGGAAGCCCCTGGTTTAGAGAGCGCAAACTCATAATTTTCCCCGAAGCACTCTTCCAGGGCTCACCGGCCCGTCGGGAGCCGGGAATGTCAGGGAGCGTCAAGGCAGGCATGAAGGCCGCCCTCCAAATGGGAAAGCAGGGCTAGTTCCAGCAGGCCCCCGGGTTCATGGGCACACTCAGCGTACATCCCTGTGGTTTCTGGCGAGTCCCGGGAGACACCGGTCACCCTGCGTTTCCTTCCCCGAGTCAACTGCTCGAAGGAGGGAGTCCCGCATCCAGCGAACTGTCTCAACCAAGGAAGGCCGTAGCTGCTCCTCTGGGCCTGGGGCTGCCTGCCGTGCCAAAGAAGGAACAGGACTTGAATTGCAGTAAGAACCCAAGCCGCCGTCCTCTAGGAGGCACGGTGCCTTCGGTCAGGGGGTCCCGGATGGAATGCGGAGACGAGGGTTACTCTGAGCGCAGCTCCGATTAGGGCAACGCGTAAGCCCTCCGCGCCATGTGGGATGTGGCAGAACGGTGTTCGTGAACGTGTGCGAGTGCTGAGGAAACCAAGCTGCTCCAGAAGAGAGGGCGGTGCGTTTCCCTACGCTCGGCGTGCACAGAGGGGCTCGAAGGGGCTACGGGCCTGGATGGTGCGTAGCAGACCCAGGTGCGCCTGGGGTTACTCAGTGTTCCTGCCGGGAACAGGGCGCCCCGGCTAGCCTCCCAGGTGTCCAGAAAGCTGTGCTGCCGTTCAAGGTATGCAGAGCAGAGGCCACCACCTCCTGGAAACTGCAGCACGCCTCCGCTTCTGCACGGCAAACCAGGGCCTTACTTCCAGGCATGGCTTCATGCTGGGTGTGCCGGGAGCCACACAGCACGCTAAGATGCTGACTTTCTCCTCGAGCAGGGTGACTTCAGGCACGAGGGCGGGCCTCGCAGTGTTGCAAGCACAGCGTTCTCTCACGGCAGCTCACACAAGGGCCGTGACAGGGTCTTCCTGGGCACTTCGCACCCACCAGCCACGTTGTCCCGAAGGGCGTTCGAGGGCTCTGGAGACGTAGCGCTCCTCAAGGAACGCGCAGCGTGTGGTTGCCCAGCACTCGGCACGCACGGGGGTCCTCCGAGGGAATCAACCAGTGGACCTCGACGTTGCTCAGCCGGCCCACAGGTGTCTGGAGGCACTCAGGGACCTTGGAGGGAAAATGCTGCACGCCCGTGGGGCCTAGGAGTCCCCGGGCGTGTACTGCCTTGAGAGCAAAGTGACTAAGAACTCCCGGAAAGAGCCGCATGCCTCCCTTTCTGCGCGGCTACTCAGGGCCTAACCTGGAGGCCAGCTCTCACGTTGAGGTCCCCTTTGGCTCTAGAGCCTGCCGTGCGGACGGCCACCGCGGCCGCGGAAGCCCCTGGTTTAGAGAGCGCAAACTCATAATTTTCCCCGAAGCACTCTTCCAGGGCTCACCGGCCCGTCGGGAGCCGGGAATGTCAGGGAGCGTCAAGGCAGGCATGAAGGCCGCCCTCCAAATGGGAAAGCAGGGCTAGTTCCAGCAGGCCCCCGGGTTCATGGGCACACTCAGCGTACATCCCTGTGGTTTCTGGCGAGTCCCGGGAGACACCGGTCACCCTGCGTTTCCTTCCCCGAGTCAACTGCTCGAAGGAGGGAGTCCCGCATCCAGCGAACTGTCTCAACCAAGGAAGGCCGTAGCTGCTCCTCTGGGCCTGGGGCTGCCTGCCGTGCCAAAGAAGGAACAGGACTTGAATTGCAGTAAGAACCCAAGCCGCCGTCCTCTAGGAGGCACGGTGCCTTCGGTCAGGGGGTCCCGGATGGAATGCGGAGACGAGGGTTACTCTGAGCGCAGCTCCGATTAGGGCAACGCGTAAGCCCTCCGCGCCATGTGGGATGTGGCAGAACGGTGTTCGTGAACGTGTGCGAGTGCTGAGGAAACCAAGCTGCTCCAGAAGAGAGGGCGGTGCGTTTCCCTACGCTCGGCGTGCACAGAGGGGCTCGAAGGGGCTACGGGCCTGGATGGTGCGTAGCAGACCCAGGTGCGCCTGGGGTTACTCAGTGTTCCTGCCGGGAACAGGGCGCCCCGGCTAGCCTCCCAGGTGTCCAGAAAGCTGTGCTGCCGTTCAAGGTATGCAGAGCAGAGGCCACCGCCTCCTGGAAACTGCAGCACGCCTCCGCTTCTGCACGGCAAACCAGGGCCTTACTTCCAGGCATGGCTTCATGCTGGGTGTGCCGGGAGCCACACAGCACGCTAAGATGCTGACTTTCTCCTCGAGCAGGGTGACTTCAGGCACGAGGGCGGGCCTCGCAGTGTTGCAAGCACAGCGTTCTCTCACGGCAGCTCACACAAGGGCCGTGACAGGGTCTTCCTGGGCACTTCGCACCCACCAGCCACGTTGTCCCGAAGGGCGTTCGAGGGCTCTGGAGACGTAGCGCTCCTCAAGGAACGCGCAGCGTGTGGTTGCCCAGCACTCGGCACGCACGGGGGTCCTCCGAGGGAATCAACCAGTGGACCTCGACGTTGCTCAGCCGGCCCACAGGTGTCTGGAGGCACTCAGGGACCTTGGAGGGAAAATGCTGCACGCCCGTGGGGCCTAGGAGTCCCCGGGCGTGTACTGCCTTGAGAGCAAAGCGACTAAGAACTCCCGGAAAGAGCCGCATGCCTCCCTTTCTGCGCGGCTACTCAGGGCCTAACCTGGAGGCCAGCTCTCACGTTGAGGTCCCCTTTGGCTCTAGAGCCTGCCGTGCGGACGGCCACCGCGGCCGCGGAAGCCCCTGGTTTAGAGAGCGCAAACTCATAATTTTCCCCGAAGCACTCTTCCAGGGCTCACCGGCCCGTCGGGAGCCGGGAATGTCAGGGAGCGTCAAGGCAGGCATGAAGGCCGCCCTCCAAATGGGAAAGCAGGGCTAGTTCCAGCAGGCCCCCGGGTTCATGGGCACACTCAGCGTACATCCCTGTGGTTTCTGGCGAGTCCCGGGAGACACCGGTCACCCTGCGTTTCCTTCCCCGAGTCAACTGCTCGAAGGAGGGAGTCCCGCATCCAGCGAACTGTCTCAACCAAGGAAGGCCGTAGCTGCTCCTCTGGGCCTGGGGCTGCCTGCCGTGCCAAAGAAGGAACAGGACTTGAATTGCAGTAAGAACCCAAGCCGCCGTCCTCTAGGAGGCACGGTGCCTTCGGTCAGGGGGTCCCGGATGGAATGCGGAGACGAGGGTTACTCTGAGCGCAGCTCCGATTAGGGCAACGCGTAAGCCCTCCGCGCCATGTGGGATGTGGCAGAACGGTGTTCGTGAACGTGTGCGAGTGCTGAGGAAACCAAGCTGCTCCAGAAGAGAGGGCGGTGCGTTTCCCTACGCTCGGCGTGCACAGAGGGGCTCGAAGGGGCTACGGGCCTGGATGGTGCGTAGCAGACCCAGGTGCGCCTGGGGTTACTCAGTGTTCCTGCCGGGAACAGGGCGCCCCGGCTAGCCTCCCAGGTGTCCAGAAAGCTGTGCTGCCGTTCAAGGTATGCAGAGCAGAGGCCACCGCCTCCTGGAAACTGCAGCACGCCTCCGCTTCTGCACGGCAAACCAGGGCCTTACTTCCAGGCATGGCTTCATGCTGGGTGTGCCGGGAGCCACACAGCACGCTAAGATGCTGACTTTCTCCTCGAGCAGGGTGACTTCAGGCACGAGGGCGGGCCTCGCAGTGTTGCAAGCACAGCGTTCTCTCACGGCAGCTCACACAAGGGCCGTGACAGGGTCTTCCTGGGCACTTCGCACCCACCAGCCACGTTGTCCCGAAGGGCGTTCGAGGGCTCTGGAGACGTAGCGCTCCTCAAGGAACGCGCAGCGTGTGGTTGCCCAGCACTCGGCACGCACGGGGGTCCTCCGAGGGAATCAACCAGTTGACCTCGACGTTGCTCAGCCGGCCCACAGGTGTCTGGAGGCACTCAGGGACCTTGGAGGGAAAATGCTGCACGCCCGTGGGGCCTAGGAGTCCCCGGGCGTGTACTGCCTTGAGAGCAAAGCGACTAAGAACTCCCGGAAAGAGCCGCATGCCTCCCTTTCTGCGCGGCTACTCAGGGCCTAACCTGGAGGCCAGCTCTCACGTTGAGGTCCCCTTTGGCTCTAGAGCCTGCCGTGCGGACGGCCACCGCGGCCGCGGAAGCCCCTGGTTTAGAGAGCGCAAACTCATAATTTTCCCCGAAGCACTCTTCCAGGGCTCACCGGCCCGTCGGGAGCCGGGAATGTCAGGGAGCGTCAAGGCAGGCATGAAGGCCGCCCTCCAAATGGGAAAGCAGGGCTAGTTCCAGCAGGCCCCCGGGTTCATGGGCACACTCAGCGTACATCCCTGTGGTTTCTGGCGAGTCCCGGGAGACACCGGTCACCCTGCGTTTCCTTCCCCGAGTCAACTGATCGAAGGAGGGAGTCCCGCATCCAGCGAACTGTCTCAACCAAGGAAGGCCGTAGCTGCTCCTCTGGGCCTGGGGCTGCCTGCCGTGCCAAAGAAGGAACAGGACTTGAATTGCAGTAAGAACCCAAGCCGCCGTCCTCTAGGAGGCACGGTGCCTTCGGTCAGGGGGTCCCGGATGGAATGCGGAGACGAGGGTTACTCTGAGCGCAGCTCCGATTAGGGCAACGCGTAAGCCCTCCGCGCCATGTGGGATGTGGCAGAACGGTGTTCGTGAACGTGTGCGAGTGCTGAGGAAACCAAGCTGCTCCAGAAGAGAGGGCGGTGCGTTTCCCTACGCTCGGCGTGCACAGAGGGGCTCGAAGGGGCTACGGGCCTGGATGGTGCGTAGCAGACCCAGGTGCGCCTGGGGTTACTCAGTGTTCCTGCCGGGAACAGGGCGCCCCGGCTAGCCTCCCAGGTGTCCAGAAAGCTGTGCTGCCGTTCAAGGTATGCAGAGCAGAGGCCACCGCCTCCTGGAAACTGCAGCACGCCTCCGCTTCTGCACGGCAAACCAGGGCCTTACTTCCAGGCATGGCTTCATGCTGGGTGTGCCGGGAGCCACACAGCACGCTAAGATGCTGACTTTCTCCTCGAGCAGGGTGACTTCAGGCACGAGGGCGGGCCTCGCAGTGTTGCAAGCACAGCGTTCTCTCACGGCAGCTCACACAAGGGCCGTGACAGGGTCTTCCTGGGCACTTCGCACCCACCAGCCACGTTGTCCCGAAGGGCGTTCGAGGGCTCTGGAGACGTAGCGCTCCTCAAGGAACGCGCAGCGTGTGGTTGCCCAGCACTCGGCACGCACGGGGGTCCTCCGAGGGAATCAACCAGTGGACCTCGACGTTGCTCAGCCGGCCCACAGGTGTCTGGAGGCACTCAGGGACCTTGGAGGGAAAATGCTGCACGCCCGTGGGGCCTAGGAGTCCCCGGGCGTGTACTGCCTTGAGAGCAAAGCGACTAAGAACTCCCGGAAAGAGCCGCATGCCTCCCTTTCTGCGCGGCTACTCAGGGCCTAACCTGGAGGCCAGCTCTCACGTTGAGGTCCCCTTTGGCTCTAGAGCCTGCCGTGCGGACGGCCACCGCGGCCGCGGAAGCCCCTGGTTTAGAGAGCGCAAACTCATAATTTTCCCCGAAGCACTCTTCCAGGGCTCACCGGCCCGTCGGGAGCCGGGAATGTCAGGGAGCGTCAAGGCAGGCAATGAAGGCCGCCCTCCAAATGGGAAAGCAGGGCTAGTTCCAGCAGGCCCCCGGGTTCATGGGCACACTCAGCGTACATCCCTGTGGTTTCTGGCGAGTCCCGGGAGACACCGGTCACCCTGCGTTTCCTTCCCCGAGTCAACTGCTCGAAGGAGGGAGTCCCGCATCCAGCGAACTGTCTCAACCAAGGAAGGCCGTAGCTGCTCCTCTGGGCCTGGGGCTGCCTGCCGTGCCAAAGAAGGAACAGGACTTGAATTGCAGTAAGAACCCAAGCCGCCGTCCTCTAGGAGGCACGGTGCCTTCGGTCAGGGGGTCCCGGATGGAATGCGGAGACGAGGGTTACTCTGAGCGCAGCTCCGATTAGGGCAACGCGTAAGCCCTCCGCGCCATGTGGGATGTGGCAGAACGGTGTTCGTGAACGTGTGCGAGTGCTGAGGAAACCAAGCTGCTCCAGAAGAGAGGGCGGTGCGTTTCCCTACGCTCGGCGTGCACAGAGGGGCTCGAAGGGGCTACGGGCCTGGATGGTGCGTAGCAGACCCAGGTGCGCCTGGGGTTACTCAGTGTTCCTGCCGGGAACAGGGCGCCCCGGCTAGCCTCCCAGGTGTCCAGAAAGCTGTGCTGCCGTTCAAGGTATGCAGAGCAGAGGCCACCGCCTCCTGGAAACTGCAGCACGCCTCCGCTTCTGCACGGCAAACCAGGGCCTTACTTCCAGGCATGGCTTCATGCTGGGTGTGCCGGGAGCCACACAGCACGCTAAGATGCTGACTTTCTCCTCGAGCAGGGTGACTTCAGGCACGAGGGCGGGCCTCGCAGTGTTGCAAGCACAGCGTTCTCTCACGGCAGCTCACACAAGGGCCGTGACAGGGTCTTCCTGGGCACTTCGCACCCACCAGCCACGTTGTCCCGAAGGGCGTTCGAGGGCTCTGGAGACGTAGCGCTCCTCAAGGAACGCGCAGTGTGTGGTTGCCCAGCACTCGGCACGCACGGGGGTCCTCCGAGGGAATCAACCAGTGGACCTCGACGTTGCTCAGCCGGCCCACAGGTGTCTGGAGGCACTCAGGGACCTTGGAGGGAAAATGCTGCACGCCCGTGGGGCCTAGGAGTCCCCGGGCGTGTACTGCCTTGAGAGCAAAGCGACTAAGAACTCCCGGAAAGAGCCGCATGCCTCCCTTTCTGCGCGGCTACTCAGGGCCTAACCTGGAGGCCAGCTCTCACGTTGAGGTCCCCTTTGGCTCTAGAGCCTGCCGTGCGGACGGCCACCGCGGCCGCGGAAGCCCCTGGTTTAGAGAGCGCAAACTCATAATTTTCCCCGAAGCACTCTTCCAGGGCTCACCGGCCCGTCGGGAGCCGGGAATGTCAGGGAGCGTCAAGGCAGGCAATGAAGGCCGCCCTCCAAATGGGAAAGCAGGGCTAGTTCCAGCAGGCCCCCGGGTTCATGGGCACACTCAGCGTACATCCCTGTGGTTTCTGGCGAGTCCCGGGAGACACCGGTCACCCTGCGTTTCCTTCCCCGAGTCAACTGCTCGAAGGAGGGAGTCCCGCATCCAGCGAACTGTCTCAACCAAGGAAGGCCGTAGCTGCTCCTCTGGGCCTGGGGCTGCCTGCCGTGCCAAAGAAGGAACAGGACTTGAATTGCAGTAAGAACCCAAGCCGCCGTCCTCTAGGAGGCACGGTGCCTTCGGTCAGGGGGTCCCGGATGGAATGCGGAGACGAGGGTTACTCTGAGCGCAGCTCCGATTAGGGCAACGCGTAAGCCCTCCGCGCCATGTGGGATGTGGCAGAACGGTGTTCGTGAACGTGTGCGAGTGCTGAGGAAACCAAGCTGCTCCAGAAGAGAGGGCGGTGCGTTTCCCTACGCTCGGCGTGCACAGAGGGGCTCGAAGGGGCTACGGGCCTGGATGGTGCGTAGCAGACCCAGGTGCGCCTGGGGTTACTCAGTGTTCCTGCCGGGAACAGGGCGCCCCGGCTAGCCTCCCAGGTGTCCAGAAAGCTGTGCTGCCGTTCAAGGTATGCAGAGCAGAGGCCACCGCCTCCTGGAAACTGCAGCACGCCTCCGCTTCTGCACGGCAAACCAGGGCCTTACTTCCAGGCATGGCTTCATGCTGGGTGTGCCGGGAGCCACACAGCACGCTAAGATGCTGACTTTCTCCTCGAGCAGGGTGACTTCAGGCACGAGGGCGGGCCTCGCAGTGTTGCAAGCACAGCGTTCTCTCACGGCAGCTCACACAAGGGCCGTGACAGGGTCTTCCTGGGCACTTCGCACCCACCAGCCACGTTGTCCCGAAGGGCGTTCGAGGGCTCTGGAGACGTAGCGCTCCTCAAGGAACGCGCAGTGTGTGGTTGCCCAGCACTCGGCACGCACGGGGGTCCTCCGAGGGAATCAACCAGTGGACCTCGACGTTGCTCAGCCGGCCCACAGGTGTCTGGAGGCACTCAGGGACCTTGGAGGGAAAATGCTGCACGCCCGTGGGGCCTAGGAGTCCCCGGGCGTGTACTGCCTTGAGAGCAAAGCGACTAAGAACTCCCGGAAAGAGCCGCATGCCTCCCTTTCTGCGCGGCTACTCAGGGCCTAACCTGGAGGCCAGCTCTCACGTTGAGGTCCCCTTTGGCTCTAGAGCCTGCCGTGCGGACGGCCACCGCGGCCGCGGAAGCCCCTGGTTTAGAGAGCGCAAACTCATAATTTTCCCCGAAGCACTCTTCCAGGGCTCACCGGCCCGTCGGGAGCCGGGAATGTCAGGGAGCGTCAAGGCAGGCAATGAAGGCCGCCCTCCAAATGGGAAAGCAGGGCTAGTTCCAGCAGGCCCCCGGGTTCATGGGCACACTCAGCGTACATCCCTGTGGTTTCTGGCGAGTCCCGGGAGACACCGGTCACCCTGCGTTTCCTTCCCCGAGTCAACTGCTCGAAGGAGGGAGTCCCGCATCCAGCGAACTGTCTCAACCAAGGAAGGCCGTAGCTGCTCCTCTGGGCCTGGGGCTGCCTGCCGTGCCAAAGAAGGAACAGGACTTGAATTGCAGTAAGAACCCAAGCCGCCGTCCTCTAGGAGGCACGGTGCCTTCGGTCAGGGGGTCCCGGATGGAATGCGGAGACGAGGGTTACTCTGAGCGCAGCTCCGATTAGGGCAACGCGTAAGCCCTCCGCGCCATGTGGGATGTGGCAGAACGGTGTTCGTGAACGTGTGCGAGTGCTGAGGAAACCAAGCTGCTCCAGAAGAGAGGGCGGTGCGTTTCCCTACGCTCGGCGTGCACAGAGGGGCTCGAAGGGGCTACGGGCCTGGATGGTGCGTAGCAGACCCAGGTGCGCCTGGGGTTACTCAGTGTTCCTGCCGGGAACAGGGCGCCCCGGCTAGCCTCCCAGGTGTCCAGAAAGCTGTGCTGCCGTTCAAGGTATGCAGAGCAGAGGCCACCGCCTCCTGGAAACTGCAGCACGCCTCCGCTTCTGCACGGCAAACCAGGGCCTTACTTCCAGGCATGGCTTCATGCTGGGTGTGCCGGGAGCCACACAGCACGCTAAGATGCTGACTTTCTCCTCGAGCAGGGTGACTTCAGGCACGAGGGCGGGCCTCGCAGTGTTGCAAGCACAGCGTTCTCTCACGGCAGCTCACACAAGGGCCGTGACAGGGTCTTCCTGGGCACTTCGCACCCACCAGCGTTGTCCCGAAGGGCGTTCGAGGGCTCTGGAGACGTAGCGCTCCTCAAGGAACGCGCAGTGTGTGGTTGCCCAGCACTCGGCACGCACGGGGGTCCTCCGAGGGAATCAACCAGTGGACCTCGACGTTGCTCAGCCGGCCCACAGGTGTCTGGAGGCACTCAGGGACCTTGGAGGGAAAATGCTGCACGCCCGTGGGGCCTAGGAGTCCCCGGGCGTGTACTGCCTTGAGAGCAAAGCGACTAAGAACTCCCGGAAAGAGCCGCATGCCTCCCTTTCTGCGCGGCTACTCAGGGCCTAACCTGGAGGCCAGCTCTCACGTTGAGGTTCCCTTTGGCTCTAGAGCCTGCCGTGCGGACGGCCACCGCGGCCGCGGAAGCCCCTGGTTTAGAGAGCGCAAACTCATAATTTTCCCCGAAGCACTCTTCCAGGGCTCACCGGCCCGTCGGGAGCCGGGAATGTCAGGGAGCGTCAAGGCAGGCATGAAGGCCGCCCTCCAAATGGGAAAGCAGGGCTAGTTCCAGCAGGCCCCCGGGTTCATGGGCACACTCAGCGTACATCCCTGTGGTTTCTGGCGAGTCCCGGGAGACACCGGTCACCCTGCGTTTCCTTCCCCGAGTCAACTGATCGAAGGAGGGAGTCCCGCATCCAGCGAACTGTCTCAACCAAGGAAGGCCGTAGCTGCTCCTCTGGGCCTGGGGCTGCCCGCAGTGCCAAAGAAGGAACAGGACTTGAATTGCAGTAAGAACCCAAGCCGCCGTCCTCTAGGAGGCACGGTGCCTTCGGTCAGGGGGTCCCGGACGGAATGCGGGGACGAGGGTTACTCTGAGCGCAGCTCCGATTAGGGCAACGCGTAAGCCCTCCGCGCCATGTGGGATGTGGCAGAACGGTGTTCGTGAACGTGTGCGAGTGCTGAGGAAACCAAGCTGCTCCAGAAGAGAGGGCAGTGCGTTTCCCTACGCTCGGCGTGCACAGAGGGGCTCGAAGGGGCTACGGGCCTGGATGGTGCGTAGCAGACCCAGGTGCGCCTGGGGTTACTCAGTGTTCCTGCCGGGAACAGGGCGCCCCGGCTAGCCTCCCAGGTGTCCAGAAAGCTGTGCTGCCGTTCAAGGTATGCAGAGCAGAGGCCACCGCCTCCTGGAAACTGCAGCACGCCTCCGCTTCTGCACGGCAAACCAGGGCCTTACTTCCAGGCATGGCTTCATGCTGGGTGTGCCGGGAGCCACACAGCACGCTAAGATGCTGACTTTCTCCTCGAGCAGGGTGACTTCAGGCACGAGGGCGGGCCTCGCAGTGTTGCAAGCACGGCGTTCTCTCACGGCAGCTCACACAAGGGCCATGACAGGGTCTTCCTGGGCACTTCGCACCCACCAGCCACGTTGTCCCGAAGGGCGTTCGAGGGCTCTGGAGACGTAGCGCTCCTCAAGGAACGCGCAGTGTGTGGTTGCCCAGCACTCGGCACGCACGGGGGTCCTCCGAGGGAATCAACCAGTGGACCTCGACGTTGCTCAGCCGGCCCACAGGTGTCTGGAGGCACTCAGGGACCTTGGAGGGAAAATGCTGCACGCCCGTGGGGCCTAGGAGTCCCCGGGCGTGTACTGCCTTGAGAGCAAAGCGACTAAGAACTCCCGGAAAGAGCCGCATGCCTCCCTTTCTGCGCGGCTACTCAGGGCCTAACCTGGAGGCCAGCTCTCACGTTGAGGTTCCCTTTGGCTCTAGAGCCTGCCGTGCGGACGGCCACCGCGGCCGCGGAAGCCCCTGGTTTAGAGAGCGCAAACTCATAATTTTCCCCGAAGCACTCTTCCAGGGCTCACCGGCCCGTCGGGAGCCGGGAATGTCAGGGAGCGTCAAGGCAGGCATGAAGGCCGCCCTCCAAATGGGAAAGCAGGGCTAGTTCCAGCAGGCCCCCGGGTTCATGGGCACACTCAGCGTACATCCCTGTGGTTTCTGGCGAGTCCCGGGAGACACCGGTCACCCTGCCTTTCCTTCCCCGAGTCAACTGATCGAAGGAGGGAGTCCCGCATCCAGCGAACTGTCTCAACCAAGGAAGGCCGTAGCTGCTCCTCTGGGCCTGGGGCTGCCCGCAGTGCCAAAGAAGGAACAGGACTTGAATTGCAGTAAGAACCCAAGCCGCCGTCCTCTAGGAGGCACGGTGCCTTCGGTCAGGGGGTCCCGGACGGAATGCGGGGACGAGGGTTACTCTGAGCGCAGCTCCGATTAGGGCAACGCGTAAGCCCTCCGCGCCATGTGGGATGTGGCAGAACGGTGTTCGTGAACGTGTGCGAGTGCTGAGGAAACCAAGCTGCTCCAGAAGAGAGGGCAGTGCGTTTCCCTACGCTCGGCGTGCACAGAGGGGCTCGAAGGGGCTACGGGCCTGGATGGTGCGTAGCAGACCCAGGTGCGCCTGGGGTTACTCAGTGTTCCTGCCGGGAACAGGGCGCCCCGGCTAGCCTCCCAGGTGTCCAGAAAGCTGTGCTGCCGTTCAAGGTATGCAGAGCAGAGGCCACCGCCTCCTGGAAACTGCAGCACGCCTCCGCTTCTGCACGGCAAACCAGGGCCTTACTTCCAGGCATGGCTTCATGCTGGGTGTGCCGGGAGCCACACAGCACGCTAAGATGCTGACTTTCTCCTCGAGCAGGGTGACTTCAGGCACGAGGGCGGGCCTCGCAGTGTTGCAAGCACGGCGTTCTCTCACGGCAGCTCACACAAGGGCCATGACAGGGTCTTCCTGGGCACTTCGCACCCACCAGCCACGTTGTCCCGAAGGGCGTTCGAGGGCTCTGGAGACGTAGCGCTCCTCAAGGAACGTGCAGTGTGTGGTTGCCCAGCACTCGGCACGCACGGGGGTCCTCCGAGGGAATCAACCAGTGGACCTCGACGTTGCTCAGCCGGCCCACAGGTGTCTGGAGGCACTCAGGGACCTTGGAGGGAAAATGCTGCACGCCCGTGGGGCCTAGGAGTCCCCGGGCGTGTACTGCCTTGAGAGCAAAGCGACTAAGAACTCCCGGAAAGAGCCGCATGCCTCCCTTTCTGCGCGGCTACTCAGGGCCTAACCTGGAGGCCAGCTCTCACGTTGAGGTTCCCTTTGGCTCTAGAGCCTGCCGTGCGGACGGCCACCGCGGCCGCGGAAGCCCCTGGTTTAGAGAGCGCAAACTCATAATTTTCCCCGAAGCACTCTTCCAGGGCTCACCGGCCCGTCGGGAGCCGGGAATGTCAGGGAGCGTCAAGGCAGGCATGAAGGCCGCCCTCCAAATGGGAAAGCAGGGCTAGTTCCAGCAGGCCCCCGGGTTCATGGGCACACTCAGCGTACATCCCTGTGGTTTCTGGCGAGTCCCGGGAGACACCGGTCACCCTGCGTTTCCTTCCCCGAGTCAACTGATCGAAGGAGGGAGTCCCGCATCCAGCGAATTGTCTCAACCAAGGAAGGCCGTAGCTGCTCCTCTGGGCCTGGGGCTGCCCGCAGTGCCAAAGAAGGAACAGGACTTGAATTGCAGTAAGAACCCAAGCCGCCGTCCTCTAGGAGGCACGGTGCCTTCGGTCAGGGGGTCCCGGACGGAATGCGGGGACGAGGGTTACTCTGAGCGCAGCTCCGATTAGGGCAACGCGTAAGCCCTCCGCGCCATGTGGGATGTGGCAGAACGGTGTTCGTGAACGTGTGCGAGTGCTGAGGAAACCAAGCTGCTCCAGAAGAGAGGGCAGTGCGTTTCCCTACGCTCGGCGTGCACAGAGGGGCTCGAAGGGGCTACGGGCCTGGATGGTGCGTAGCAGACCCAGGTGCGCCTGGGGTTACTCAGTGTTCCTGCCGGGAACAGGGCGCCCCGGCTAGCCTCCCAGGTGTCCAGAAAGCTGTGCTGCCGTTCAAGGTATGCAGAGCAGAGGCCACCGCCTCCTGGAAACTGCAGCACGCCTCCGCTTCTGCACGGCAAACCAGGGCCTTACTTCCAGGCATGGCTTCATGCTGGGTGTGCCGGGAGCCACACAGCACGCTAAGATGCTGACTTTCTCCTCGAGCAGGGTGACTTCAGGCACGAGGGCGGGCCTCGCAGTGTTGCAAGCACGGCGTTCTCTCACGGCAGCTCACACAAGGGCCATGACAGGGTCTTCCTGGGCACTTCGCACCCACCAGCCACGTTGTCCCGAAGGGCGTTCGAGGGCTCTGGAGACGTAGCGCTCCTCAAGGAACGCGCAGTGTGTGGTTGCCCAGCACTCGGCACGCACGGGGGTCCTCCGAGGGAATCAACCAGTGGACCTCGACGTTGCTCAGCCGGCCCACAGGTGTCTGGAGGCACTCAGGGACCTTGGAGGGAAAATGCTGCACGCCCGTGGGGCCTAGGAGTCCCCGGGCGTGTACTGCCTTGAGAGCAAAGCGACTAAGAACTCCCGGAAAGAGCCGCATGCCTCCCTTTCTGCGCGGCTACTCAGGGCCTAACCTGGAGGCCAGCTCTCACGTTGAGGTTCCCTTTGGCTCTAGAGCCTGCCGTGCGGACGGCCACCGCGGCCGCGGAAGCCCCTGGTTTAGAGAGCGCAAACTCATAATTTTCCCCGAAGCACTCTTCCAGGGCTCACCGGCCCGTCGGGAGCCGGGAATGTCAGGGAGCGTCAAGGCAGGCATGAAGGCCGCCCTCCAAATGGGAAAGCAGGGCTAGTTCCAGCAGGCCCCCGGGTTCATGGGCACACTCAGCGTACATCCCTGTGGTTTCTGGCGAGTCCCGGGAGACACCGGTCACCCTGCGTTTCCTTCCCCGAGTCAACTGATCGAAGGAGGGAGTCCCGCATCCAGCGAACTGTCTCAACCAAGGAAGGCCGTAGCTGCTCCTCTGGGCCTGGGGCTGCCCGCAGTGCCAAAGAAGGAACAGGACTTGAATTGCAGTAAGAACCCAAGCCGCCGTCCTCTAGGAGGCACGGTGCCTTCGGTCAGGGGGTCCCGGACGGAATGCGGGGACGAGGGTTACTCTGAGCGCAGCTCCGATTAGGGCAACGCGTAAGCCCTCCGCGCCATGTGGGATGTGGCAGAACGGTGTTCGTGAACGTGTGCGAGTGCTGAGGAAACCAAGCTGCTCCAGAAGAGAGGGCAGTGCGTTTCCCTACGCTCGGCGTGCACAGAGGGGCTCGAAGGGGCTACGGGCCTGGATGGTGCGTAGCAGACCCAGGTGCGCCTGGGGTTACTCAGTGTTCCTGCCGGGAACAGGGCGCCCCGGCTAGCCTCCCAGGTGTCCAGAAAGCTGTGCTGCCGTTCAAGGTATGCAGAGCAGAGGCCACCGCCTCCTGGAAACTGCAGCACGCCTCCGCTTCTGCACGGCAAACCAGGGCCTTACTTCCAGGCATGGCTTCATGCTGGGTGTGCCGGGAGCCACACAGCACGCTAAGATGCTGACTTTCTCCTCGAGCAGGGTGACTTCAGGCACGAGGGCGGGCCTCGCAGTGTTGCAAGCACGGCGTTCTCTCACGGCAGCTCACACAAGGGCCATGACAGGGTCTTCCTGGGCACTTCGCACCCACCAGCCACGTTGTCCCGAAGGGCGTTCGAGGGCTCTGGAGACGTAGCGCTCCTCAAGGAACGCGCAGTGTGTGGTTGCCCAGCACTCGGCACGCACGGGGGTCCTCCGAGGGAATCAACCAGTGGACCTCGACGTTGCTCAGCCGGCCCACAGGTGTCTGGAGGCACTCAGGGACCTTGGAGGGAAAATGCTGCACGCCCGTGGGGCCTAGGAGTCCCCGGGCGTGTACTGCCTTGAGAGCAAAGCGACTAAGAACTCCCGGAAAGAGCCGCATGCCTCCCTTTCTGCGCGGCTACTCAGGGCCTAACCTGGAGGCCAGCTCTCACGTTGAGGTTCCCTTTGGCTCTAGAGCCTGCCGTGCGGACGGCCACCGCGGCCGCGGAAGCCCCTGGTTTAGAGAGCGCAAACTCATAATTTTCCCCGAAGCACTCTTCCAGGGCTCACCGGCCCGTCGGGAGCCGGGAATGTCAGGGAGCGTCAAGGCAGGCATGAAGGCCGCCCTCCAAATGGGAAAGCAGGGCTAGTTCCAGCAGGCCCCCGGGTTCATGGGCACACTCAGCGTACATCCCTGTGGTTTCTGGCGAGTCCCGGGAGACACCGGTCACCCTGCGTTTCCTTCCCCGAGTCAACTGATCGAAGGAGGGAGTCCCGCATCCAGCGAACTGTCTCAACCAAGGAAGGCCGTAGCTGCTCCTCTGGGCCTGGGGCTGCCCGCAGTGCCAAAGAAGGAACAGGACTTGAATTGCAGTAAGAACCCAAGCCGCCGTCCTCTAGGAGGCACGGTGCCTTCGGTCAGGGGGTCCCGGACGGAATGCGGGGACGAGGGTTACTCTGAGCGCAGCTCCGATTAGGGCAACGCGTAAGCCCTCCGCGCCATGTGGGATGTGGCAGAACGGTGTTCGTGAACGTGTGCGAGTGCTGAGGAAACCAAGCTGCTCCAGAAGAGAGGGCAGTGCGTTTCCCTACGCTCGGCGTGCACAGAGGGGCTCGAAGGGGCTACGGGCCTGGATGGTGCGTAGCAGACCCAGGTGCGCCTGGGGTTACTCAGTGTTCCTGCCGGGAACAGGGCGCCCCGGCTAGCCTCCCAGGTGTCCAGAAAGCTGTGCTGCCGTTCAAGGTATGCAGAGCAGAGGCCACCGCCTCCTGGAAACTGCAGCACGCCTCCGCTTCTGCACGGCAAACCAGGGCCTTACTTCCAGGCATGGCTTCATGCTGGGTGTGCCGGGAGCCACACAGCACGCTAAGATGCTGACTTTCTCCTCGAGCAGGGTGACTTCAGGCACGAGGGCGGGCCTCGCAGTGTTGCAAGCACGGCGTTCTCTCACGGCAGCTCACACAAGGGCCATGACAGGGTCTTCCTGGGCACTTCGCACCCACCAGCCACGTTGTCCCGAAGGGCGTTCGAGGGCTCTGGAGACGTAGCGCTCCTCAAGGAACGCGCAGTGTGTGGTTGCCCAGCACTCGGCACGCACGGGGGTCCTCCGAGGGAATCAACCAGTGGACCTCGACGTTGCTCAGCCGGCCCACAGGTGTCTGGAGGCACTCAGGGACCTTGGAGGGAAAATGCTGCACGCCCGTGGGGCCTAGGAGTCCCCGGGCGTGTACTGCCTTGAGAGCAAAGCGACTAAGAACTCCCGGAAAGAGCCGCATGCCTCCCTTTCTGCGCGGCTACTCAGGGCCTAACCTGGAGGCCAGCTCTCACGTTGAGGTTCCCTTTGGCTCTAGAGCCTGCCGTGCGGACGGCCACCGCGGCCGCGGAAGCCCCTGGTTTAGAGAGCGCAAACTCATAATTTTCCCCGAAGCACTCTTCCAGGGCTCACCGGCCCGTCGGGAGCCGGGAATGTCAGGGAGCGTCAAGGCAGGCATGAAGGCCGCCCTCCAAATGGGAAAGCAGGGCTAGTTCCAGCAGGCCCCCGGGTTCATGGGCACACTCAGCGTACATCCCTGTGGTTTCTGGCGAGTCCCGGGAGACACCGGTCACCCTGCGTTTCCTTCCCCGAGTCAACTGATCGAAGGAGGGAGTCCCGCATCCAGCGAACTGTCTCAACCAAGGAAGGCCGTAGCTGCTCCTCTGGGCCTGGGGCTGCCCGCAGTGCCAAAGAAGGAACAGGACTTGAATTGCAGTAAGAACCCAAGCCGCCGTCCTCTAGGAGGCACGGTGCCTTCGGTCAGGGGGTCCCGGACGGAATGCGGGGACGAGGGTAACTCTGAGCGCAGCTCCGATTAGGGCAACGCGTAAGCCCTCCGCGCCATGTGGGATGTGGCAGAACGGTGTTCGTGAACGTGTGCGAGTGCTGAGGAAACCAAGCTGCTCCAGAAGAGAGGGCAGTGCGTTTCCCTACGCTCGGCGTGCACAGAGGGGCTCGAAGGGGCTACGGGCCTGGATGGTGCGTAGCAGACCCAGGTGCGCCTGGGGTTACTCAGTGTTCCTGCCGGGAACAGGGCGCCCCGGCTAGCCTCCCAGGTGTCCAGAAAGCTGTGCTGCCGTTCAAGGTATGCAGAGCAGAGGCCACCGCCTCCTGGAAACTGCAGCACGCCTCCGCTTCTGCACGGCAAACCAGGGCCTTACTTCCAGGCATGGCTTCATGCTGGGTGTGCCGGGAGCCACACAGCACGCTAAGATGCTGACTTTCTCCTCGAGCAGGGTGACTTCAGGCACGAGGGCGGGCCTCGCAGTGTTGCAAGCACGGCGTTCTCTCACGGCAGCTCACACAAGGGCCATGACAGGGTCTTCCTGGGCACTTCGCACCCACCAGCCACGTTGTCCCGAAGGGCGTTCGAGGGCTCTGGAGACGTAGCGCTCCTCAAGGAACGCGCAGTGTGTGGTTGCCCAGCACTCGGCACGCACGGGGGTCCTCCGAGGGAATCAACCAATGGACCTCGACGTTGCTCAGCCGGCCCACAGGTGTCTGGAGGCACTCAGGGACCTTGGAGGGAAAATGCTGCACGCCCGTGGGGCCTAGGAGTCCCCGGGCGTGTACTGCCTTGAGAGCAAAGCGACTAAGAACTCCCGGAAAGAGCCGCATGCCTCCCTTTCTGCGCGGCTACTCAGGGCCTAACCTGGAGGCCAGCTCTCACGTTGAGGTTCCCTTTGGCTCTAGAGCCTGCCGTGCGGACGGCCACCGCGGCCGCGGAAGCCCCTGGTTTAGAGAGCGCAAACTCATAATTTTCCCCGAAGCACTCTTCCAGGGCTCACCGGCCCGTCGGGAGCCGGGAATGTCAGGGAGCGTCAAGGCAGGCATGAAGGCCGCCCTCCAAATGGGAAAGCAGGGCTAGTTCCAGCAGGCCCCCGGGTTCATGGGCACACTCAGCGTACATCCCTGTGGTTTCTGGCGAGTCCCGGGAGACACCGGTCACCCTGCGTTTCCTTCCCCGAGTCAACTGATCGAAGGAGGGAGTCCCGCATCCAGCGAACTGTCTCAACCAAGGAAGGCCGTAGCTGCTCCTCTGGGCCTGGGGCTGCCCGCAGTGCCAAAGAAGGAACAGGACTTGAATTGCAGTAAGAACCCAAGCCACCGTCCTCTAGGAGGCACGGTGCCTTCGGTCAGGGGGTCCCGGACGGAATGCGGGGACGAGGGTTACTCTGAGCGCAGCTCCGATTAGGGCAACGCGTAAGCCCTCCGCGCCATGTGGGATGTGGCAGAACGGTGTTCGTGAACGTGTGCGAGTGCTGAGGAAACCAAGCTGCTCCAGAAGAGAGGGCAGTGCGTTTCCCTACGCTCGGCGTGCACAGAGGGGCTCTAAGGGGCTACGGGCCTGGATGGTGCGTAGCAGACCCAGGTGCGCCTGGGGTTACTCAGTGTTCCTGCCGGGAACAGGGCGCCCCGGCTAGCCTCCCAGGTGTCCAGAAAGCTGTGCTGCCGTTCAAGGTATGCAGAGCAGAGGCCACCGCCTCCTGGAAACTGCAGCACGCCTCCGCTTCTGCACGGCAAACCAGGGCCTTACTTCCAGGCATGGCTTCATGCTGGGTGTGCCGGGAGCCACACAGCACGCTAAGATGCTGACTTTCTCCTCGAGCAGGGTGACTTCAGGCACGAGGGCGGGCCTCGCAGTGTTGCAAGCACGGCGTTCTCTCACGGCAGCTCACACAAGGGCCATGACAGGGTCTTCCTGGGCACTTCGCACCCACCAGCCACGTTGTCCCGAAGGGCGTTCGAGGGCTCTGGAGACGTAGCGCTCCTCAAGGAACGCGCAGTGTGTGGTTGCCCAGCACTCGGCACGCACGGGGGTCCTCCGAGGGAATCAACCAGTGGACCTCGACGTTGCTCAGCCGGCCCACAGGTGTCTGGAGGCACTCAGGGACCTTGGAGGGAAAATGCTGCACGCCCGTGGGGCCTAGGAGTCCCCGGGCATGTACTGCCTTGAGAGCAAAGCGACTAAGAACTCCCGGAAAGAGCCGCATGCCTCCCTTTCTGCGCGGCTACTCAGGGCCTAACCTGGAGGCCAGCTCTCACGTTGAGGTTCCCTTTGGCTCTAGAGCCTGCCGTGCGGATGGCCACCGCGGCCGCGGAAGCCCCTGGTTTAGAGAGCGCAAACTCATAATTTTCCCCGAAGCACTCTTCCAGGGCTCACCGGCCCGTCGGGAGCCGGGAATGTCAGGGAGCGTCAAGGCAGGCATGAAGGCCGCCCTCCAAATGGGAAAGCAGGGCTAGTTCCAGCAGGCCCCCGGGTTCATGGGCACACTCAGCGTACATCCCTGTGGTTTCTGGCGAGTCCCGGGAGACACCGGTCACCCTGCGTTTCCTTCCCCGAGTCAACTGCTCGAAGGAGGGAGTCCCGCATCCAGCGAACTGTCTCAACCAAGGAAGGCCGTAGCTGCTCCTCTGGGCCTGGGGCTGCCCGCAGTGCCAAAGAAGGAACAGGACTTGAATTGCAGTAAGAACCCAAGCCACCGTCCTCTAGGAGGCACGGTGCCTTCGGTCAGGGGGTCCCGGACGGAATGCGGGGACGAGGGTTACTCTGAGCGCAGCTCCGATTAGGGCAACGCGTAAGCCCTCCGCGCCATGTGGGATGTGGCAGAACGGTGTTCGTGAACGTGTGCGAGTGCTGAGGAAACCAAGCTGCTCCAGAAGAGAGGGCAGTGCGTTTCCCTACGCTCGGCGTGCACAGAGGGGCTCTAAGGGGCTACGGGCCTGGATGGTGCGTAGCAGACCCAGGTGCGCCTGGGGTTACTCAGTGTTCCTGCCGGGAACAGGGCGCCCCGGCTAGCCTCCCAGGTGTCCAGAAAGCTGTGCTGCCGTTCAAAGTATGCAGAGCAGAGGCCACCGCCTCCTGGAAACTGCAGCACGCCTCCGCTTCTGCACGGCAAACCAGGGCCTTACTTCCAGGCATGGCTTCATGCTGGGTGTGCCGGGAGCCACACAGCACGCTAAGATGCTGACTTTCTCCTCGAGCAGGGTGACTTCAGGCACGAGGGCGGGCCTCGCAGTGTTGCAAGCACGGCGTTCTCTCACGGCAGCTCACACAAGGGCCATGACAGGGTCTTCCTGGGCACTTCGCACCCACCAGCCACGTTGTCCCGAAGGGCGTTCGAGGGCTCTGGAGACGTAGCGCTCCTCAAGGAACGCGCAGTGTGTGGTTGCCCAGCACTCGGCACGCACGGGGGTCCTCCGAGGGAATCAACCAGTGGACCTCGACGTTGCTCAGCCGGCCCACAGGTGTCTGGAGGCACTCAGGGACCTTGGAGGGAAAATGCTGCACGCCCGTGGGGCCTAGGAGTCCCCGGGCGTGTACTGCCTTGAGAGCAAAGCGACTAAGAACTCCCGGAAAGAGCCGCATGCCTCCCTTTCTGCGCGGCTACTCAGGGCCTAACCTGGAGGCCAGCTCTCACGTTGAGGTTCCCTTTGGCTCTAGAGCCTGCCGTGCGGACGGCCACCGCGGCCGCGGAAGCCCCTGGTTTAGAGAGCGCAAACTCATAATTTTCCCCGAAGCACTCTTCCAGGGCTCACCGGCCCGTCGGGAGCCGGGAATGTCAGGGAGCGTCAAGGCAGGCATGAAGGCCGCCCTCCAAATGGGAAAGCAGGGCTAGTTCCAGCAGGCCCCCGGGTTCATGGGCACACTCAGCGTACATCCCTGTGGTTTCTGGCGAGTCCCGGGAGACACCGGTCACCCTGCGTTTCCTTCCCCGAGTCAACTGCTCGAAGGAGGGAGTCCCGCATCCAGCGAACTGTCTCAACCAAGGAAGGCCGTAGCTGCTCCTCTGGGCCTGGGGCTGCCCGCAGTGCCAAAGAAGGAACAGGACTTGAATTGCAGTAAGAACCCAAGCCGCCGTCCTCTAGGAGGCACGGTGCCTTCGGTCAGGGGGTCCCGGACGGAATGCGGGGACGAGGGTTACTCTGAGTGCAGCTCCGATTAGGGCAACGCGTAAGCCCTCCGCGCCATGTGGGATGTGGCAGAACGGTGTTCGTGAACGTGTGCGAGTGCTGAGGAAACCAAGCTGCTCCAGAAGAGAGGGCAGTGCGTTTCCCTACGCTCGGCGTGCACAGAGGGGCTCGAAGGGGCTACGGGCCTGGATGGTGCGTAGCAGACCCAGGTGCGCCTGGGGTTACTCAGTGTTCCTGCCGGGAACAGGGCGCCCCGGCTAGCCTCCCAGGTGTCCAGAAAGCTGTGCTGCCGTTCAAGGTATGCAGAGCAGAGGCCACCGCCTCCTGGAAACTGCAGCACGCCTCCGCTTCTGCACGGCAAACCAGGGCCTTACTTCCAGGCATGGCTTCATGCTGGGTGTGCCGGGAGCCACACAGCACGCTAAGATGCTGACTTTCTCCTCGAGCAGGGTGACTTCAGGCACGAGGGCGGGCCTCGCAGTGTTGCAAGCACGGCGTTCTCTCACGGCAGCTCACACAAGGGCCATGACAGGGTCTTCCTGGGCACTTCGCACCCACCAGCCACGTTGTCCCGAAGGGCGTTCGAGGGCTCTGGAGACGTAGCGCTCCTCAAGGAACGCGCAGTGTGTGGTTGCCCAGCACTCGGCACGCACGGGGGTCCTCCGAGGGAATCAACCAATGGACCTCGACGTTGCTCAGCCGGCCCACAGGTGTCTGGAGGCACTCAGGGACCTTGGAGGGAAAATGCTGCACGCCCGTGGGGCCTAGGAGTCCCCGGGCGTGTACTGCCTTGAGAGCAAAGCGACTAAGAACTCCCGGAAAGAGCCGCATGCCTCCCTTTCTGCGCGGCTACTCAGGGCCTAACCTGGAGGCCAGCTCTCACGTTGAGGTTCCCTTTGGCTCTAGAGCCTGCCGTGCGGACGGCCACCGCGGCCGCGGAAGCCCCTGGTTTAGAGAGCGCAAACTCATAATTTTCCCCGAAGCACTCTTCCAGGGCTCACCGGCCCGTCGGGAGCCGGGAATGTCAGGGAGCGTCAAGGCAGGCATGAAGGCCGCCCTCCAAATGGGAAAGCAGGGCTAGTTCCAGCAGGCCCCCGGGTTCATGGGCACACTCAGCGTACATCCCTGTGGTTTCTGGCGAGTCCCGGGAGACACCGGTCACCCTGCGTTTCCTTCCCCGAGTCAACTGATCGAAGGAGGGAGTCCCGCATCCAGCGAACTGTCTCAACCAAGGAAGGCCGTAGCTGCTCCTCTGGGCCTGGGGCTGCCCGCAGTGCCAAAGAAGGAACAGGACTTGAATTGCAGTAAGAACCCAAGCCGCCGTCCTCTAGGAGGCACGGTGCCTTCGGTCAGGGGGTCCCGGACGGAATGCGGGGACGAGGGTTACTCTGAGCGCAGCTCCGATTAGGGCAACGCGTAAGCCCTCCGCGCCATGTGGGATGTGGCAGAACGGTGTTCGTGAACGTGTGCGAGTGCTGAGGAAACCAAGCTGCTCCAGAAGAGAGGGCAGTGCGTTTCCCTACGCTCGGCGTGCACAGAGGGGCTCGAAGGGGCTACGGGCCTGGATGGTGCGTAGCAGACCCAGGTGCGCCTGGGGTTACTCAGTGTTCCTGCCGGGAACAGGGCGCCCCGGCTAGCCTCCCAGGTGTCCAGAAAGCTGTGCTGCCGTTCAAGGTATGCAGAGCAGAGGCCACCGCCTCCTGGAAACTGCAGCACGCCTCCGCTTCTGCACGGCAAACCAGGGCCTTACTTCCAGGCATGGCTTCATGCTGGGTGTGCCGGGAGCCACACAGCACGCTAAGATGCTGACTTTCTCCTCGAGCAGGGTGACTTCAGGCACGAGGGCGGGCCTCGCAGTGTTGCAAGCACGGCGTTCTCTCACGGCAGCTCACACAAGGGCCATGACAGGGTCTTCCTGGGCACTTCGCACCCACCAGCCACGTTGTCCCGAAGGGCGTTCGAGGGCTCTGGAGACGTAGCGCTCCTCAAGGAACGCGCAGTGTGTGGTTGCCCAGCACTCGGCACGCACGGGGGTCCTCCGAGGGAATCAACCAATGGACCTCGACGTTGCTCAGCCGGCCCACAGGTGTCTGGAGGCACTCAGGGACCTTGGAGGGAAAATGCTGCACGCCCGTGGGGCCTAGGAGTCCCCGGGCGTGTACTGCCTTGAGAGCAAAGCGACTAAGAACTCCCGGAAAGAGCCGCATGCCTCCCTTTCTGCGCGGCTACTCAGGGCCTAACCTGGAGGCCAGCTCTCACGTTGAGGTTCCCTTTGGCTCTAGAGCCTGCCGTGCGGACGGCCACCGCGGCCGCGGAAGCCCCTGGTTTAGAGAGCGCAAACTCATAATTTTCCCCGAAGCACTCTTCCAGGGCTCACCGGCCCGTCGGGAGCCGGGAATGTCAGGGAGCGTCAAGGCAGGCATGAAGGCCGCCCTCCAAATGGGAAAGCAGGGCTAGTTCCAGCAGGCCCCCGGGTTCATGGGCACACTCAGCGTACATCCCTGTGGTTTCTGGCGAGTCCCGGGAGACACCGGTCACCCTGCGTTTCCTTCCCCGAGTCAACTGATCGAAGGAGGGAGTCCCGCATCCAGCGAACTGTCTCAACCAAGGAAGGCCGTAGCTGCTCCTCTGGGCCTGGGGCTGCCCGCAGTGCCAAAGAAGGAACAGGACTTGAATTGCAGTAAGAACCCAAGCCGCCGTCCTCTAGGAGGCACGGTGCCTTCGGTCAGGGGGTCCCGGACGGAATGCGGGGACGAGGGTTACTCTGAGCGCAGCTCCGATTAGGGCAACGCGTAAGCCCTCCGCGCCATGTGGGATGTGGCAGAACGGTGTTCGTGAACGTGTGCGAGTGCTGAGGAAACCAAGCTGCTCCAGAAGAGAGGGCAGTGCGTTTCCCTACGCTCGGCGTGCACAGAGGGGCTCGAAGGGGCTACGGGCCTGGATGGTGCGTAGCAGACCCAGGTGCGCCTGGGGTTACTCAGTGTTCCTGCCGGGAACAGGGCGCCCCGGCTAGCCTCCCAGGTGTCCAGAAAGCTGTGCTGCCGTTCAAGGTATGCAGAGCAGAGGCCACCGCCTCCTGGAAACTGCAGCACGCCTCCGCTTCTGCACGGCAAACCAGGGCCTTACTTCCAGGCATGGCTTCATGCTGGGTGTGCCGGGAGCCACACAGCACGCTAAGATGCTGACTTTCTCCTCGAGCAGGGTGACTTCAGGCACGAGGGCGGGCCTCGCAGTGTTGCAAGCACGGCGTTCTCTCACGGCAGCTCACACAAGGGCCATGACAGGGTCTTCCTGGGCACTTCGCACCCACCAGCCACGTTGTCCCGAAGGGCGTTCGAGGGCTCTGGAGACGTAGCGCTCCTCAAGGAACACGCAGTGTGTGGTTGCCCAGCACTCGGCACGCACGGGGGTCCTCCGAGGGAATCAACCAATGGACCTCGACGTTGCTCAGCCGGCCCACAGGTGTCTGGAGGCACTCAGGGACCTTGGAGGGAAAATGCTGCACGCCCGTGGGGCCTAGGAGTCCCCGGGCGTGTACTGCCTTGAGAGCAAAGCGACTAAGAACTCCCGGAAAGAGCCGCATGCCTCCCTTTCTGCGCGGCTACTCAGGGCCTAACCTGGAGGCCAGCTCTCACGTTGAGGTTCCCTTTGGCTCTAGAGCCTGCCGTGCGGACGGCCACCGCGGCCGCGGAAGCCCCTGGTTTAGAGAGCGCAAACTCATAATTTTCCCCGAAGCACTCTTCCAGGGCTCACCGGCCCGTCGGGAGCCGGGAATGTCAGGGAGCGTCAAGGCAGGCATGAAGGCCGCCCTCCAAATGGGAAAGCAGGGCTAGTTCCAGCAGGCCCCCGGGTTCATGGGCACACTCAGCGTACATCCCTGTGGTTTCTGGCGAGTCCCGGGAGACACCGGTCACCCTGCGTTTCCTTCCCCGAGTCAACTGATCGAAGGAGGGAGTCCCGCATCCAGCGAACTGTCTCAACCAAGGAAGGCCGTAGCTGCTCCTCTGGGCCTGGGGCTGCCCGCAGTGCCAAAGAAGGAACAGGACTTGAATTGCAGTAAGAACCCAAGCCGCCGTCCTCTAGGAGGCACGGTGCCTTCGGTCAGGGGGTCCCGGACGGAATGCGGAAACGAGGGTTACTCTGAGCGCAGCTCCGATTAGGGCAACGCGTAAGCCCTCCGCGCCATGTGGGATGTGGCAGAACGGTGTTCGTGAACGTGTGCGAGTGCTGAGGAAACCAAGCTGCTCCAGAAGAGAGGGCAGTGCGTTTCCCTACGCTCGGCGTGCACAGAGGGGCTCGAAGGGGCTACGGGCCTGGATGGTGCGTAGCAGACCCAGGTGCGCCTGGGGTTACTCAGTGTTCCTGCCGGGAACAGGGCGCCCCGGCTAGCCTCCCAGGTGTCCAGAAAGCTGTGCTGCCGTTCAAGGTATGCCGAGCAGAGGCCACCGCCTCCTGGAAACTGCAGCACGCCTCCGCTTCTGCACGGCAAACCAGGGCCTTACTTCCAGGCATGGCTTCATGCTGGGTGTGCCGGGAGCCACACAGCACGCTAAGATGCTGACTTTCTCCTCGAGCAGGGTGACTTCAGGCACGAGGGCGGGCCTCGCAGTGTTGCAAGCACGGCGTTCTCTCATGGCAGCTCACACAAGGGCCATGACAGGGTCTTCCTGGGCACTTCGCACCCACCAGCCACGTTGTCCCGAAGGGCGTTCGAGGGCTCTGGAGACGTAGCGCTCCTCAAGGAACGCGCGGTGTGTGGTTGCCCAGCACTCGGCACGCACGGGGGTCCTCCGAGGGAATCAACCAATGGACCTCGACGTTGCTCAGCCGGCCCACAGGTGTCTGGAGGCACTCAGGGACCTTGGAGGGAAAATGCTGCACGCCCGTGGGGCCTAGGAGTCCCCGGGCGTGTACTGCCTTGAGAGCAAAGCGACTAAGAACTCCCGGAAAGAGCCGCATGCCTCCCTTTCTGCGCGGCTACTCAGGGCCTAACCTGGAGGCCAGCTCTCACGTTGAGGTTCCCTTTGGCTCTAGAGCCTGCCGTGTGGACGGCCACCGCGGCCGCGGAAGCCCCTGGTTTAGAGAGCGCAAACTCATAATTTTCCCCGAAGCACTCTTCCAGGGCTCACCGGCCCGTCGGGAGCCGGGAATGTCAGGGAGCGTCAAGGCAGGCATGAAGGCCGCCCTCCAAATGGGAAAGCAGGGCTAGTTCCAGCAGGCCCCCGGGTTCATGGGCACACTCAGCGTACATCCCTGTGGTTTCTGGCGAGTCCCGGGAGACACCGGTCACCCTGCCTTTCCTTCCCCGAGTCAACTGATCGAAGGAGGGAGTCCCGCATCCAGCGAACTGTCTCAACCAAGGAAGGCCGTAGCTGCTCCTCTGGGCCTGGGGCTGCCCGCAGTGCCAAAGAAGGAACAGGACTTGAATTGCAGTAAGAACCCAAGCCGCCATCCTCTAGGAGGCACGGTGCCTTCGGTCAGGGGGTCCCGGACGGAATGCGGAGACGAGGGTTACTCTGAGCGCAGCTCCGATTGGGGCAACGCGTAAGCCCTCCGCGCCATGTGGGATGTGGCAGAACGGTGTTCGTGAACGTGTGCGAGTGCTGAGGAAACCAAGCTGCTCCAGAAGAGAGGGCAGTGCGTTTCCCTACGCTCGGCGTGCACAGAGGGGCTCGAAGGGGCTACGGGCCTGGATGGTGCGTAGCAGACCCAGGTGCGCCTGGGGTTACTCAGTGTTCCTGCCGGGAACAGGGCGCCCCGGCTAGCCTCCCAGGTGTCCAGAAAGCTGTGCTGCCGTTCAAGGTATGCCGAGCAGAGGCCACCGCCTCCTGGAAACTGCAGCACGCCTCCGCTTCTGCACGGCAAACCAGGGCCTTACTTCCAGGCATGGCTTCATGCTGGGTGTGCCGGGAGCCACACAGCACGCTAAGATGCTGACTTTCTCCTCGAGCAGGGTGACTTCAGGCACGAGGGCGGGCCTCGCAGTGTTGCAAGCACGGCGTTCTCTCATGGCAGCTCACACAAGGGCCATGACAGGGTCTTCCTGGGCACTTCGCACCCACCAGCCACGTTGTCCCGAAGGGCGTTCGAGGGCTCTGGAGACGTAGCGCTCCTCAAGGAACGCGCAGTGTAGGGTTGCCCAGCACTCGGCACGCACGGGGGTCCTCCGAGGGAATCAACCAATGGACCTCGATGTTGCTCAGCCGGCCCACAGGTGTCTGGAGGCACTCAGGGACCTTGGAGGGAAAATGCTGCACGCCCGTGGGGCCTAGGAGTCCCCGGGCGTGTACTGCCTTGAGAGCAAAGCGACTAAGAACTCCCGGAAAGAGCCGCATGCCTCCCTTTCTGCGCGGCTACTCAGGGCCTAACCTGGAGGCCAGCTCTCACGTTGAGGTTCCCTTTGGCTCTAGAGCCTGCCGTGCGGACGGCCACCGCGGCCGCGGAAGCCCCTGGTTTAGAGAGCGCAAACTCATAATTTTCCCCGAAGCACTCTTCCAGGGCTCACCGGCCCGTCGGGAGCCGGGAATGTCAGGGAGCGTCAAGGCAGGCATGAAGGCCGCCCTCCAAATGGGAAAGCAGGGCTAGTTCCAGCAGGCCCCCGGGTTCATGGGCACACTCAGCGTACATCCCTGTGGTTTCTGGTGAGTCCCGGGAGACACCGGTCACCCTGCCTTTCCTTCCCCGAGTCAACTGATCGAAGGAGGGAGTCCCGCATCCAGCGAACTGTCTCAACCAAGGAAGGCCGTAGCTGCTCCTCTGGGCCTGGGGCTGCCCGCAGTGCCAAAGAAGGAACAGGACTTGAATTGCAGTAAGAACCCAAGCCACCGTCCTCTAGGAGGCACGGTGCCTTCGGTCAGGGGGTCCCGGACGGAATGCGGGGACGAGGGTTACTCTGAGCGCAGCTCCGATTAGGGCAACGCGTAAGCCCTCCGCGCCATGTGGGATGTGGCAGAACGGTGTTCGTGAACGTGTGCGAGTGCTGAGGAAACCAAGCTGCTCCAGAAGAGAGGGCAGTGCGTTTCCCTACGCTCGGCGTGCACAGAGGGGCTCGAAGGGGCTACGGGCCTGGATGGTGCGTAGCAGACCCAGGTGCGCCTGGGGTTACTCAGTGTTCCTGCCGGGAACAGGGCGCCCCGGCTAGCCTCCCAGGTGTCCAGAAAGCTGTGCTGCCGTTCAAGGTATGCAGAGCAGAGGCCACCGCCTCCTGGAAACTGCAGCACGCCTCCGCTTCTGCACGGCAAACCAGGGCCTTACTTCCAGGCATGGCTTCATGCTGGGTGTGCCGGGAGCCACACAGCACGCTAAGATGCTGACTTTCTCCTCGAGCAGGGTGACTTCAGGCACGAGGGCGGGCCTCGCAGTGTTGCAAGCACGGCGTTCTCTCACGGCAGCTCACACAAGGGCCATGACAGGGTCTTCCTGGGCACTTCGCACCCACCAGCCACGTTGTCCCGAAGGGCGTTCGAGGGCTCTGGAGACGTAGCGCTCCTCAAGGAACGCGCAGTGTGTGGTTGCCCAGCACTCGGCACACACGGGGGTCCTCCGAGGGAATCAACCAATGGACCTCGACGTTGCTCAGCCGGCCCACAGGTGTCTGGAGGCACTCAGGGACCTTGGAGGGAAAATGCTGCACGCCCGTGGGGCCTAGGAGTCCCCGGGCGTGTACTGCCTTGAGAGCAAAGCGACTAAGAACTCCCGGAAAGAGCCGCATGCCTCCCTTTCTGCGCGGCTACTCAGGGCCTAACCTGGAGGCCAGCTCTCACGTTGAGGTTCCCTTTGGCTCTAGAGCCTGCCGTGCGGACGGCCACCGCGGCCGCGGAAGCCCCTGGTTTAGAGAGCGCAAACTCATAATTTTCCCCGAAGCACTCTTCCAGGGCTCACCGGCCCGTCGGGAGCCGGGAATGTCAGGGAGCGTCAAGGCAGGCATGAAGGCCGCCCTCCAAATGGGAAAGCAGGGCTAGTTCCAGCAGGCCCCCGGGTTCATGGGCACACTCAGCGTACATCCCTGTGGTTTCTGGCGAGTCCCGGGAGACACCGGTCACCCTGCGTTTCCTTCCCCGAGTCAACTGATCGAAGGAGGGAGTCCCGCATCCAGCGAACTGTCTCAACCAAGGAAGGCCGTAGCTGCTCCTCTGGGCCTGGGGCTGCCCGCAGTGCCAAAGAAGGAACAGGACTTGAATTGCAGTAAGAACCCAAGCCGCCGTCCTCTAGGAGGCACGGTGCCTTCGGTCAGGGGGTCCCGGACGGAATGCGGGGACGAGGGTTACTCTGAGCGCAGCTCCGATTAGGGCAACGCGTAAGCCCTCCGCGCCATGTGGGATGTGGCAGAACGGTGTTCGTGAACGTGTGCGAGTGCTGAGGAAACCAAGCTGCTCCAGAAGAGAGGGCAGTGCGTTTCCCTACGCTCGGCGTGCACAGAGGGGCTCGAAGGGGCTACGGGCCTGGATGGTGCGTAGCAGACCCAGGTGCGCCTGGGGTTACTCAGTGTTCCTGCCGGGAACAGGGCGCCCCGGCTAGCCTCCCAGGTGTCCAGAAAGCTGTGCTGCCGTTCAAGGTATGCAGAGCAGAGGCCACCGCCTCCTGGAAACTGCAGCACGCCTCCGCTTCTGCACGGCAAACCAGGGCCTTACTTCCAGGCATGGCTTCATGCTGGGTGTGCCGGGAGCCACACAGCACGCTAAGATGCTGACTTTCTCCTCGAGCAGGGTGACTTCAGGCACGAGGGCGGGCCTCGCAGTGTTGCAAGCACGGCGTTCTCTCATGGCAGCTCACACAAGGGCCATGACAGGGTCTTCCTGGGCACTTCGCACCCACCAGCCACGTTGTCCCGAAGGGCGTTCGAGGGCTCTGGAGACGTAGCGCTCCTCAAGGAACGCGCAGTGTGTGGTTGCCCAGCACTCGGCACGCACGGGGGTCCTCCGAGGGAATCAACCAATGGACCTCGACGTTGCTCAGCCGGCCCACAGGTGTCTGGAGGCACTCAGGGACCTTGGAGGGAAAATGCTGCACGCCCGTGGGGCCTAGGAGTCCCCGGGCGTGTACTGCCTTGAGAGCAAAGCGACTAAGAACTCCCGGAAAGAGCCGCATGCCTCCCTTTCTGCGCGGCTACTCAGGGCCTAACCTGGAGGCCAGCTCTCACGTTGAGGTTCCCTTTGGCTCTAGAGCCTGCCGTGCGGACGGCCACCGCGGCCGCGGAAGCCCCTGGTTTAGAGAGCGCAAACTCATAATTTTCCCCGAAGCACTCTTCCAGGGCTCACCGGCCCGTCGGGAGCCGGGAATGTCAGGGAGCGTCAAGGCAGGCATGAAGGCCGCCCTCCAAATGGGAAAGCAGGGCTAGTTCCAGCAGGCCCCCGGGTTCATGGGCACACTCAGCGTACATCCCTGTGGTTTCTGGCGAGTCCCGGGAGACACCGGTCACCCTGCGTTTCCTTCCCCGAGTCAACTGATCGAAGGAGGGAGTCCCGCATCCAGCGAACTGTCTCAACCAAGGAAGGCCGTAGCTGCTCCTCTGGGCCTGGGGCTGCCCGCAGTGCCAAAGAAGGAACAGGACTTGAATTGCAGTAAGAACCCAAGCCGCCGTCCTCTAGGAGGCACGGTGCCTTCGGTCAGGGGGTCCCGGACGGAATGCGGGGACGAGGGTTACTCTGAGCGCAGCTCCGATTAGGGCAACGCGTAAGCCCTCCGCGCCATGTGGGATGTGGCAGAACGGTGTTCGTGAACGTGTGCGAGTGCTGAGGAAACCAAGCTGCTCCAGAAGAGAGGGCAGTGCGTTTCCCTACGCTCGGCGTGCACAGAGGGGCTCGAAGGGGCTACGGGCCTGGATGGTGCGTAGCAGACCCAGGTGCGCCTGGGGTTACTCAGTGTTCCTGCCGGGAACAGGGCGCCCCGGCTAGCCTCCCAGGTGTCCAGAAAGCTGTGCTGCCGTTCAAGGTATGCAGAGCAGAGGCCACCGCCTCCTGGAAACTGCAGCACGCCTCCGCTTCTGCACGGCAAACCAGGGCCTTACTTCCAGGCATGGCTTCATGCTGGGTGTGCCGGGAGCCACACAGCACGCTAAGATGCTGACTTTCTCCTCGAGCAGGGTGACTTCAGGCACGAGGGCGGGCCTCGCAGTGTTGCAAGCACGGCGTTCTCTCACGGCAGCTCACACAAGGGCCATGACAGGGTCTTCCTGGGCACTTCGCACCCACCAGCCACGTTGTCCCGAAGGGCGTTCGAGGGCTCTGGAGACGTAGCGCTCCTCAAGGAACGCGCAGTGTGTGGTTGCCCAGCACTCGGCACGCACGGGGGTCCTCCGAGGGAATCAACCAATGGACCTCGACGTTGCTCAGCCGGCCCACAGGTGTCTGGAGGCACTCAGGGACCTTGGAGGGAAAATGCTGCACGCCCGTGGGGCCTAGGAGTCCCCGGGCGTGTACTGCCTTGAGAGCAAAGCGACTAAGAACTCCCGGAAAGAGCCGCATGCCTCCCTTTCTGCGCGGCTACTCAGGGCCTAACCTGGAGGCCAGCTCTCACGTTGAGGTTCCCTTTGGCTCTAGAGCCTGCCGTGCGGACGGCCACCGCGGCCGCGGAAGCCCCTGGTTTAGAGAGCGCAAACTCATAATTTTCCCCGAAGCACTCTTCCAGGGCTCACCGGCCCGTCGGGAGCCGGGAATGTCAGGGAGCGTCAAGGCAGGCATGAAGGCCGCCCTCCAAATGGGAAAGCAGGGCTAGTTCCAGCAGGCCCCCGGGTTCATGGGCACACTCAGCGTACATCCCTGTGGTTTCTGGCGAGTCCCGGGAGACACCGGTCACCCTGCGTTTCCTTCCCCGAGTCAACTGATCGAAGGAGGGAGTCCCGCATCCAGCGAACTGTCTCAACCAAGGAAGGCCGTAGCTGCTCCTCTGGGCCTGGGGCTGCCCGCAGTGCCAAAGAAGGAACAGGACTTGAATTGCAGTAAGAACCCAAGCCGCCGTCCTCTAGGAGGCACGGTGCCTTCGGTCAGGGGGTCCCGGACGGAATGCGGGGACGAGGGTTACTCTGAGCGCAGCTCCGATTAGGGCAACGCGTAAGCCCTCCGCGCCATGTGGGATGTGGCAGAACGGTGTTCGTGAACGTGTGCGAGTGCTGAGGAAACCAAGCTGCTCCAGAAGAGAGGGCAGTGCGTTTCCCTACGCTCGGCGTGCACAGAGGGGCTCGAAGGGGCTACGGGCCTGGATGGTGCGTAGCAGACCCAGGTGCGCCTGGGGTTACTCAGTGTTCCTGCCGGGAACAGGGCGCCCCGGCTAGCCTCCCAGGTGTCCAGAAAGCTGTGCTGCCGTTCAAGGTATGCAGAGCAGAGGCCACCGCCTCCTGGAAACTGCAGCACGCCTCCGCTTCTGCACGGCAAACCAGGGCCTTACTTCCAGGCATGGCTTCATGCTGGGTGTGCCGGGAGCCACACAGCACGCTAAGATGCTGACTTTCTCCTCGAGCAGGGTGACTTCAGGCACGAGGGCGGGCCTCGCAGTGTTGCAAGCACGGCGTTCTCTCACGGCAGCTCACACAAGGGCCATGACAGGGTCTTCCTGGGCACTTCGCACCCACCAGCCACGTTGTCCCGAAGGGCGTTCGAGGGCTCTGGAGACGTAGCGCTCCTCAAGGAACGCGCAGTGTGTGGTTGCCCAGCACTCGGCACGCACGGGGGTCCTCCGAGGGAATCAACCAATGGACCTCGACGTTGCTCAGCCGGCCCACAGGTGTCTGGAGGCACTCAGGGACCTTGGAGGGAAAATGCTGCACGCCCGTGGGGCCTAGGAGTCCCCGGGCGTGTACTGCCTTGAGAGCAAAGCGACTAAGAACTCCCGGAAAGAGCCGCATGCCTCCCTTTCTGCGCGGCTACTCAGGGCCTAACCTGGAGGCCAGCTCTCACGTTGAGGTTCCCTTTGGCTCTAGAGCCTGCCGTGCGGACGGCCACCGCGGCCGCGGAAGCCCCTGGTTTAGAGAGCGCAAACTCATAATTTTCCCCGAAGCACTCTTCCAGGGCTCACCGGCCCGTCGGGAGCCGGGAATGTCAGGGAGCGTCAAGGCAGGCATGAAGGCCGCCCTCCAAATGGGAAAGCAGGGCTAGTTCCAGCAGGCCCCCGGGTTCATGGGCACACTCAGCGTACATCCCTGTGGTTTCTGGCGAGTCCCGGGAGACACCGGTCACCCTGCGTTTCCTTCCCCGAGTCAACTGATCGAAGGAGGGAGTCCCGCATCCAGCGAACTGTCTCAACCAAGGAAGGCCGTAGCTGCTCCTCTGGGCCTGGGGCTGCCCGCAGTGCCAAAGAAGGAACAGGACTTGAATTGCAGTAAGAACCCAAGCCGCCGTCCTCTAGGAGGCACGGTGCCTTCGGTCAGGGGGTCCCGGACGGAATGCGGAGACGAGGGTTACTCTGAGCGCAGCTCCGATTAGGGCAACGCGTAAGCCCTCCGCGCCATGTGGGATGTGGCAGAACGGTGTTCGTGAACGTGTGCGAGTGCTGAGGAAACCAAGCTGCTCCAGAAGAGAGGGCAGTGCGTTTCCCTACGCTCGGCGTGCACAGAGGGGCTCGAAGGGGCTACGGGCCTGGATGGTGCGTAGCAGACCCAGGTGCGCCTGGGGTTACTCAGTGTTCCTGCCGGGAACAGGGCGCCCCGGCTAGCCTCCCAGGTGTCCAGAAAGCTGTGCTGCCGTTCAAGGTATGCCGAGCAGAGGCCACCGCCTCCTGGAAACTGCAGCACGCCTCCGCTTCTGCACGGCAAACCAGGGCCTTACTTCCAGGCATGGCTTCATGCTGGGTGTGCCGGGAGCCACACAGCACGCTAAGATGCTGACTTTCTCCTCGAGCAGGGTGACTTCAGGCACGAGGGCGGGCCTCGCAGTGTTGCAAGCACGGCGTTCTCTCACGGCAGCTCACACAAGGGCCATGACAGGGTCTTCCTGGGCACTTCGCACCCACCAGCCACGTTGTCCCGAAGGGCGTTCGAGGGCTCTGGAGACGTAGCGCTCCTCAAGGAACGCGCAGTGTGTGGTTGCCCAGCACTCGGCACGCACGGGGGTCCTCCGAGGGAATCAACCAATGGACCTCGACGTTGCTCAGCCGGCCCACAGGTGTCTGGAGGCACTCAGGGACCTTGGAGGGAAAATGCTGCACGCCCGTGGGGCCTAGGAGTCCCCGGGCGTGTACTGCCTTGAGAGCAAAGCGACTAAGAACTCCCGGAAAGAGCCGCATGCCTCCCTTTCTGCGCGGCTACTCAGGGCCTAACCTGGAGGCCAGCTCTCACGTTGAGGTTCCCTTTGGCTCTAGAGCCTGCCGTGCGGACGGCCACCGCGGCCGCGGAAGCCCCTGGTTTAGAGAGCGCAAACTCATAATTTTCCCCGAAGCACTCTTCCAGGGCTCACCGGCCCGTCGGGAGCCGGGAATGTCAGGGAGCGTCAAGGCAGGCATGAAGGCCGCCCTCCAAATGGGAAAGCAGGGCTAGTTCCAGCAGGCCCCCGGGTTCATGGGCACACTCAGCGTACATCCCTGTGGTTTCTGGCGAGTCCCGGGAGACACCGGTCACCCTGCGTTTCCTTCCCCGAGTCAACTGATCGAAGGAGGGAGTCCCGCATCCAGCGAACTGTCTCAACCAAGGAAGGCCGTAGCTGCTCCTCTGGGCCTGGGGCTGCCCGCAGTGCCAAAGAAGGAACAGGACTTGAATTGCAGTAAGAACCCAAGCCGCCGTCCTCTAGGAGGCACGGTGCCTTCGGTCAGGGGGTCCCGGATGGAATGCGGAGACGAGGGTTACTCTGAGCGCAGCTCCGATTAGGGCAACGCGTAAGCCCTCCGCGCCATGTGGGATGTGGCAGAACGGTGTTCGTGAACGTGTGCGAGTGCTGAGGAAACCAAGCTGCTCCAGAAGAGAGGGCAGTGCGTTTCCCTACGCTCGGCGTGCACAGAGGGGCTCGAAGGGGCTACGGGCCTGGATGGTGCGTAGCAGACCCAGGTGCGCCTGGGGTTACTCAGTGTTCCTGCCGGGAACAGGGCGCCCCGGCTAGCCTCCCAGGTGTCCAGAAAGCTGTGCTGCCGTTCAAGGTATGCAGAGCAGAGGCCACCGCCTCCTGGAAACTGCAGCACGCCTCCGCTTCTGCACGGCAAACCAGGGCCTTACTTCCAGGCATGGCTTCATGCTGGGTGTGCCGGGAGCCACACAGCACGCTAAGATGCTGACTTTCTCCTCGAGCAGGGTGACTTCAGGCACGAGGGCGGGCCTCGCAGTGTTGCAAGCACGGCGTTCTCTCACGGCAGCTCACACAAGGGCCATGACAGGGTCTTCCTGGGCACTTCGCACCCACCAGCCACGTTGTCCCGAAGGGCGTTCGAGGGCTCTGGAGACGTAGCGCTCCTCAAGGAACGCGCAGTGTGTGGTTGCCCAGCACTCGGCACGCACGGGGGTCCTCCGAGGGAATCAACCAATGGACCTCGACGTTGCTCAGCCGGCCCACAGGTGTCTGGAGGCACTCAGGGACCTTGGAGGGAAAATGCTGCACGCCCGTGGGGCCTAGGAGTCCCCGGGCGTGTACTGCCTTGAGAGCAAAGCGACTAAGAACTCCCGGAAAGAGCCGCATGCCTCCCTTTCTGCGCGGCTACTCAGGGCCTAACCTGGAGGCCAGCTCTCACATTGAGGTTCCCTTTGGCTCTAGAGCCTGCCGTGCGGACGGCCACCGCGGCCGCGGAAGCCCCTGGTTTAGAGAGCGCAAACTCATAATTTTCCCCGAAGCACTCTTCCAGGGCTCACCGGCCCGTCGGGAGCCGGGAATGTCAGGGAGCGTCAAGGCAGGCATGAAGGCCGCCCTCCAAATGGGAAAGCAGGGCTAGTTCCAGCAGGCCCCCGGGTTCATGGGCACACTCAGCGTACATCCCTGTGGTTTCTGGCGAGTCCCGGGAGACACCGGTCACCCTGCCTTTCCTTCCCCGAGTCAACTGCTCGAAGGAGGGAGTCCCGCATCCAGCGAACTGTCTCAACCAAGGAAGGCCGTAGCTGCTCCTCTGGGCCTGGGGCTGCCTGCCGTGCCAAAGAAGGAACAGGACTTGAATTGCAGTAAGAACCCAAGCCGCCGTCCTCTAGGAGGCACGGTGCCTTCGGTCAGGGGGTCCCGGACGGAATGCGGAGACGAGGGTTACTCTGAGCGCAGCTCCGATTAGGGCAACGCGTAAGCCCTCCGCGCCATGTGGGATGTGGCAGAACGGTGTTCGTGAACGTGTGCGAGTGCTGAGGAAACCAAGCTGCTCCAGAAGAGAGGGCAGTGCGTTTCCCTACGCTCGGCGTGCACAGAGGGGCTCGAAGGGGCTACGGGCCTGGATGGTGAGTAGCAGACCCAGGTGCGCCTGGGGTTACTCAGTGTTCCTGCCGGGAACAGGGCGCCCCGGCTAGCCTCCCAGGTGTCCAGAAAGCTGTGCTGCCGTTCAAGGTATGCAGAGCAGAGGCCACCGCCTCCTGGAAACTGCAGCACGCCTCCGCTTCTGCACGGCAAACCAGGGCCTTACTTCCAGGCATGGCTTCATGCTGGGTGTGCCGGGAGCCACACAGCACGCTAAGATGCTGACTTTCTCCTCGAGCAGGGTGACTTCAGGCACGAGGGCGGGCCTCGCAGTGTTGCAAGCACGGCGTTCTCTCACGGCAGCTCACACAAGGGCCATGACAGGGTCTTCCTGGGCACTTCGCACCCACCAGCCACGTTGTCCCGAAGGGCGTTCGAGGGCTCTGGAGACGTAGCGCTCCTCAAGGAACGCGCGGTGTGTGGTTGCCCAGCACTCGGCACGCACGGGGGTCCTCCGAGGGAATCAACCAATGGACCTCGACGTTGCTCAGCCGGCCCACAGGTGTCTGGAGGCACTCAGGGACCTTGGAGGGAAAATGCTGCACGCCCGTGGGGCCTAGGAGTCCCCGGGCGTGTACTGCCTTGAGAGCAAAGCGACTAAGAACTCCCGGAAAGAGCCGCATGCCTCCCTTTCTGCGCGGCTACTCAGGGCCTAACCTGGAGGCCAGCTCTCACGTTGAGGTTCCCTTTGGCTCTAGAGCCTGCCGTGCGGACGGCCACCGCGGCCACGGAAGCCCCTGGTTTAGAGAGCGCAAACTCATAATTTTCCCCGAAGCACTCTTCCAGGGCTCACCGGCCCGTCGGGAGCCGGGAATGTCAGGGAGCGTCAAGGCAGGCATGAAGGCCGCCCTCCAAATGGGAAAGCAGGGCTAGTTCCAGCAGGCCCCCGGGTTCATGGGCACACTCAGCGTACATCCCTGTGGTTTCTGGCGAGTCCCGGGAGACACCGGTCACCCTGCGTTTCCTTCCCCGAGTCAACTGATCGAAGGAGGGAGTCCCGCATCCAGCGAACTGTCTCAACCAAGGAAGGCCGTAGCTGCTCCTCTGGGCCTGGGGCTGCCCGCAGTGCCAAAGAAGGAACAGGACTTGAATTGCAGTAAGAACCCAAGCCGCCGTCCTCTAGGAGGCACGGTGCCTTCGGTCAGGGGGTCCCGGACGGAATGCGGAGACGAGGGTTACTCTGAGCGCAGCTCCGATTAGGGCAACGCGTAAGCCCTCCGCGCCATGTGGGATGTGGCAGAACGGTGTTCGTGAACGTGTGCGAGTGCTGAGGAAACCAAGCTGCTCCAGAAGAGAGGGCAGTGCGTTTCCCTACGCTCGGCGTGCACAGAGGGGCTCGAAGGGGCTACGGGCCTGGATGGTGCGTAGCAGACCCAGGTGCGCCTGGGGTTACTCAGTGTTCCTGCCGGGAACAGGGCGCCCCGGCTAGCCTCCCAGGTGTCCAGAAAGCTGTGCTGCCGTTCAAGGTATGCAGAGCAGAGGCCACCGCCTCCTGGAAACTGCAGCACGCCTCCGCTTCTGCACGGCAAACCAGGGCCTTACTTCCAGGCATGGCTTCATGCTGGGTGTGCCGGGAGCCACACAGCACGCTAAGATGCTGACTTTCTCCTCGAGCAGGGTGACTTCAGGCACAAGGGCGGGCCTCGCAGTGTTGCAAGCACGGCGTTCTCTCACGGCAGCTCACACAAGGGCCATGACAGGGTCTTCCTGGGCACTTCGCACCCACCAGCCACGTTGTCCCGAAGGGCGTTCGAGGGCTCTGGAGACGTAGCGCTCCTCAAGGAACGCGCAGTGTGTGGTTGCCCAGCACTCGGCACGCACGGGGGTCCTCCGAGGGAATCAACCAATGGACCTCGACGTTGCTCAGCCGGCCCACAGGTGTCTGGAGGCACTCAGGGACCTTGGAGGGAAAATGCTGCACGCCCGTGGGGCCTAGGAGTCCCCGGGCGTGTACTGCCTTGAGAGCAAAGCGACTAAGAACTCCCGGAAAGAGCCGCATGCCTCCCTTTCTGCGCGGCTACTCAGGGCCTAACCTGGAGGCCAGCTCTCACGTTGAGGTTCCCTTTGGCTCTAGAGCCTGCCGTGCGGACGGCCACCGCGGCCGCGGAAGCCCCTGGTTTAGAGAGCGCAAACTCATAATTTTCCCCGAAGCACTCTTCCAGGGCTCACCGGCCCGTCGGGAGCCGGGAATGTCAGGGAGCGTCAAGGCAGGCATGAAGGCCGCCCTCCAAATGGGAAAGCAGGGCTAGTTCCAGCAGGCCCCCGGGTTCATGGGCACACTCAGCGTACATCCCTGTGGTTTCTGGCGAGTCCCGGGAGACACCGGTCACCCTGCGTTTCCTTCCCCGAGTCAACTGATCGAAGGAGGGAGTCCCGCATCCAGCGAACTGTCTCAACCAAGGAAGGCCGTAGCTGCTCCTCTGGGCCTGGGGCTGCCCGCAGTGCCAAAGAAGGAACAGGACTTGAATTGCAGTAAGAACCCAAGCCGCCGTCCTCTAGGAGGCACGGTGCCTTCGGTCAGGGGGTCCCGGACGGAATGCGGGGACGAGGGTTACTCTGAGCGCAGCTCCGATTAGGGCAACGCGTAAGCCCTCCGCGCCATGTGGGATGTGGCAGAACGGTGTTCGTGAACGTGTGCGAGTGCTGAGGAAACCAAGCTGCTCCAGAAGAGAGGGCAGTGCGTTTCCCTACGCTCGGCGTGCACAGAGGGGCTCGAAGGGGCTACGGGCCTGGATGGTGCGTAGCAGACCCAGGTGCGCCTGGGGTTACTCAGTGTTCCTGCCGGGAACAGGGCGCCCCGGCTAGCCTCCCAGGTGTCCAGAAAGCTGTGCTGCCGTTCAAGGTATGCAGAGCAGAGGCCACCGCCTCCTGGAAACTGCAGCACGCCTCCGCTTCTGCACGGCAAACCAGGGCCTTACTTCCAGGCATGGCTTCATGCTGGGTGTGCCGGGAGCCACACAGCACGCTAAGATGCTGACTTTCTCCTCGAGCAGGGTGACTTCAGGCACGAGGGCGGGCCTCGCAGTGTTGCAAGCACGGCGTTCTCTCACGGCAGCTCACACAAGGGCCATGACAGGGTCTTCCTGGGCACTTCGCACCCACCAGCCACGTTGTCCCGAAGGGCGTTCGAGGGCTCTGGAGACGTAGCGCTCCTCAAGGAACGCGCAGTGTGTGGTTGCCCAGCACTCGGCACGCACGGGGGTCCTCCGAGGGAATCAACCAGTGGACCTCGACGTTGCTCAGCCGGCCCACAGGTGTCTGGAGGCACTCAGGGACCTTGGAGGGAAAATGCTGCACGCCCGTGGGGCCTAGGAGTCCCCGGGCGTGTACTGCCTTGAGAGCAAAGCGACTAAGAACTCCCGGAAAGAGCCGCATGCCTCCCTTTCTGCGCGGCTACTCAGGGCCTAACCTGGAGGCCAGCTCTCACGTTGAGGTTCCCTTTGGCTCTAGAGCCTGCCGTGCGGACGGCCACCGCGGCCGCGGAAGCCCCTGGTTTAGAGAGCGCAAACGCATAATTTTCCCCGAAGCACTCTTCCAGGGCTCACCGGCCCGTCGGGAGCCGGGAATGTCAGGGAGCGTCAAGGCAGGCATGAAGGCCGCCCTCCAAATGGGAAAGCAGGGCTAGTTCCAGCAGGCCCCCGGGTTCATGGGCACACTCAGCGTACATCCCTGTGGTTTCTGGCGAGTCCCGGGAGACACCGGTCACCCTGCGTTTCCTTCCCCGAGTCAACTGATCGAAGGAGGGAGTCCCGCATCCAGCGAACTGTCTCAACCAAGGAAGGCCGTAGCTGCTCCTCTGGGCCTGGGGCTGCCTGCAGTGCCAAAGAAGGAACAGGACTTGAATTGCAGTAAGAACCCAAGCCGCCGTCCTCTAGGAGGCACGGTGCCTTCGGTCAGGGGGTCCCGGACGGAATGCGGGGACGAGGGTTACTCTGAGCGCAGCTCCGATTAGGGCAACGCGTAAGCCCTCCGCGCCATGTGGGATGTGGCAGAACGGTGTTCGTGAACGTGTGCGAGTGCTGAGGAAACCAAGCTGCTCCAGAAGAGAGGGCAGTGCGTTTCCCTACGCTCGGCGTGCACAGAGGGGCTCGAAGGGGCTACGGGCCTGGATGGTGAGTAGCAGACCCAGGTGCGCCTGGGGTTACTCAGTGTTCCTGCCGGGAACAGGGCGCCCCGGCTAGCCTCCCAGGTGTCCAGAAAGCTGTGCTGCCGTTCAAGGTATGCAGAGCAGAGGCCACCGCCTCCTGGAAACTGCAGCACGCCTCCGCTTCTGCACGGCAAACCAGGGCCTTACTTCCAGGCATGGCTTCATGCTGGGTGTGCCGGGAGCCACACAGCACGCTAAGATGCTGACTTTCTCCTCGAGCAGGGTGACTTCAGGCACGAGGGCGGGCCTCGCAGTGTTGCAAGCACGGCGTTCTCTCACGGCAGCTCACACAAGGGCCATGACAGGGTCTTCCTGGGCACTTCGCACCCACCAGCCACGTTGTCCCGAAGGGCGTTCGAGGGCTCTGGAGACGTAGCGCTCCTCAAGGAACGCGCGGTGTGTGGTTGCCCAGCACTCGGCACGCACGGGGGTCCTCCGAGGGAATCAACCAATGGACCTCGACGTTGCTCAGCCGGCCCACAGGTGTCTGGAGGCACTCAGGGACCTTGGAGGGAAAATGCTGCACGCCCGTGGGGCCTAGGAGTCCCCGGGCGTGTACTGCCTTGAGAGCAAAGCGACTAAGAACTCCCGGAAAGAGCCGCATGCCTCCCTTTCTGCGCGGCTACTCAGGGCCTAACCTGGAGGCCAGCTCTCACGTTGAGGTTCCCTTTGGCTCTAGAGCCTGCCGTGCGGACGGCCACCGCGGCCACGGAAGCCCCTGGTTTAGAGAGCGCAAACTCATAATTTTCCCCGAAGCACTCTTCCAGGGCTCACCGGCCCGTCGGGAGCCGGGAATGTCAGGGAGCGTCAAGGCAGGCATGAAGGCCGCCCTCCAAATGGGAAAGCAGGGCTAGTTCCAGCAGGCCCCCGGGTTCATGGGCACACTCAGCGTACATCCCTGTGGTTTCTGGCGAGTCCCGGGAGACACCGGTCACCCTGCGTTTCCTTCCCCGAGTCAACTGATCGAAGGAGGGAGTCCCGCATCCAGCGAACTGTCTCAACCAAGGAAGGCCGTAGCTGCTCCTCTGGGCCTGGGGCTGCCTGCAGTGCCAAAGAAGGAACAGGACTTGAATTGCAGTAAGAACCCAAGCCGCCGTCCTCTAGGAGGCACGGTGCCTTCGGTCAGGGGGTCCCGGACGGAATGCGGAGACGAGGGTTACTCTGAGCGCAGCTCCGATTAGGGCAACGCGTAAGCCCTCCGCGCCATGTGGGATGTGGCAGAACGGTGTTCGTGAACGTGTGCGAGTGCTGAGGAAACCAAGCTGCTCCAGAAGAGAGGGCAGTGCGTTTCCCTACGCTCGGCGTGCACAGAGGGGCTCGAAGGGGCTACGGGCCTGGATGGTGCGTAGCAGACCCAGGTGCGCCTGGGGTTACTCAGTGTTCCTGCCGGGAACAGGGCGCCCCGGCTAGCCTCCCAGGTGTCCAGAAAGCTGTGCTGCCGTTCAAGGTATGCAGAGCAGAGGCCACCGCCTCCTGGAAACTGCAGCACGCCTCCGCTTCTGCACGGCAAACCAGGGCCTTACTTCCAGGCATGGCTTCATGCTGGGTGTGCCGGGAGCCACACAGCACGCTAAGATGCTGACTTTCTCCTCGAGCAGGGTGACTTCAGGCACAAGGGCGGGCCTCGCAGTGTTGCAAGCACGGCGTTCTCTCACGGCAGCTCACACAAGGGCCATGACAGGGTCTTCCTGGGCACTTCGCACCCACCAGCCACGTTGTCCCGAAGGGCGTTCGAGGGCTCTGGAGACGTAGCGCTCCTCAAGGAACGCGCAGTGTGTGGTTGCCCAGCACTCGGCACGCACGGGGGTCCTCCGAGGGAATCAACCAATGGACCTCGACGTTGCTCAGCCGGCCCACAGGTGTCTGGAGGCACTCAGGGACCTTGGAGGGAAAATGCTGCACGCCCGTGGGGCCTAGGAGTCCCCGGGCGTGTACTGCCTTGAGAGCAAAGCGACTAAGAACTCCCGGAAAGAGCCGCATGCCTCCCTTTCTGCGCGGCTACTCAGGGCCTAACCTGGAGGCCAGCTCTCACGTTGAGGTTCCCTTTGGCTCTAGAGCCTGCCGTGCGGACGGCCACCGCGGCCGCGGAAGCCCCTGGTTTAGAGAGCGCAAACTCATAATTTTCCCCGAAGCACTCTTCCAGGGCTCACCGGCCCGTCGGGAGCCGGGAATGTCAGGGAGCGTCAAGGCAGGCATGAAGGCCGCCCTCCAAATGGGAAAGCAGGGCTAGTTCCAGCAGGCCCCCGGGTTCATGGGCACACTCAGCGTACATCCCTGTGGTTTCTGGCGAGTCCCGGGAGACACCGGTCACCCTGCGTTTCCTTCCCCGAGTCAACTGATCGAAGGAGGGAGTCCCGCATCCAGCGAACTGTCTCAACCAAGGAAGGCCGTAGCTGCTCCTCTGGGCCTGGGGCTGCCTGCAGTGCCAAAGAAGGAACAGGACTTGAATTGCAGTAAGAACCCAAGCCGCCGTCCTCTAGGAGGCACGGTGCCTTCGGTCAGGGGGTCCCGGACGGAATGCGGGGACGAGGGTTACTCTGAGCGCAGCTCCGATTAGGGCAACGCGTAAGCCCTCCGCGCCATGTGGGATGTGGCAGAACGGTGTTCGTGAACGTGTGCGAGTGCTGAGGAAACCAAGCTGCTCCAGAAGAGAGGGCAGTGCGTTTCCCTACGCTCGGCGTGCACAGAGGGGCTCGAAGGGGCTACGGGCCTGGATGGTGCGTAGCAGACCCAGGTGCGCCTGGGGTTACTCAGTGTTCCTGCCGGGAACAGGGCGCCCCGGCTAGCCTCCCAGGTGTCCAGAAAGCTGTGCTGCCGTTCAAGGTATGCAGAGCAGAGGCCACCGCCTCCTGGAAACTGCAGCACGCCTCCGCTTCTGCACGGCAAACCAGGGCCTTACTTCCAGGCATGGCTTCATGCTGGGTGTGCCGGGAGCCACACAGCACGCTAAGATGCTGACTTTCTCCTCGAGCAGGGTGACTTCAGGCACGAGGGCGGGCCTCGCAGTGTTGCAAGCACGGCGTTCTCTCACGGCAGCTCACACAAGGGCCATGACAGGGTCTTCCTGGGCACTTCGCACCCACCAGCCACGTTGTCCCGAAGGGCGTTCGAGGGCTCTGGAGACGTAGCGCTCCTCAAGGAACGCGCAGTGTGTGGTTGCCCAGCACTCGGCACGCACGGGGGTCCTCCGAGGGAATCAACCAGTGGACCTCGACGTTGCTCAGCCGGCCCACAGGTGTCTGGAGGCACTCAGGGACCTTGGAGGGAAAATGCTGCACGCCCGTGGGGCCTAGGAGTCCCCGGGCGTGTACTGCCTTGAGAGCAAAGCGACTAAGAACTCCCGGAAAGAGCCGCATGCCTCCCTTTCTGCGCGGCTACTCAGGGCCTAACCTGGAGGCCAGCTCTCACGTTGAGGTTCCCTTTGGCTCTAGAGCCTGCCGTGCGGACGGCCACCGCGGCCGCGGAAGCCCCTGGTTTAGAGAGCGCAAACGCATAATTTTCCCCGAAGCACTCTTCCAGGGCTCACCGGCCCGTCGGGAGCCGGGAATGTCAGGGAGCGTCAAGGCAGGCATGAAGGCCGCCCTCCAAATGGGAAAGCAGGGCTAGTTCCAGCAGGCCCCCGGGTTCATGGGCACACTCAGCGTACATCCCTGTGGTTTCTGGCGAGTCCCGGGAGACACCGGTCACCCTGCGTTTCCTTCCCCGAGTCAACTGATCGAAGGAGGGAGTCCCGCATCCAGCGAACTGTCTCAACCAAGGAAGGCCGTAGCTGCTCCTCTGGGCCTGGGGCTGCCTGCAGTGCCAAAGAAGGAACAGGACTTGAATTGCAGTAAGAACCCAAGCCGCCGTCCTCTAGGAGGCACGGTGCCTTCGGTCAGGGGGTCCCGGACGGAATGCGGGGACGAGGGTTACTCTGAGCGCAGCTCCGATTAGGGCAACGCGTAAGCCCTCCGCGCCATGTGGGATGTGGCAGAACGGTGTTCGTGAACGTGTGCGAGTGCTGAGGAAACCAAGCTGCTCCAGAAGAGAGGGCAGTGCGTTTCCCTACGCTCGGCGTGCACAGAGGGGCTCGAAGGGGCTACGGGCCTGGATGGTGCGTAGCAGACCCAGGTGCGCCTGGGGTTACTCAGTGTTCCTGCCGGGAACAGGGCGCCCCGGCTAGCCTCCCAGGTGTCCAGAAAGCTGTGCTGCCGTTCAAGGTATGCAGAGCAGAGGCCACCGCCTCCTGGAAACTGCAGCACGCCTCCGCTTCTGCACGGCAAACCAGGGCCTTACTTCCAGGCATGGCTTCATGCTGGGTGTGCCGGGAGCCACACAGCACGCTAAGATGCTGACTTTCTCCTCGAGCAGGGTGACTTCAGGCACGAGGGCGGGCCTCGCAGTGTTGCAAGCACGGCGTTCTCTCACGGCAGCTCACACAAGGGCCATGACAGGGTCTTCCTGGGCACTTCGCACCCACCAGCCACATTGTCCCGAAGGGCGTTCGAGGGCTCTGGAGACGTAGCGCTCCTCAAGGAACGCGCAGTGTGTGGTTGCCCAGCACTCGGCACGCACGGGGGTCCTCCGAGGGAATCAACCAGTGGACCTCGACGTTGCTCAGCCGGCCCACAGGTGTCTGGAGGCACTCAGGGACCTTGGAGGGAAAATGCTGCACGCCCGTGGGGCCTAGGAGTCCCCGGGCGTGTACTGCCTTGAGAGCAAAGCGACTAAGAACTCCCGGAAAGAGCCGCATGCCTCCCTTTCTGCGCGGCTACTCAGGGCCTAACCTGGAGGCCAGCTCTCACGTTGAGGTTCCCTTTGGCTCTAGAGCCTGCCGTGCGGACGGCCACCGCGGCCGCGGAAGCCCCTGGTTTAGAGAGCGCAAACGCATAATTTTCCCCGAAGCACTCTTCCAGGGCTCACCGGCCCGTCGGGAGCCGGGAATGTCAGGGAGCGTCAAGGCAGGCATGAAGGCCGCCCTCCAAATGGGAAAGCAGGGCTAGTTCCAGCAGGCCCCCGGGTTCATGGGCACACTCAGCGTACATCCCTGTGGTTTCTGGCGAGTCCCGGGAGACACCGGTCACCCTGCCTTTCCTTCCCCGAGTCAACTGATCGAAGGAGGGAGTCCCGCATCCAGCGAACTGTCTCAACCAAGGAAGGCCGTAGCTGCTCCTCTGGGCCTGGGGCTGCCTGCAGTGCCAAAGAAGGAACAGGACTTGAATTGCAGTAAGAACCCAAGCCGCCGTCCTCTAGGAGGCACGGTGCCTTCGGTCAGGGGGTCCCGGACGGAATGCGGAGACGAGGGTTACTCTGAGCGCAGCTCCGATTAGGGCAACGCGTAAGCCCTCCGCGCCATGTGGGATGTGGCAGAACGGTGTTCGTGAACGTGTGCGAGTGCTGAGGAAACCAAGCTGCTCCAGAAGAGAGGGCAGTGCGTTTCCCTACGCTCGGCGTGCACAGAGGGGCTCGAAGGGGCTACGGGCCTGGATGGTGCGTAGCAGACCCAGGTGCGCCTGGGGTTACTCAGTGTTCCTGCCGGGAACAGGGCGCCCCGGCTAGCCTCCCAGGTGTCCAGAAAGCTGTGCTGCCGTTCAAGGTATGCAGAGCAGAGGCCACCGCCTCCTGGAAACTGCAGCACGCCTCCGCTTCTGCACGGCAAACCAGGGCCTTACTTCCAGGCATGGCTTCATGCTGGGTGTGCCGGGAGCCACACAGCACGCTAAGATGCTGACTTTCTCCTCGAGCAGGGTGACTTCAGGCACGAGGGCGGGCCTCGCAGTGTTGCAAGCACGGCGTTCTCTCACGGCAGCTCACACAAGGGCCATGACAGGGTCTTCCTGGGCACTTCGCACCCACCAGCCACGTTGTCCCGAAGGGCGTTCGAGGGCTCTGGAGACGTAGCGCTCCTCAAGGAACGCGCAGTGTGTGGTTGCCCAGCACTCGGCACGCACGGGGGTCCTCCGAGGGAATCAACCAGTGGACCTCGACGTTGCTCAGCCGGCCCACAGGTGTCTGGAGGCACTCAGGGACCTTGGAGGGAAAATGCTGCACGCCCGTGGGGCCTAGGAGTCCCCGGGCGTGTACTGCCTTGAGAGCAAAGCGACTAAGAACTCCCGGAAAGAGCCGCATGCCTCCCTTTCTGCGCGGCTACTCAGGGCCTAACCTGGAGGCCAGCTCTCACGTTGAGGTTCCCTTTGGCTCTAGAGCCTGCCGTGCGGACGGACACCGCGGCCGCGGAAGCCCCTGGTTTAGAGAGCGCAAACGCATAATTTTCCCCGAAGCACTCTTCCAGGGCTCACCGGCCCGTCGGGAGCCGGGAATGTCAGGGAGCGTCAAGGCAGGCATGAAGGCCGCCCTCCAAATGGGAAAGCAGGGCTAGTTCCAGCAGGCCCCCGGGTTCATGGGCACACTCAGCGTACATCCCTGTGGTTTCTGGCGAGTCCCGGGAGACACCGGTCACCCTGCCTTTCCTTCCCCGAGTCAACTGATCGAAGGAGGGAGTCCCGCATCCAGCGAACTGTCTCAACCAAGGAAGGCCGTAGCTGCTCCTCTGGGCCTGGGGCTGCCTGCAGTGCCAAAGAAGGAACAGGACTTGAATTGCAGTAAGAACCCAAGCCGCCGTCCTCTAGGAGGCACGGTGCCTTCGGTCAGGGGGTCCCGGACGGAATGCGGAGACGAGGGTTACTCTGAGCGCAGCTCCGATTAGGGCAACGCGTAAGCCCTCCGCGCCATGTGGGATGTGGCAGAACGGTGTTCGTGAACGTGTGCGAGTGCTGAGGAAACCAAGCTGCTCCAGAAGAGAGGGCAGTGCGTTTCCCTACGCTCGGCGTGCACAGAGGGGCTCGAAGGGGCTACGGGCCTGGATGGTGCGTAGCAGACCCAGGTGCGCCTGGGGTTACTCAGTGTTCCTGCCGGGAACAGGGCGCCCCGGCTAGCCTCCCAGGTGTCCAGAAAGCTGTGCTGCCGTTCAAGGTATGCCGAGCAGAGGCCACCGCCTCCTGGAAACTGCAGCACGCCTCCGCTTCTGCACGGCAAACCAGGGCCTTACTTCCAGGCATGGCTTCATGCTGGGTGTGCCGGGAGCCACACAGCACGCTAAGATGCTGACTTTCTCCTCGAGCAGGGTGACTTCAGGCACGAGGGCGGGCCTCGCAGTGTTGCAAGCACGGCGTTCTCTCACGGCAGCTCACACAAGGGCCATGACAGGGTCTTCCTGGGCACTTCGCACCCACCAGCCACGTTGTCCCGAAGGGCGTTCGAGGGCTCTGGAGACGTAGCGCTCCTCAAGGAACGCGCAGTGTGTGGTTGCCCAGCACTCGGCACGCACGGGGGTCCTCCGAGGGAATCAACCAGTGGACCTCGACGTTGCTCAGCCGGCCCACAGGTGTCTGGAGGCACTCAGGGACCTTGGAGGGAAAATGCTGCACGCCCGTGGGGCCTAGGAGTCCCCGGGCGTGTACTGCCTTGAGAGCAAAGCGACTAAGAACTCCCGGAAAGAGCCGCATGCCTCCCTTTCTGCGCGGCTACTCAGGGCCTAACCTGGAGGCCAGCTCTCACGTTGAGGTTCCCTTTGGCTCTAGAGCCTGCCGTGCGGACGGCCACCGCGGCCGCGGAAGCCCCTGGTTTAGAGAGCGCAAACTCATAATTTTCCCCGAAGCACTCTTCCAGGGCTCACCGGCCCGTCGGGAGCCGGGAATGTCAGGGAGCGTCAAGGCAGGCATGAAGGCCGCCCTCCAAATGGGAAAGCAGGGCTAGTTCCAGCAGGCCCCCGGGTTCATGGGCACACTCAGCGTACATCCCTGTGGTTTCTGGCGAGTCCCGGGAGACACCGGTCACCCTGCGTTTCCTTCCCCGAGTCAACTGATCGAAGGAGGGAGTCCCGCATCCAGCGAACTGTCTCAACCAAGGAAGGCCGTAGCTGCTCCTCTGGGCCTGGGGCTGCCTGCAGTGCCAAAGAAGGAACAGGACTTGAATTGCAGTAAGAACCCAAGCCGCCGTCCTCTAGGAGGCACGGTGCCTTCGGTCAGGGGGTCCCGGACGGAATGCGGAGACGAGGGTTACTCTGAGCGCAGCTCCGATTAGGGCAACGCGTAAGCCCTCCGCGCCATGTGGGATGTGGCAGAACGGTGTTCGTGAACGTGTGCGAGTGCTGAGGAAACCAAGCTGCTCCAGAAGAGAGGGCAGTGCGTTTCCCTACGCTCGGCGTGCACAGAGGGGCTCGAAGGGGCTACGGGCCTGGATGGTGCGTAGCAGACCCAGGTGCGCCTGGGGTTACTCAGTGTTCCTGCCGGGAACAGGGCGCCCCGGCTAGCCTCCCAGGTGTCCAGAAAGCTGTGCTGCCGTTCAAGGTATGCAGAGCAGAGGCCACCGCCTCCTGGAAACTGCAGCACGCCTCCGCTTCTGCACGGCAAACCAGGGCCTTACTTCCAGGCATGGCTTCATGCTGGGTGTGCCGGGAGCCACACAGCACGCTAAGATGCTGACTTTCTCCTCGAGCAGGGTGACTTCAGGCACGAGGGCGGGCCTCGCAGTGTTGCAAGCACGGCGTTCTCTCACGGCAGCTCACACAAGGGCCATGACAGGGTCTTCCTGGGCACTTCGCACCCACCAGCCACGTTGTCCCGAAGGGCGTTCGAGGGCTCTGGAGACGTAGCGCTCCTCAAGGAACGCGCGGTGTGTGGTTGCCCAGCACTCGGCACGCACGGGGGTCCTCCGAGGGAATCAACCAATGGACCTCGACGTTGCTCAGCCGGCCCACAGGTGTCTGGAGGCACTCAGGGACCTTGGAGGGAAAATGCTGCACGCCCGTGGGGCCTAGGAGTCCCCGGGCGTGTACTGCCTTGAGAGCAAAGCGACTAAGAACTCCCGGAAAGAGCCGCATGCCTCCCTTTCTGCGCGGCTACTCAGGGCCTAACCTGGAGGCCAGCTCTCACGTTGAGGTTCCCTTTGGCTCTAGAGCCTGCCGTGCGGACGGCCACCGCGGCCGCGGAAGCCCCTGGTTTAGAGAGCGCAAACTCATAATTTTCCCCGAAGCACTCTTCCAGGGCTCACCGGCCCGTCGGGAGCCGGGAATGTCAGGGAGCGTCAAGGCAGGCATGAAGGCCGCCCTCCAAATGGGAAAGCAGGGCTAGTTCCAGCAGGCCCCCGGGTTCATGGGCACACTCAGCGTACATCCCTGTGGTTTCTGGCGAGTCCCGGGAGACACCGGTCACCCTGCGTTTCCTTCCCCGAGTCAACTGATCGAAGGAGGGAGTCCCGCATCCAGCGAACTGTCTCAACCAAGGAAGGCCGTAGCTGCTCCTCTGGGCCTGGGGCTGCCTGCAGTGCCAAAGAAGGAACAGGACTTGAATTGCAGTAAGAACCCAAGCCGCCGTCCTCTAGGAGGCACGGTGCCTTCGGTCAGGGGGTCCCGGACGGAATGCGGAGACGAGGGTTACTCTGAGCGCAGCTCCGATTAGGGCAACGCGTAAGCCCTCCGCGCCATGTGGGATGTGGCAGAACGGTGTTCGTGAACGTGTGCGAGTGCTGAGGAAACCAAGCTGCTCCAGAAGAGAGGGCAGTGCGTTTCCCTACGCTCGGCGTGCACAGAGGGGCTCGAAGGGGCTACGGGCCTGGATGGTGCGTAGCAGACCCAGGTGCGCCTGGGGTTACTCAGTGTTCCTGCCGGGAACAGGGCGCCCCGGCTAGCCTCCCAGGTGTCCAGAAAGCTGTGCTGCCGTTCAAGGTATGCAGAGCAGAGGCCACCGCCTCCTGGAAACTGCAGCACGCCTCCGCTTCTGCACGGCAAACCAGGGCCTTACTTCCAGGCATGGCTTCATGCTGGGTGTGCCGGGAGCCACACAGCACGCTAAGATGCTGACTTTCTCCTCGAGCAGGGTGACTTCAGGCACGAGGGCGGGCCTCGCAGTGTTGCAAGCACGGCGTTCTCTCACGGCAGCTCACACAAGGGCCATGACAGGGTCTTCCTGGGCACTTCGCACCCACCAGCCACGTTGTCCCGAAGGGCGTTCGAGGGCTCTGGAGACGTAGCGCTCCTCAAGGAACGCGCGGTGTGTGGTTGCCCAGCACTCGGCACGCACGGGGGTCCTCCGAGGGAATCAACCAATGGACCTCGACGTTGCTCAGCCGGCCCACAGGTGTCTGGAGGCACTCAGGGACCTTGGAGGGAAAATGCTGCACGCCCGTGGGGCCTAGGAGTCCCCGGGCGTGTACTGCCTTGAGAGCAAAGCGACTAAGAACTCCCGGAAAGAGCCGCATGCCTCCCTTTCTGCGCGGCTACTCAGGGCCTAACCCGGAGGCCAGCTCTCACGTTGAGGTTCCCTTTGGCTCTAGAGCCTGCCGTGCGGACGGCCACCGCGGCCGCGGAAGCCCCTGGTTTAGAGAGCGCAAACTCATAATTTTCCCCGAAGCACTCTTCCAGGGCTCACCGGCCCGTCGGGAGCCGGGAATGTCAGGGAGCGTCAAGGCAGGCATGAAGGCCGCCCTCCAAATGGGAAAGCAGGGCTAGTTCCAGCAGGCCCCCGGGTTCATGGGCACACTCAGCGTACATCCCTGTGGTTTCTGGCGAGTCCCGGGAGACACCGGTCACCCTGCGTTTCCTTCCCCGAGTCAACTGATCGAAGGAGGGAGTCCCGCATCCAGCGAACTGTCTCAACCAAGGAAGGCCGTAGCTGCTCCTCTGGGCCTGGGGCTGCCTGCAGTGCCAAAGAAGGAACAGGACTTGAATTGCAGTAAGAACCCAAGCCGCCGTCCTCTAGGAGGCACGGTGCCTTCGGTCAGGGGGTCCCGGACGGAATGCGGAGACGAGGGTTACTCTGAGCGCAGCTCCGATTAGGGCAACGCGTAAGCCCTCCGCGCCATGTGGGATGTGGCAGAACGGTGTTCGTGAACGTGTGCGAGTGCTGAGGAAACCAAGCTGCTCCAGAAGAGAGGGCAGTGCGTTTCCCTACGCTCGGCGTGCACAGAGGGGCTCGAAGGGGCTACGGGCCTGGATGGTGCGTAGCAGACCCAGGTGCGCCTGGGGTTACTCAGTGTTCCTGCCGGGAACAGGGCGCCCCGGCTAGCCTCCCAGGTGTCCAGAAAGCTGTGCTGCCGTTCAAGGTATGCAGAGCAGAGGCCACCGCCTCCTGGAAACTGCAGCACGCCTCCGCTTCTGCACGGCAAACCAGGGCCTTACTTCCAGGCATGGCTTCATGCTGGGTGTGCCGGGAGCCACACAGCACGCTAAGATGCTGACTTTCTCCTCGAGCAGGGTGACTTCAGGCACGAGGGCGGGCCTCGCAGTGTTGCAAGCACAGCGTTCTCTCACGGCAGCTCACACAAGGGCCATGACAGGGTCTTCCTGGGCACTTCGCACCCACCAGCCACGTTGTCCCGAAGGGCGTTCGAGGGCTCTGGAGACGTAGCGCTCCTCAAGGAACGCGCAGTGTGTGGTTGCCCAGCACTCGGCACGCACGGGGGTCCTCCGAGGGAATCAACCAGTGGACCTCGACGTTGCTCAGCCGGCCCACAGGTGTCTGGAGGCACTCAGGGACCTTGGAGGGAAAATGCTGCACGCCCGTGGGGCCTAGGAGTCCCCGGGCGTGTACTGCCTTGAGAGCAAAGCGACTAAGAACTCCCGGAAAGAGCCGCATGCCTCCCTTTCTGCGCGGCTACTCAGGGCCTAACCTGGAGGCCAGCTCTCACGTTGAGGTTCCCTTTGGCTCTAGAGCCTGCCGTGCGGACGGCCACCGCGGCCGCGGAAGCCCCTGGTTTAGAGAGCGCAAACTCATAATTTTCCCCGAAGCACTCTTCCAGGGCTCACCGGCCCGTCGGGAGCCGGGAATGTCAGGGAGCGTCAAGGCAGGCATGAAGGCCGCCCTCCAAATGGGAAAGCAGGGCTAGTTCCAGCAGGCCCCCGGGTTCATGGGCACACTCAGCGTACATCCCTGTGGTTTCTGGCGAGTCCCGGGAGACACCGGTCACCCTGCGTTTCCTTCCCCGAGTCAACTGATCGAAGGAGGGAGTCCCGCATCCAGCGAACTGTCTCAACCAAGGAAGGCCGTAGCTGCTCCTCTGGGCCTGGGGCTGCCTGCAGTGCCAAAGAAGGAACAGGACTTGAATTGCAGTAAGAACCCAAGCCGCCGTCCTCTAGGAGGCACGGTGCCTTCGGTCAGGGGGTCCCGGACGGAATGCGGAGACGAGGGTTACTCTGAGCGCAGCTCCGATTAGGGCAACGCGTAAGCCCTCCGCGCCATGTGGGATGTGGCAGAACGGTGTTCGTGAACGTGTGCGAGTGCTGAGGAAACCAAGCTGCTCCAGAAGAGAGGGCAGTGCGTTTCCCTACGCTCGGCGTGCACAGAGGGGCTCGAAGGGGCTACGGGCCTGGATGGTGCGTAGCAGACCCAGGTGCGCCTGGGGTTACTCAGTGTTCCTGCCGGGAACAGGGCGCCCCGGCTAGCCTCCCAGGTGTCCAGAAAGCTGTGCTGCCGTTCAAGGTATGCAGAGCAGAGGCCACCGCCTCCTGGAAACTGCAGCACGCCTCCGCTTCTGCACGGCAAACCAGGGCCTTACTTCCAGGCATGGCTTCATGCTGGGTGTGCCGGGAGCCACACAGCACGCTAAGATGCTGACTTTCTCCTCGAGCAGGGTGACTTCAGGCACGAGGGCGGGCCTCGCAGTGTTGCAAGCACAGCGTTCTCTCACGGCAGCTCACACAAGGGCCATGACAGGGTCTTCCTGGGCACTTCGCACCCACCAGCCACGTTGTCCCGAAGGGCGTTCGAGGGCTCTGGAGACGTAGCGCTCCTCAAGGAACGCGCGGTGTGTGGTTGCCCAGCACTCGGCACGCACGGGGGTCCTCCGAGGGAATCAACCAATGGACCTCGACGTTGCTCAGCCGGCCCACAGGTGTCTGGAGGCACTCAGGGACCTTGGAGGGAAAATGCTGCACGCCCGTGGGGCCTAGGAGTCCCCGGGCGTGTACTGCCTTGAGAGCAAAGCGACTAAGAACTCCCGGAAAGAGCCGCATGCCTCCCTTTCTGCGCGGCTACTCAGGGCCTAACCTGGAGGCCAGCTCTCACGTTGAGGTTCCCTTTGGCTCTAGAGCCTGCCGTGCGGACGGCCACCGCGGCCGCGGAAGCCCCTGGTTTAGAGAGCGCAAACTCATAATTTTCCCCGAAGCACTCTTCCAGGGCTCACCGGCCCGTCGGGAGCCGGGAATGTCAGGGAGCGTCAAGGCAGGCATGAAGGCCGCCCTCCAAATGGGAAAGCAGGGCTAGTTCCAGCAGGCCCCCGGGTTCATGGGCACACTCAGCGTACATCCCTGTGGTTTCTGGCGAGTCCCGGGAGACACCGGTCACCCTGCGTTTCCTTCCCCGAGTCAACTGATCGAAGGAGGGAGTCCCGCATCCAGCGAACTGTCTCAACCAAGGAAGGCCGTAGCTGCTCCTCTGGGCCTGGGGCTGCCTGCAGTGCCAAAGAAGGAACAGGACTTGAATTGCAGTAAGAACCCAAGCCGCCGTCCTCTAGGAGGCACGGTGCCTTCGGTCAGGGGGTCCCGGACGGAATGCGGAGACGAGGGTTACTCTGAGCGCAGCTCCGATTAGGGCAACGCGTAAGCCCTCCGCGCCATGTGGGATGTGGCAGAACGGTGTTCGTGAACGTGTGCGAGTGCTGAGGAAACCAAGCTGCTCCAGAAGAGAGGGCAGTGCGTTTCCCTACGCTCGGCGTGCACAGAGGGGCTCGAAGGGGCTACGGGCCTGGATGGTGCGTAGCAGACCCAGGTGCGCCTGGGGTTACTCAGTGTTCCTGCCGGGAACAGGGCGCCCCGGCTAGCCTCCCAGGTGTCCAGAAAGCTGTGCTGCCGTTCAAGGTATGCAGAGCAGAGGCCACCGCCTCCTGGAAACTGCAGCACGCCTCCGCTTCTGCACGGCAAACCAGGGCCTTACTTCCAGGCATGGCTTCATGCTGGGTGTGCCGGGAGCCACACAGCACGCTAAGATGCTGACTTTCTCCTCGAGCAGGGTGACTTCAGGCACGAGGGCGGGCCTCGCAGTGTTGCAAGCACAGCGTTCTCTCACGGCAGCTCACACAAGGGCCATGACAGGGTCTTCCTGGGCACTTCGCACCCACCAGCCACGTTGTCCCGAAGGGCGTTCGAGGGCTCTGGAGACGTAGCGCTCCTCAAGGAACGCGCGGTGTGTGGTTGCCCAGCACTCGGCACGCACGGGGGTCCTCCGAGGGAATCAACCAATGGACCTCGACGTTGCTCAGCCGGCCCACAGGTGTCTGGAGGCACTCAGGGACCTTGGAGGGAAAATGCTGCACGCCCGTGGGGCCTAGGAGTCCCCGGGCGTGTACTGCCTTGAGAGCAAAGCGACTAAGAACTCCCGGAAAGAGCCGCATGCCTCCCTTTCTGCGCGGCTACTCAGGGCCTAACCCGGAGGCCAGCTCTCACGTTGAGGTTCCCTTTGGCTCTAGAGCCTGCCGTGCGGACGGCCACCGCGGCCGCGGAAGCCCCTGGTTTAGAGAGCGCAAACTCATAATTTTCCCCGAAGCACTCTTCCAGGGCTCACCGGCCCGTCGGGAGCCGGGAATGTCAGGGAGCGTCAAGGCAGGCATGAAGGCCGCCCTCCAAATGGGAAAGCAGGGCTAGTTCCAGCAGGCCCCCGGGTTCATGGGCACACTCAGCGTACATCCCTGTGGTTTCTGGCGAGTCCCGGGAGACACCGGTCACCCTGCGTTTCCTTCCCCGAGTCAACTGATCGAAGGAGGGAGTCCCGCATCCAGCGAACTGTCTCAACCAAGGAAGGCCGTAGCTGCTCCTCTGGGCCTGGGGCTGCCTGCAGTGCCAAAGAAGGAACAGGACTTGAATTGCAGTAAGAACCCAAGCCGCCGTCCTCTAGGAGGCACGGTGCCTTCGGTCAGGGGGTCCCGGACGGAATGCGGAGACGAGGGTTACTCTGAGCGCAGCTCCGATTAGGGCAACGCGTAAGCCCTCCGCGCCATGTGGGATGTGGCAGAACGGTGTTCGTGAACGTGTGCGAGTGCTGAGGAAACCAAGCTGCTCCAGAAGAGAGGGCAGTGCGTTTCCCTACGCTCGGCGTGCACAGAGGGGCTCGAAGGGGCTACGGGCCTGGATGGTGCGTAGCAGACCCAGGTGCGCCTGGGGTTACTCAGTGTTCCTGCCGGGAACAGGGCGCCCCGGCTAGCCTCCCAGGTGTCCAGAAAGCTGTGCTGCCGTTCAAGGTATGCAGAGCAGAGGCCACCGCCTCCTGGAAACTGCAGCACGCCTCCGCTTCTGCACGGCAAACCAGGGCCTTACTTCCAGGCATGGCTTCATGCTGGGTGTGCCGGGAGCCACACAGCACGCTAAGATGCTGACTTTCTCCTCGAGCAGGGTGACTTCAGGCACGAGGGCGGGCCTCGCAGTGTTGCAAGCACAGCGTTCTCTCACGGCAGCTCACACAAGGGCCATGACAGGGTCTTCCTGGGCACTTCGCACCCACCAGCCACGTTGTCCCGAAGGGCGTTCGAGGGCTCTGGAGACGTAGCGCTCCTCAAGGAACGCGCGGTGTGTGGTTGCCCAGCACTCGGCACGCACGGGGGTCCTCCGAGGGAATCAACCAATGGACCTCGACGTTGCTCAGCCGGCCCACAGGTGTCTGGAGGCACTCAGGGACCTTGGAGGGAAAATGCTGCACGCCCGTGGGGCCTAGGAGTCCCCGGGCGTGTACTGCCTTGAGAGCAAAGCGACTAAGAACTCCCGGAAAGAGCCGCATGCCTCCCTTTCTGCGCGGCTACTCAGGGCCTAACCTGGAGGCCAGCTCTCACGTTGAGGTTCCCTTTGGCTCTAGAGCCTGCCGTGCGGACGGCCACCGCGGCCGCGGAAGCCCCTGGTTTAGAGAGCGCAAACTCATAATTTTCCCCGAAGCACTCTTCCAGGGCTCACCGGCCCGTCGGGAGCCGGGAATGTCAGGGAGCGTCAAGGCAGGCATGAAGGCCGCCCTCCAAATGGGAAAGCAGGGCTAGTTCCAGCAGGCCCCCGGGTTCATGGGCACACTCAGCGTACATCCCTGTGGTTTCTGGCGAGTCCCGGGAGACACCGGTCACCCTGCCTTTCCTTCCCCGAGTCAACTGATCGAAGGAGGGAGTCCCGCATCCAGCGAACTGTCTCAACCAAGGAAGGCCGTAGCTGCTCCTCTGGGCCTGGGGCTGCCCGCAGTGCCAAAGAAGGAACAGGACTTGAATTGCAGTAAGAACCCAAGCCGCCGTCCTCTAGGAGGCACGGTGCCTTCGGTCAGGGGGTCCCGGACGGAATGCGGAGACGAGGGTTACTCTGAGCGCAGCTCCGATTAGGGCAACGCGTAAGCCCTCCGCGCCATGTGGGATGTGGCAGAACGGTGTTCGTGAACGTGTGCGAGTGCTGAGGAAACCAAGCTGCTCCAGAAGAGAGGGCAGTGCGTTTCCCTACGCTCGGCGTGCACAGAGGGGCTCGAAGGGGCTACGGGCCTGGATGGTGCGTAGCAGACCCAGGTGCGCCTGGGGTTACTCAGTGTTCCTGCCGGGAACAGGGCGCCCCGGCTAGCCTCCCAGGTGTCCAGAAAGCTGTGCTGCCGTTCAAGGTATGCAGAGCAGAGGCCACCGCCTCCTGGAAACTGCAGCACGCCTCCGCTTCTGCACGGCAAACCAGGGCCTTACTTCCAGGCATGGCTTCATGCTGGGTGTGCCGGGAGCCACACAGCACGCTAAGATGCTGACTTTCTCCTCGAGCAGGGTGACTTCAGGCACGAGGGCGGGCCTCGCAGTGTTGCAAGCACAGCGTTCTCTCACGGCAGCTCACACAAGGGCCATGACAGGGTCTTCCTGGGCACTTCGCACCCACCAGCCACGTTGTCCCGAAGGGCGTTCGAGGGCTCTGGAGACGTAGCGCTCCTCAAGGAACGCGCGGTGTGTGGTTGCCCAGCACTCGGCACGCACGGGGGTCCTCCGAGGGAATCAACCAATGGACCTCGACGTTGCTCAGCCGGCCCACAGGTGTCTGGAGGCACTCAGGGACCTTGGAGGGAAAATGCTGCACGCCCGTGGGGCCTAGGAGTCCCCGGGCGTGTACTGCCTTGAGAGCAAAGCGACTAAGAACTCCCGGAAAGAGCCGCATGCCTCCCTTTCTGCGCGGCTACTCAGGGCCTAACCTGGAGGCCAGCTCTCACGTTGAGGTTCCCTTTGGCTCTAGAGCCTGCCGTGCGGATGGCCACCGCGGCCGCGGAAGCCCCTGGTTTAGAGAGCGCAAACTCATAATTTTCCCCGAAGCACTCTTCCAGGGCTCACCGGCCCGTCGGGAGCCGGGAATGTCAGGGAGCGTCAAGGCAGGCATGAAGGCCGCCCTCCAAATGGGAAAGCAGGGCTAGTTCCAGCAGGCCCCCGGGTTCATGGGCACACTCAGCGTACATCCCTGTGGTTTCTGGCGAGTCCCGGGAGACACCGGTCACCCTGCGTTTCCTTCCCCGAGTCAACTGATCGAAGGAGGGAGTCCCGCATCCAGCGAACTGTCTCAACCAAGGAAGGCCGTAGCTGCTCCTCTGGGCCTGGGGCTGCCCGCAGTGCCAAAGAAGGAACAGGACTTGAATTGCAGTAAGAACCCAAGCCGCCGTCCTCTAGGAGGCACGGTGCCTTCGGTCAGGGGGTCCCGGACGGAATGCGGAGACGAGGGTTACTCTGAGCGCAGCTCCGATTAGGGCAACGCGTAAGCCCTCCGCGCCATGTGGGATGTGGCAGAACGGTGTTCGTGAACGTGTGCGAGTGCTGAGGAAACCAAGCTGCTCCAGAAGAGAGGGCAGTGCGTTTCCCTACGCTCGGCGTGCACAGAGGGGCTCGAAGGGGCTACGGGCCTGGATGGTGCGTAGCAGACCCAGGTGCGCCTGGGGTTACTCAGTGTTCCTGCCGGGAACAGGGCGCCCCGGCTAGCCTCCCAGGTGTCCAGAAAGCTGTGCTGCCGTTCAAGGTATGCAGAGCAGAGGCCACCGCCTCCTGGAAACTGCAGCACGCCTCCGCTTCTGCACGGCAAACCAGGGCCTTACTTCCAGGCATGGCTTCATGCTGGGTGTGCCGGGAGCCACACAGCACGCTAAGATGCTGACTTTCTCCTCGAGCAGGGTGACTTCAGGCACGAGGGCGGGCCTCGCAGTGTTGCAAGCACAGCGTTCTCTCACGGCAGCTCACACAAGGGCCATGACAGGGTCTTCCTGGGCACTTCGCACCCACCAGCCACGTTGTCCCGAAGGGCGTTCGAGGGCTCTGGAGACGTAGCGCTCCTCAAGGAACGCGCGGTGTGTGGTTGCCCAGCACTCGGCACGCACGGGGGTCCTCCGAGGGAATCAACCAATGGACCTCGACGTTGCTCAGCCGGCCCACAGGTGTCTGGAGGCACTCAGGGACCTTGGAGGGAAAATGCTGCACGCCCGTGGGGCCTAGGAGTCCCCGGGCGTGTACTGCCTTGAGAGCAAAGCGACTAAGAACTCCCGGAAAGAGCCGCATGCCTCCCTTTCTGCGCGGCTACTCAGGGCCTAACCTGGAGGCCAGCTCTCACGTTGAGGTTCCCTTTGGCTCTAGAGCCTGCCGTGCGGACGGCCACCGCGGCCGCGGAAGCCCCTGGTTTAGAGAGCGCAAACTCATAATTTTCCCCGAAGCACTCTTCCAGGGCTCACCGGCCCGTCGGGAGCCGGGAATGTCAGGGAGCGTCAAGGCAGGCATGAAGGCCGCCCTCCAAATGGGAAAGCAGGGCTAGTTCCAGCAGGCCCCCGGGTTCATGGGCACACTCAGCGTACATCCCTGTGGTTTCTGGCGAGTCCCGGGAGACACCGGTCACCCTGCGTTTCCTTCCCCGAGTCAACTGATCGAAGGAGGGAGTCCCGCATCCAGCGAACTGTCTCAACCAAGGAAGGCCGTAGCTGCTCCTCTGGGCCTGGGGCTGCCTGCAGTGCCAAAGAAGGAACAGGACTTGAATTGCAGTAAGAACCCAAGCCGCCATCCTCTAGGAGGCACGGTGCCTTCGGTCAGGGGGTCCCGGACGGAATGCGGGGACGAGGGTTACTCTGAGCGCAGCTCCGATTAGGGCAACGCGTAAGCCCTCCGCGCCATGTGGGATGTGGCAGAACGGTGTTCGTGAACGTGTGCGAGTGCTGAGGAAACCAAGCTGCTCCAGAAGAGAGGGCAGTGCGTTTCCCTACGCTCGGCGTGCACAGAGGGGCTCGAAGGGGCTACGGGCCTGGATGGTGCGTAGCAGACCCAGGTGCGCCTGGGGTTACTCAGTGTTCCTGCCGGGAACAGGGCGCCCCGGCTAGCCTCCCAGGTGTCCAGAAAGCTGTGCTGCCGTTCAAGGTATGCAGAGCAGAGGCCACCGCCTCCTGGAAACTGCAGCACGCCTCCGCTTCTGCACGGCAAACCAGGGCCTTACTTCCAGGCATGGCTTCATGCTGGGTGTGCCGGGAGCCACACAGCACGCTAAGATGCTGACTTTCTCCTCGAGCAGGGTGACTTCAGGCACGAGGGCGGGCCTCGCAGTGTTGCAAGCACAGCGTTCTCTCACGGCAGCTCACACAAGGGCCATGACAGGGTCTTCCTGGGCACTTCGCACCCACCAGCCACGTTGTCCCGAAGGGCGTTCGAGGGCTCTGGAGACGTAGCGCTCCTCAAGGAACGCGCAGTGTGTGGTTGCCCAGCACTCGGCACGCACGGGGGTCCTCCGAGGGAATCAACCAATGGACCTCGACGTTGCTCAGCCGGCCCACAGGTGTCTGGAGGCACTCAGGGACCTTGGAGGGAAAATGCTGCACGCCCGTGGGGCCTAGGAGTCCCCGGGCGTGTACTGCCTTGAGAGCAAAGCGACTAAGAACTCCCGGAAAGAGCCGCATGCCTCCCTTTCTGCGCGGCTACTCAGGGCCTAACCTGGAGGCCAGCTCTCACGTTGAGGTTCCCTTTGGCTCTAGAGCCTGCCGTGCGGACGGCCACCGCGGCCGCGGAAGCCCCTGGTTTAGAGAGCGCAAACTCATAATTTTCCCCGAAGCACTCTTCCAGGGCTCACCGGCCCGTCGGGAGCCGGGAATGTCAGGGAGCGTCAAGGCAGGCATGAAGGCCGCCCTCCAAATGGGAAAGCAGGGCTAGTTCCAGCAGGCCCCCGGGTTCATGGGCACACTCAGCGTACATCCCTGTGGTTTCTGGCGAGTCCCGGGAGACACCGGTCACCCTGCCTTTCCTTCCCCGAGTCAACTGATCGAAGGAGGGAGTCCCGCATCCAGCGAACTGTCTCAACCAAGGAAGGCCGTAGCTGCTCCTCTGGGCCTGGGGCTGCCTGCAGTGCCAAAGAAGGAACAGGACTTGAATTGCAGTAAGAACCCAAGCCGCCGTCCTCTAGGAGGCACAGTGCCTTCGGTCAGGGGGTCCCGGACGGAATGCGGAGACGAGGGTTACTCTGAGCGCAGCTCCGATTAGGGCAACGCGTAAGCCCTCCGCGCCATGTGGGATGTGGCAGAACGGTGTTCGTGAACGTGTGCGAGTGCTGAGGAAACCAAGCTGCTCCAGAAGAGAGGGCAGTGCGTTTCCCTACGCTCGGCGTGCACAGAGGGGCTCTAAGGGGCTACGGGCCTGGATGGTGCGTAGCAGACCCAGGTGCGCCTGGGGTTACTCAGTGTTCCTGCCGGGAACAGGGCGCCCCGGCTAGCCTCCCAGGTGTCCAGAAAGCTGTGCTGCCGTTCAAGGTATGCCGAGCAGAGGCCACCGCCTCCTGGAAACTGCAGCACGCCTCCGCTTCTGCACGGCAAACCAGGGCCTTACTTCCAGGCATGGCTTCATGCTGGGTGTGCCGGGAGCCACACAGCACGCTAAGATGCTGACTTTCTCCTCGAGCAGGGTGACTTCAGGCACGAGGGCGGGCCTCGCAGTGTTGCAAGCACAGCGTTCTCTCACGGCAGCTCACACAAGGGCCATGACAGGGTCTTCCTGGGCACTTCGCACCCACCAGCCACGTTGTCCCGAAGGGCGTTCGAGGGCTCTGGAGACGTAGCGCTCCTCAAGGAACGCGCGGTGTGTGGTTGCCCAGCACTCGGCACGCACGGGGGTCCTCCGAGGGAATCAACCAATGGACCTCGACGTTGCTCAGCCGGCCCACAGGTGTCTGGAGGCACTCAGGGACCTTGGAGGGAAAATGCTGCACGCCCGTGGGGCCTAGGAGTCCCCGGGCGTGTACTGCCTTGAGAGCAAAGCGACTAAGAACTCCCGGAAAGAGCCGCATGCCTCCCTTTCTGCGCGGCTACTCAGGGCCTAACCTGGAGGCCAGCTCTCACGTTGAGGTTCCCTTTGGCTCTAGAGCCTGCCGTGCGGACGGCCACCGCGGCCGCGGAAGCCCCTGGTTTAGAGAGCGCAAACTCATAATTTTCCCCGAAGCACTCTTCCAGGGCTCACCGGCCCGTCGGGAGCCGGGAATGTCAGGGAGCGTCAAGGCAGGCATGAAGGCCGCCCTCCAAATGGGAAAGCAGGGCTAGTTCCAGCAGGCCCCCGGGTTCATGGGCACACTCAGCGTACATCCCTGTGGTTTCTGGCGAGTCCCGGGAGACACCGGTCACCCTGCCTTTCCTTCCCCGAGTCAACTGATCGAAGGAGGGAGTCCCGCATCCAGCGAACTGTCTCAACCAAGGAAGGCCGTAGCTGCTCCTCTGGGCCTGGGGCTGCCCGCAGTGCCAAAGAAGGAACAGGACTTGAATTGCAGTAAGAACCCAAGCCGCCGTCCTCTAGGAGGCACGGTGCCTTCGGTCAGGGGGTCCCGGACGGAATGCGGAGACGAGGGTTACTCTGAGCGCAGCTCCGATTAGGGCAACGCGTAAGCCCTCCGCGCCATGTGGGATGTGGCAGAACGGTGTTCGTGAACGTGTGCGAGTGCTGAGGAAACCAAGCTGCTCCAGAAGAGAGGGCAGTGCGTTTCCCTACGCTCGGCGTGCACAGAGGGGCTCGAAGGGGCTACGGGCCTGGATGGTGCGTAGCAGACCCAGGTGCGCCTGGGGTTACTCAGTGTTCCTGCCGGGAACAGGGCGCCCCGGCTAGCCTCCCAGGTGTCCAGAAAGCTGTGCTGCCGTTCAAGGTATGCAGAGCAGAGGCCACCGCCTCCTGGAAACTGCAGCACGCCTCCGCTTCTGCACGGCAAACCAGGGCCTTACTTCCAGGCATGGCTTCATGCTGGGTGTGCCGGGAGCCACACAGCACGCTAAGATGCTGACTTTCTCCTCGAGCAGGGTGACTTCAGGCACGAGGGCGGGCCTCGCAGTGTTGCAAGCACAGCGTTCTCTCACGGCAGCTCACACAAGGGCCATGACAGGGTCTTCCTGGGCACTTCGCACCCACCAGCCACGTTGTCCCGAAGGGCGTTCGAGGGCTCTGGAGACGTAGCGCTCCTCAAGGAACGCGCGGTGTGTGGTTGCCCAGCACTCGGCACGCACGGGGGTCCTCCGAGGGAATCAACCAATGGACCTCGACGTTGCTCAGCCGGCCCACAGGTGTCTGGAGGCACTCAGGGACCTTGGAGGGAAAATGCTGCACGCCCGTGGGGCCTAGGAGTCCCCGGGCGTGTACTGCCTTGAGAGCAAAGCGACTAAGAACTCCCGGAAAGAGCCGCATGCCTCCCTTTCTGCGCGGCTACTCAGGGCCTAACCTGGAGGCCAGCTCTCACGTTGAGGTTCCCTTTGGCTCTAGAGCCTGCCGTGCGGACGGCCACCGCGGCCGCGGAAGCCCCTGGTTTAGAGAGCGCAAACTCATAATTTTCCCCGAAGCACTCTTCCAGGGCTCACCGGCCCGTCGGGAGCCGGGAATGTCAGGGAGCGTCAAGGCAGGCATGAAGGCCGCCCTCCAAATGGGAAAGCAGGGCTAGTTCCAGCAGGCCCCCGGGTTCATGGGCACACTCAGCGTACATCCCTGTGGTTTCTGGCGAGTCCCGGGAGACACCGGTCACCCTGCGTTTCCTTCCCCGAGTCAACTGATCGAAGGAGGGAGTCCCGCATCCAGCGAACTGTCTCAACCAAGGAAGGCCGTAGCTGCTCCTCTGGGCCTGGGGCTGCCTGCAGTGCCAAAGAAGGAACAGGACTTGAATTGCAGTAAGAACCCAAGCCGCCGTCCTCTAGGAGGCACGGTGCCTTCGGTCAGGGGGTCCCGGACGGAATGCGGAGACGAGGGTTACTCTGAGCGCAGCTCCGATTAGGGCAACGCGTAAGCCCTCCGCGCCATGTGGGATGTGGCAGAACGGTGTTCGTGAACGTGTGCGAGTGCTGAGGAAACCAAGCTGCTCCAGAAGAGAGGGCAGTGCGTTTCCCTACGCTCGGCGTGCACAGAGGGGCTCGAAGGGGCTACGGGCCTGGATGGTGCGTAGCAGACCCAGGTGCGCCTGGGGTTACTCAGTGTTCCTGCCGGGAACAGGGCGCCCCGGCTAGCCTCCCAGGTGTCCAGAAAGCTGTGCTGCCGTTCAAGGTATGCAGAGCAGAGGCCACCGCCTCCTGGAAACTGCAGCACGCCTCCGCTTCTGCACGGCAAACCAGGGCCTTACTTCCAGGCATGGCTTCATGCTGGGTGTGCCGGGAGCCACACAGCACGCTAAGATGCTGACTTTCTCCTCGAGCAGGGTGACTTCAGGCACGAGGGCGGGCCTCGCAGTGTTGCAAGCACAGCGTTCTCTCACGGCAGCTCACACAAGGGCCATGACAGGGTCTTCCTGGGCACTTCGCACCCACCAGCCACGTTGTCCCGAAGGGCGTTCGAGGGCTCTGGAGACGTAGCGCTCCTCAAGGAACGCGCAGTGTGTGGTTGCCCAGCACTCGGCACGCACGGGGGTCCTCCGAGGGAATCAACCAATGGACCTCGACGTTGCTCAGCCGGCCCACAGGTGTCTGGAGGCACTCAGGGACCTTGGAGGGAAAATGCTGCACGCCCGTGGGGCCTAGGAGTCCCCGGGCGTGTACTGCCTTGAGAGCAAAGCGACTAAGAACTCCCGGAAAGAGCCGCATGCCTCCCTTTCTGCGCGGCTACTCAGGGCCTAACCTGGAGGCCAGCTCTCACGTTGAGGTTCCCTTTGGCTCTAGAGCCTGCCGTGCGGACGGCCACCGCGGCCGCGGAAGCCCCTGGTTTAGAGAGCGCAAACTCATAATTTTCCCCGAAGCACTCTTCCAGGGCTCACCGGCCCGTCGGGAGCCGGGAATGTCAGGGAGCGTCAAGGCAGGCATGAAGGCCGCCCTCCAAATGGGAAAGCAGGGCTAGTTCCAGCAGGCCCCCGGGTTCATGGGCACACTCAGCGTACATCCCTGTGGTTTCTGGCGAGTCCCGGGAGACACCGGTCACCCTGCCTTTCCTTCCCCGAGTCAACTGATCGAAGGAGGGAGTCCCGCATCCAGCGAACTGTCTCAACCAAGGAAGGCCGTAGCTGCTCCTCTGGGCCTGGGGCTGCCTGCAGTGCCAAAGAAGGAACAGGACTTGAATTGCAGTAAGAACCCAAGCCGCCGTCCTCTAGGAGGCACGGTGCCTTCGGTCAGGGGGTCCCGGACGGAATGCGGAGACGAGGGTTACTCTGAGCGCAGCTCCGATTAGGGCAACGCGTAAGCCCTCCGCGCCATGTGGGATGTGGCAGAACGGTGTTCGTGAACGTGTGCGAGTGCTGAGGAAACCAAGCTGCTCCAGAAGAGAGGGCAGTGCGTTTCCCTACGCTCGGCGTGCACAGAGGGGCTCGAAGGGGCTACGGGCCTGGATGGTGCGTAGCAGACCCAGGTGCGCCTGGGGTTACTCAGTGTTCCTGCCGGGAACAGGGCGCCCCGGCTAGCCTCCCAGGTGTCCAGAAAGCTGTGCTGCCGTTCAAGGTATGCAGAGCAGAGGCCACCGCCTCCTGGAAACTGCAGCACGCCTCCGCTTCTGCACGGCAAACCAGGGCCTTACTTCCAGGCATGGCTTCATGCTGGGTGTGCCGGGAGCCACACAGCACGCTAAGATGCTGACTTTCTCCTCGAGCAGGGTGACTTCAGGCACGAGGGCGGGCCTCGCAGTGTTGCAAGCACAGCGTTCTCTCACGGCAGCTCACACAAGGGCCATGACAGGGTCTTCCTGGGCACTTCGCACCCACCAGCCACGTTGTCCCGAAGGGCGTTCGAGGGCTCTGGAGACGTAGCGCTCCTCAAGGAACGCGCGGTGTGTGGTTGCCCAGCACTCGGCACGCACGGGGGTCCTCCGAGGGAATCAACCAATGGACCTCGACGTTGCTCAGCCGGCCCACAGGTGTCTGGAGGCACTCAGGGACCTTGGAGGGAAAATGCTGCACGCCCGTGGGGCCTAGGAGTCCCCGGGCGTGTACTGCCTTGAGAGCAAAGCGACTAAGAACTCCCGGAAAGAGCCGCATGCCTCCCTTTCTGCGCGGCTACTCAGGGCCTAACCTGGAGGCCAGCTCTCACGTTGAGGTTCCCTTTGGCTCTAGAGCCTGCCGTGCGGACGGCCACCGCGGCCGCGGAAGCCCCTGGTTTAGAGAGCGCAAACTCATAATTTTCCCCGAAGCACTCTTCCAGGGCTCACCGGCCCGTCGGGAGCCGGGAATGTCAGGGAGCGTCAAGGCAGGCATGAAGGCCGCCCTCCAAATGGGAAAGCAGGGCTAGTTCCAGCAGGCCCCCGGGTTCATGGGCACACTCAGCGTACATCCCTGTGGTTTCTGGCGAGTCCCGGGAGACACCGGTCACCCTGCGTTTCCTTCCCCGAGTCAACTGATCGAAGGAGGGAGTCCCGCATCCAGCGAACTGTCTCAACCAAGGAAGGCCGTAGCTGCTCCTCTGGGCCTGGGGCTGCCTGCAGTGCCAAAGAAGGAACAGGACTTGAATTGCAGTAAGAACCCAAGCCGCCGTCCTCTAGGAGGCACGGTGCCTTCGGTCAGGGGGTCCCGGACGGAATGCGGAGACGAGGGTTACTCTGAGCGCAGCTCCGATTAGGGCAACGCGTAAGCCCTCCGCGCCATGTGGGATGTGGCAGAACGGTGTTCGTGAACGTGTGCGAGTGCTGAGGAAACCAAGCTGCTCCAGAAGAGAGGGCAGTGCGTTTCCCTACGCTCGGCGTGCACAGAGGGGCTCGAAGGGGCTACGGGCCTGGATGGTGCGTAGCAGACCCAGGTGCGCCTGGGGTTACTCAGTGTTCCTGCCGGGAACAGGGCGCCCCGGCTAGCCTCCCAGGTGTCCAGAAAGCTGTGCTGCCGTTCAAGGTATGCCGAGCAGAGGCCACCGCCTCCTGGAAACTGCAGCACGCCTCCGCTTCTGCACGGCAAACCAGGGCCTTACTTCCAGGCATGGCTTCATGCTGGGTGTGCCGGGAGCCACACAGCACGCTAAGATGCTGACTTTCTCCTCGAGCAGGGTGACTTCAGGCACGAGGGCGGGCCTCGCAGTGTTGCAAGCACAGCGTTCTCTCACGGCAGCTCACACAAGGGCCATGACAGGGTCTTCCTGGGCACTTCGCACCCACCAGCCACGTTGTCCCGAAGGGCGTTCGAGGGCTCTGGAGACGTAGCGCTCCTCAAGGAACGCGCAGTGTGTGGTTGCCCAGCACTCGGCACGCACGGGGGTCCTCCGAGGGAATCAACCAATGGACCTCGACGTTGCTCAGCCGGCCCACAGGTGTCTGGAGGCACTCAGGGACCTTGGAGGGAAAATGCTGCACGCCCGTGGGGCCTAGGAGTCCCCGGGCGTGTACTGCCTTGAGAGCAAAGCGACTAAGAACTCCCGGAAAGAGCCGCATGCCTCCCTTTCTGCGCGGCTACTCAGGGCCTAACCTGGAGGCCAGCTCTCACGTTGAGGTTCCCTTTGGCTCTAGAGCCTGCCGTGCGGACGGCCACCGCGGCCGCGGAAGCCCCTGGTTTAGAGAGCGCAAACTCATAATTTTCCCCGAAGCACTCTTCCAGGGCTCACCGGCCCGTCGGGAGCCGGGAATGTCAGGGAGCGTCAAGGCAGGCATGAAGGCCGCCCTCCAAATGGGAAAGCAGGGCTAGTTCCAGCAGGCCCCCGGGTTCATGGGCACACTCAGCGTACATCCCTGTGGTTTCTGGCGAGTCCCGGGAGACACCGGTCACCCTGCCTTTCCTTCCCCGAGTCAACTGATCGAAGGAGGGAGTCCCGCATCCAGCGAACTGTCTCAACCAAGGAAGGCCGTAGCTGCTCCTCTGGGCCTGGGGCTGCCTGCAGTGCCAAAGAAGGAACAGGACTTGAATTGCAGTAAGAACCCAAGCCGCCGTCCTCTAGGAGGCACGGTGCCTTCGGTCAGGGGGTCCCGGACGGAATGCGGGGACGAGGGTTACTCTGAGCGCAGCTCCGATTAGGGCAACGCGTAAGCCCTCCGCGCCATGTGGGATGTGGCAGAACGGTGTTCGTGAACGTGTGCGAGTGCTGAGGAAACCAAGCTGCTCCAGAAGAGAGGGCAGTGCGTTTCCCTACGCTCGGCGTGCACAGAGGGGCTCTAAGGGGCTACGGGCCTGGATGGTGCGTAGCAGACCCAGGTGCGCCTGGGGTTACTCAGTGTTCCTGCCGGGAACAGGGCGCCCCGGCTAGCCTCCCAGGTGTCCAGAAAGCTGTGCTGCCGTTCAAGGTATGCAGAGCAGAGGCCACCGCCTCCTGGAAACTGCAGCACGCCTCCGCTTCTGCACGGCAAACCAGGGCCTTACTTCCAGGCATGGCTTCATGCTGGGTGTGCCGGGAGCCACACAGCACGCTAAGATGCTGACTTTCTCCTCGAGCAGGGTGACTTCAGGCACGAGGGCGGGCCTCGCAGTGTTGCAAGCACAGCGTTCTCTCACGGCAGCTCACACAAGGGCCATGACAGGGTCTTCCTGGGCACTTCGCACCCACCAGCCACGTTGTCCCGAAGGGCGTTCGAGGGCTCTGGAGACGTAGCGCTCCTCAAGGAACGCGCAGTGTGTGGTTGCCCAGCACTCGGCACGCACGGGGGTCCTCCGAGGGAATCAACCAATGGACCTCGACGTTGCTCAGCCGGCCCACAGGTGTCTGGAGGCACTCAGGGACCTTGGAGGGAAAATGCTGCACGCCCGTGGGGCCTAGGAGTCCCCGGGCGTGTACTGCCTTGAGAGCAAAGCGACTAAGAACTCCCGGAAAGAGCCGCATGCCTCCCTTTCTGCGCGGCTACTCAGGGCCTAACCTGGAGGCCAGCTCTCACGTTGAGGTTCCCTTTGGCTCTAGAGCCTGCCGTGCGGACGGCCACCGCGGCCGCGGAAGCCCCTGGTTTAGAGAGCGCAAACTCATAATTTTCCCCGAAGCACTCTTCCAGGGCTCACCGGCCCGTCGGGAGCCGGGAATGTCAGGGAGCGTCAAGGCAGGCATGAAGGCCGCCCTCCAAATGGGAAAGCAGGGCTAGTTCCAGCAGGCCCCCGGGTTCATGGGCACACTCAGCGTACATCCCTGTGGTTTCTGGCGAGTCCCGGGAGACACCGGTCACCCTGCGTTTCCTTCCCCGAGTCAACTGATCGAAGGAGGGAGTCCCGCATCCAGCGAACTGTCTCAACCAAGGAAGGCCGTAGCTGCTCCTCTGGGCCTGGGGCTGCCTGCAGTGCCAAAGAAGGAACAGGACTTGAATTGCAGTAAGAACCCAAGCCGCCGTCCTCTAGGAGGCACGGTGCCTTCGGTCAGGGGGTCCCGGACGGAATGCGGGGACGAGGGTTACTCTGAGCGCAGCTCCGATTAGGGCAACGCGTAAGCCCTCCGCGCCATGTGGGATGTGGCAGAACGGTGTTCGTGAACGTGTGCGAGTGCTGAGGAAACCAAGCTGCTCCAGAAGAGAGGGCAGTGCGTTTCCCTACGCTCGGCGTGCACAGAGGGGCTCTAAGGGGCTACGGGCCTGGATGGTGCGTAGCAGACCCAGGTGCGCCTGGGGTTACTCAGTGTTCCTGCCGGGAACAGGGCGCCCCGGCTAGCCTCCCAGGTGTCCAGAAAGCTGTGCTGCCGTTCAAGGTATGCAGAGCAGAGGCCACCGCCTCCTGGAAACTACAGCACGCCTCCGCTTCTGCACGGCAAACCAGGGCCTTACTTCCAGGCATGGCTTCATGCTGGGTGTGCCGGGAGCCACACAGCACGCTAAGATGCTGACTTTCTCCTCGAGCAGGGTGACTTCAGGCACGAGGGCGGGCCTCGCAGTGTTGCAAGCACAGCGTTCTCTCATGGCAGCTCACACAAGGGCCATGACAGGGTCTTCCTGGGCACTTCGCACCCACCAGCCACGTTGTCCCGAAGGGCGTTCGAGGGCTCTGGAGACGTAGCGCTCCTCAAGGAACGCGCAGTGTGTGGTTGCCCAGCACTCGGCACGCACGGGGGTCCTCCGAGGGAATCAACCAATGGACCTCGACGTTGCTCAGCCGGCCCACAGGTGTCTGGAGGCACTCAGGGACCTTGGAGGGAAAATGCTGCACGCCCGTGGGGCCTAGGAGTCCCCGGGCGTGTACTGCCTTGAGAGCAAAGCGACTAAGAACTCCCGGAAAGAGCCGCATGCCTCCCTTTCTGCGCGGCTACTCAGGGCCTAACCTGGAGGCCAGCTCTCACGTTGAGGTTCCCTTTGGCTCTAGAGCCTGCCGTGCGGACGGCCACCGCGGCCGCGGAAGCCCCTGGTTTAGAGAGCGCAAACTCATAATTTTCCCCGAAGCACTCTTCCAGGGCTCACCGGCCCGTCGGGAGCCGGGAATGTCAGGGAGCGTCAAGGCAGGCATGAAGGCCGCCCTCCAAATGGGAAAGCAGGGCTAGTTCCAGCAGGCCCCCGGGTTCATGGGCACACTCAGCGTACATCCCTGTGGTTTCTGGCGAGTCCCGGGAGACACCGGTCACCCTGCGTTTCCTTCCCCGAGTCAACTGATCGAAGGAGGGAGTCCCGCATCCAGCGAACTGTCTCAACCAAGGAAGGCCGTAGCTGCTCCTCTGGGCCTGGGGCTGCCCGCAGTGCCAAAGAAGGAACAGGACTTGAATTGCAGTAAGAACCCAAGCCGCCGTCCTCTAGGAGGCACGGTGCCTTCGGTCAGGGGGTCCCGGACGGAATGCGGGGACGAGGGTTACTCTGAGCGCAGCTCCGATTAGGGCAACGCGTAAGCCCTCCGCGCCATGTGGGATGTGGCAGAACGGTGTTCGTGAACGTGTGCGAGTGCTGAGGAAACCAAGCTGCTCCAGAAGAGAGGGCAGTGCGTTTCCCTACGCTCGGCGTGCACAGAGGGGCTCTAAGGGGCTACGGGCCTGGATGGTGCGTAGCAGACCCAGGTGCGCCTGGGGTTACTCAGTGTTCCTGCCGGGAACAGGGCGCCCCGGCTAGCCTCCCAGGTGTCCAGAAAGCTGTGCTGCCGTTCAAGGTATGCAGAGCAGAGGCCACCGCCTCCTGGAAACTGCAGCACGCCTCCGCTTCTGCACGGCAAACCAGGGCCTTACTTCCAGGCATGGCTTCATGCTGGGTGTGCCGGGAGCCACACAGCACGCTAAGATGCTGACTTTCTCCTCGAGCAGGGTGACTTCAGGCACGAGGGCGGGCCTCGCAGTGTTGCAAGCACAGCGTTCTCTCACGGCAGCTCACACAAGGGCCATGACAGGGTCTTCCTGGGCACTTCGCACCCACCAGCCACGTTGTCCCGAAGGGCGTTCGAGGGCTCTGGAGACGTAGCGCTCCTCAAGGAACGCGCAGTGTGTGGTTGCCCAGCACTCGGCACGCACGGGGGTCCTCCGAGGGAATCAACCAATGGACCTCGACGTTGCTCAGCCGGCCCACAGGTGTCTGGAGGCACTCAGGGACCTTGGAGGGAAAATGCTGCACGCCCGTGGGGCCTAGGAGTCCCCGGGCGTGTACTGCCTTGAGAGCAAAGCGACTAAGAACTCCCGGAAAGAGCCGCATGCCTCCCTTTCTGCGCGGCTACTCAGGGCCTAACCTGGAGGCCAGCTCTCACGTTGAGGTTCCCTTTGGCTCTAGAGCCTGCCGTGCGGACGGCCACCGCGGCCGCGGAAGCCCCTGGTTTAGAGAGCGCAAACTCATAATTTTCCCCGAAGCACTCTTCCAGGGCTCACCGGCCCGTCGGGAGCCGGGAATGTCAGGGAGCGTCAAGGCAGGCATGAAGGCCGCCCTCCAAATGGGAAAGCAGGGCTAGTTCCAGCAGGCCCCCGGGTTCATGGGCACACTCAGCGTACATCCCTGTGGTTTCTGGCGAGTCCCGGGAGACACCGGTCACCCTGCGTTTCCTTCCCCGAGTCAACTGATCGAAGGAGGGAGTCCCGCATCCAGCGAACTGTCTCAACCAAGGAAGGCCGTAGCTGCTCCTCTGGGCCTGGGGCTGCCCGCAGTGCCAAAGAAGGAACAGGACTTGAATTGCAGTAAGAACCCAAGCCGCCGTCCTCTAGGAGGCACGGTGCCTTCGGTCAGGGGGTCCCGGACGGAATGCGGGGACGAGGGTTACTCTGAGCGCAGCTCCGATTAGGGCAACGCGTAAGCCCTCCGCGCCATGTGGGATGTGGCAGAACGGTGTTCGTGAACGTGTGCGAGTGCTGAGGAAACCAAGCTGCTCCAGAAGAGAGGGCAGTGCGTTTCCCTACGCTCGGCGTGCACAGAGGGGCTCTAAGGGGCTACGGGCCTGGATGGTGCGTAGCAGACCCAGGTGCGCCTGGGGTTACTCAGTGTTCCTGCCGGGAACAGGGCGCCCCGGCTAGCCTCCCAGGTGTCCAGAAAGCTGTGCTGCCGTTCAAGGTATGCAGAGCAGAGGCCACCGCCTCCTGGAAACTGCAGCACGCCTCCGCTTCTGCACGGCAAACCAGGGCCTTACTTCCAGGCATGGCTTCATGCTGGGTGTGCCGGGAGCCACACAGCACGCTAAGATGCTGACTTTCTCCTCGAGCAGGGTGACTTCAGGCACGAGGGCGGGCCTCGCAGTGTTGCAAGCACAGCGTTCTCTCACGGCAGCTCACACAAGGGCCATGACAGGGTCTTCCTGGGCACTTCGCACCCACCAGCCACGTTGTCCCGAAGGGCGTTCGAGGGCTCTGGAGACGTAGCGCTCCTCAACGAACGCGCGGTGTGTGGTTGCCCAGCACTCGGCACGCACGGGGGTCCTCCGAGGGAATCAACCAATGGACCTCGACGTTGCTCAGCCGGCCCACAGGTGTCTGGAGGCACTCAGGGACCTTGGAGGGAAAATGCTGCACGCCCGTGGGGCCTAGGAGTCCCCGGGCGTGTACTGCCTTGAGAGCAAAGCGACTAAGAACTCCCGGAAAGAGCCGCATGCCTCCCTTTCTGCGCGGCTACTCAGGGCCTAACCTGGAGGCCAGCTCTCACGTTGAGGTTCCCTTTGGCTCTAGAGCCTGCCGTGCGGACGGCCACCGCGGCCGCGGAAGCCCCTGGTTTAGAGAGCGCAAACTCATAATTTTCCCCGAAGCACTCTTCCAGGGCTCACCGGCCCGTCGGGAGCCGGGAATGTCAGGGAGCGTCAAGGCAGGCATGAAGGCCGCCCTCCAAATGGGAAAGCAGGGCTAGTTCCAGCAGGCCCCCGGGTTCATGGGCACACTCAGCGTACATCCCTGTGGTTTCTGGCGAGTCCCGGGAGACACCGGTCACCCTGCGTTTCCTTCCCCGAGTCAACTGATCGAAGGAGGGAGTCCCGCATCCAGCGAACTGTCTCAACCAAGGAAGGCCGTAGCTGCTCCTCTGGGCCTGGGGCTGCCCGCAGTGCCAAAGAAGGAACAGGACTTGAATTGCAGTAAGAACCCAAGCCGCCGTCCTCTAGGAGGCACGGTGCCTTCGGTCAGGGGGTCCCGGATGGAATGCGGAGACGAGGGTTACTCTGAGCGCAGCTCCGATTAGGGCAACGCGTAAGCCCTCCGCGCCATGTGGGATGTGGCAGAACGGTGTTCGTGAACGTGTGCGAGTGCTGAGGAAACCAAGCTGCTCCAGAAGAGAGGGCAGTGCGTTTCCCTACGCTCGGCGTGCACAGAGGGGCTCGAAGGGGCTACGGGCCTGGATGGTGCGTAGCAGACCCAGGTGCGCCTGGGGTTACTCAGTGTTCCTGCCGGGAACAGGGCGCCCCGGCTAGCCTCCCAGGTGTCCAGAAAGCTGTGCTGCCGTTCAAGGTATGCAGAGCAGAGGCCACCGCCTCCTGGAAACTGCAGCACGCCTCCGCTTCTGCACGGCAAACCAGGGCCTTACTTCCAGGCATGGCTTCATGCTGGGTGTGCCGGGAGCCACACAGCACGCTAAGATGCTGACTTTCTCCTCGAGCAGGGTGACTTCAGGCACGAGGGCGGGCCTCGCAGTGTTGCAAGCACAGCGTTCTCTCACGGCAGCTCACACAAGGGCCATGACAGGGTCTTCCTGGGCACTTCGCACCCACCAGCCACGTTGTCCCGAAGGGCGTTCGAGGGCTCTGGAGACGTAGCGCTCCTCAGGGAACGCGCGGTGTGTGGTTGCCCAGCACTCGGCACGCACGGGGGTCCTCCGAGGGAATCAACCAATGGACCTCGACGTTGCTCAGCCGGCCCACAGGTGTCTGGAGGCACTCAGGGACCTTGGAGGGAAAATGCTGCACGCCCGTGGGGCCTAGGAGTCCCCGGGCGTGTACTGCCTTGAGAGCAAAGCGACTAAGAACTCCCGGAAAGAGCCGCATGCCTCCCTTTCTGCGCGGCTACTCAGGGCCTAACCTGGAGGCCAGCTCTCACGTTGAGGTTCCCTTTGGCTCTAGAGCCTGCCGTGCGGACGGCCACCGCGGCCGCGGAAGCCCCTGGTTTAGAGAGCGCAAACTCATAATTTTCCCCGAAGCACTCTTCCAGGGCTCACCGGCCCGTCGGGAGCCGGGAATGTCAGGGAGCGTCAAGGCAGGCATGAAGGCCGCCCTCCAAATGGGAAAGCAGGGCTAGTTCCAGCAGGCCCCCGGGTTCATGGGCACACTCAGCGTACATCCCTGTGGTTTCTGGCGAGTCCCGGGAGACACCGGTCACCCTGCGTTTCCTTCCCCGAGTCAACTGATCGAAGGAGGGAGTCCCGCATCCAGCGAACTGTCTCAACCAAGGAAGGCCGTAGCTGCTCCTCTGGGCCTGGGGCTGCCCGCAGTGCCAAAGAAGGAACAGGACTTGAATTGCAGTAAGAACCCAAGCCGCCGTCCTCTAGGAGGCACGGTGCCTTCGGTCAGGGGGTCCCGGACGGAATGCGGGGACGAGGGTTACTCTGAGCGCAGCTCCGATTAGGGCAACGCGTAAGCCCTCCGCGCCATGTGGGATGTGGCAGAACGGTGTTCGTGAACGTGTGCGAGTGCTGAGGAAACCAAGCTGCTCCAGAAGAGAGGGCAGTGCGTTTCCCTACGCTCGGCGTGCACAGAGGGGCTCGAAGGGGCTACGGGCCTGGATGGTGCGTAGCAGACCCAGGTGCGCCTGGGGTTACTCAGTGTTCCTGCCGGGAACAGGGCGCCCCGGCTAGCCTCCCAGGTGTCCAGAAAGCTGTGCTGCCGTTCAAGGTATGCAGAGCAGAGGCCACCGCCTCCTGGAAACTGCAGCACGCCTCCGCTTCTGCACGGCAAACCAGGGCCTTACTTCCAGGCATGGCTTCATGCTGGGTGTGCCGGGAGCCACACAGCACGCTAAGATGCTGACTTTCTCCTCGAGCAGGGTGACTTCAGGCACGAGGGCGGGCCTCGCAGTGTTGCAAGCACAGCGTTCTCTCACGGCAGCTCACACAAGGGCCATGACAGGGTCTTCCTGGGCACTTCGCACCCACCAGCCACGTTGTCCCGAAGGGCGTTCGAGGGCTCTGGAGACGTAGCGCTCCTCAAGGAACGCGCAGTGTGTGGTTGCCCAGCACTCGGCTCGCACGGGGGTCCTCCGAGGGAATCAACCAATGGACCTCGACGTTGCTCAGCCGGCCCACAGGTGTCTGGAGGCACTCAGGGACCTTGGAGGGAAAATGCTGCACGCCCGTGGGGCCTAGGAGTCCCCGGGCGTGTACTGCCTTGAGAGCAAAGCGACTAAGAACTCCCGGAAAGAGCCGCATGCCTCCCTTTCTGCGCGGCTACTCAGGGCCTAACCTGGAGGCCAGCTCTCACGTTGAGGTTCCCTTTGGCTCTAGAGCCTGCCGTGCGGACGGCCACCGCGGCCGCGGAAGCCCCTGGTTTAGAGAGCGCAAACTCATAATTTTCCCCGAAGCACTCTTCCAGGGCTCACCGGCCCGTCGGGAGCCGGGAATGTCAGGGAGCGTCAAGGCAGGCATGAAGGCCGCCCTCCAAATGGGAAAGCAGGGCTAGTTCCAGCAGGCCCCCGGGTTCATGGGCACACTCAGCGTACATCCCTGTGGTTTCTGGCGAGTCCCGGGAGACACCGGTCACCCTGCGTTTCCTTCCCCGAGTCAACTGATCGAAGGAGGGAGTCCCGCATCCAGCGAACTGTCTCAACCAAGGAAGGCCGTAGCTGCTCCTCTGGGCCTGGGGCTGCCCGCAGTGCCAAAGAAGGAACAGGACTTGAATTGCAGTAAGAACCCAAGCCGCCGTCCTCTAGGAGGCACGGTGCCTTCGGTCAGGGGGTCCCGGACGGAATGCGGGGACGAGGGTTACTCTGAGCGCAGCTCCGATTAGGGCAACGCGTAAGCCCTCCGCGCCATGTGGGATGTGGCAGAACGGTGTTCGTGAACGTGTGCGAGTGCTGAGGAAACCAAGCTGCTCCAGAAGAGAGGGCAGTGCGTTTCCCTACGCTCGGCGTGCACAGAGGGGCTCGAAGGGGCTACGGGCCTGGATGGTGCGTAGCAGACCCAGGTGCGCCTGGGGTTACTCAGTGTTCCTGCCGGGAACAGGGCGCCCCGGCTAGCCTCCCAGGTGTCCAGAAAGCTGTGCTGCCGTTCAAGGTATGCAGAGCAGAGGCCACCGCCTCCTGGAAACTGCAGCACGCCTCCGCTTCTGCACGGCAAACCAGGGCCTTACTTCCAGGCATGGCTTCATGCTGGGTGTGCCGGGAGCCACACAGCACGCTAAGATGCTGACTTTCTCCTCGAGCAGGGTGACTTCAGGCACGAGGGCGGGCCTCGCAGTGTTGCAAGCACAGCGTTCTCTCACGGCAGCTCACACAAGGGCCATGACAGGGTCTTCCTGGGCACTTCGCACCCACCAGCCACGTTGTCCCGAAGGGCGTTCGAGGGCTCTGGAGACGTAGCGCTCCTCAACGAACGCGCGGTGTGTGGTTGCCCAGCACTCGGCACGCACGGGGGTCCTCCGAGGGAATCAACCAATGGACCTCGACGTTGCTCAGCCGGCCCACAGGTGTCTGGAGGCACTCAGGGACCTTGGAGGGAAAATGCTGCACGCCCGTGGGGCCTAGGAGTCCCCGGGCGTGTACTGCCTTGAGAGCAAAGCGACTAAGAACTCCCGGAAAGAGCCGCATGCCTCCCTTTCTGCGCGGCTACTCAGGGCCTAACCTGGAGGCCAGCTCTCACGTTGAGGTTCCCTTTGGCTCTAGAGCCTGCCGTGCGGACGGCCACCGCGGCCGCGGAAGCCCCTGGTTTAGAGAGCGCAAACTCATAATTTTCCCCGAAGCACTCTTCCAGGGCTCACCGGCCCGTCGGGAGCCGGGAATGTCAGGGAGCGTCAAGGCAGGCATGAAGGCCGCCCTCCAAATGGGAAAGCAGGGCTAGTTCCAGCAGGCCCCCGGGTTCATGGGCACACTCAGCGTACATCCCTGTGGTTTCTGGCGAGTCCCGGGAGACACCGGTCACCCTGCGTTTCCTTCCCCGAGTCAACTGATCGAAGGAGGGAGTCCCGCATCCAGCGAACTGTCTCAACCAAGGAAGGCCGTAGCTGCTCCTCTGGGCCTGGGGCTGCCCGCAGTGCCAAAGAAGGAACAGGACTTGAATTGCAGTAAGAACCCAAGCCGCCGTCCTCTAGGAGGCACGGTGCCTTCGGTCAGGGGGTCCCGGACGGAATGCGGAGACGAGGGTTACTCTGAGCGCAGCTCCGATTAGGGCAACGCGTAAGCCCTCCGCGCCATGTGGGATGTGGCAGAACGGTGTTCGTGAACGTGTGCGAGTGCTGAGGAAACCAAGCTGCTCCAGAAGAGAGGGCAGTGCGTTTCCCTACGCTCGGCGTGCACAGAGGGGCTCGAAGGGGCTACGGGCCTGGATGGTGCGTAGCAGACCCAGGTGCGCCTGGGGTTACTCAGTGTTCCTGCCGGGAACAGGGCGCCCCGGCTAGCCTCCCAGGTGTCCAGAAAGCTGTGCTGCCGTTCAAGGTATGCAGAGCAGAGGCCACCGCCTCCTGGAAACTGCAGCACGCCTCCGCTTCTGCACGGCAAACCAGGGCCTTACTTCCAGGCATGGCTTCATGCTGGGTGTGCCGGGAGCCACACAGCACGCTAAGATGCTGACTTTCTCCTCGAGCAGGGTGACTTCAGGCACGAGGGCGGGCCTCGCAGTGTTGCAAGCACAGCGTTCTCTCACGGCAGCTCACACAAGGGCCATGACAGGGTCTTCCTGGGCACTTCGCACCCACCAGCCACGTTGTCCCGAAGGGCGTTCGAGGGCTCTGGAGACGTAGCGCTCCTCAAGGAACGCGCAGTGTGTGGTTGCCCAGCACTCGGCACGCACGGGGGTCCTCCGAGGGAATCAACCAATGGACCTCGACGTTGCTCAGCCGGCCCACAGGTGTCTGGAGGCACTCAGGGACCTTGGAGGGAAAATGCTGCACGCCCGTGGGGCCTAGGAGTCCCCGGGCGTGTACTGCCTTGAGAGCAAAGCGACTAAGAACTCCCGGAAAGAGCCGCATGCCTCCCTTTCTGCGCAGCTACTCAGGGCCTAACCTGGAGGCCAGCTCTCACGTTGAGGTTCCCTTTGGCTCTAGAGCCTGCCGTGCGGACGGCCACCGCGGCCGCGGAAGCCCCTGGTTTAGAGAGCGCAAACTCATAATTTTCCCCGAAGCACTCTTCCAGGGCTCACCGGCCCGTCGGGAGCCGGGAATGTCAGGGAGCGTCAAGGCAGGCATGAAGGCCGCCCTCCAAATGGGAAAGCAGGGCTAGTTCCAGCAGGCCCCCGGGTTCATGGGCACACTCAGCGTACATCCCTGTGGTTTCTGGCGAGTCCCGGGAGACACCGGTCACCCTGCGTTTCCTTCCCCGAGTCAACTGATCGAAGGAGGGAGTCCCGCATCCAGCGAACTGTCTCAACCAAGGAAGGCCGTAGCTGCTCCTCTGGGCCTGGGGCTGCCTGCAGTGCCAAAGAAGGAACAGGACTTGAATTGCAGTAAGAACCCAAGCCGCCGTCCTCTAGGAGGCACGGTGCCTTCGGTCAGGGGGTCCCGGACGGAATGCGGAGACGAGGGTTACTCTGAGCGCAGCTCCGATTAGGGCAACGCGTAAGCCCTCCGCGCCATGTGGGATGTGGCAGAACGGTGTTCGTGAACGTGTGCGAGTGCTGAGGAAACCAAGCTGCTCCAGAAGAGAGGGCAGTGCGTTTCCCTACGCTCGGCGTGCACAGAGGGGCTCGAAGGGGCTACGGGCCTGGATGGTGCGTAGCAGACCCAGGTGCGCCTGGGGTTACTCAGTGTTCCTGCCGGGAACAGGGCGCCCCGGCTAGCCTCCCAGGTGTCCAGAAAGCTGTGCTGCCGTTCAAGGTATGCAGAGCAGAGGCCACCGCCTCCTGGAAACTGCAGCACGCCTCCGCTTCTGCACGGCAAACCAGGGCCTTACTTCCAGGCATGGCTTCATGCTGGGTGTGCCGGGAGCCACACAGCACGCTAAGATGCTGACTTTCTCCTCGAGCAGGGTGACTTCAGGCACGAGGGCGGGCCTCGCAGTGTTGCAAGCACAGCGTTCTCTCACGGCAGCTCACACAAGGGCCATGACAGGGTCTTCCTGGGCACTTCGCACCCACCAGCCACGTTGTCCCGAAGGGCGTTCGAGGGCTCTGGAGACGTAGCGCTCCTCAAGGAACGCGCGGTGTGTGGTTGCCCAGCACTCGGCACGCACGGGGGTCCTCCGAGGGAATCAACCAATGGACCTCGACGTTGCTCAGCCGGCCCACAGGTGTCTGGAGGCACTCAGGGACCTTGGAGGGAAAATGCTGCACGCCCGTGGGGCCTAGGAGTCCCCGGGCGTGTACTGCCTTGAGAGCAAAGCGACTAAGAACTCCCGGAAAGAGCCGCATGCCTCCCTTTCTGCGCGGCTACTCAGGGCCTAACCTGGAGGCCAGCTCTCACGTTGAGGTTCCCTTTGGCTCTAGAGCCTGCCGTGCGGACGGCCACCGCGGCCGCGGAAGCCCCTGGTTTAGAGAGCGCAAACTCATAATTTTCCCCGAAGCACTCTTCCAGGGCTCACCGGCCCGTCGGGAGCCGGGAATGTCAGGGAGCGTCAAGGCAGGCATGAAGGCCGCCCTCCAAATGGGAAAGCAGGGCTAGTTCCAGCAGGCCCCCGGGTTCATGGGCACACTCAGCGTACATCCCTGTGGTTTCTGGCGAGTCCCGGGAGACACCGGTCACCCTGCGTTTCCTTCCCCGAGTCAACTGATCGAAGGAGGGAGTCCCGCATCCAGCGAACTGTCTCAACCAAGGAAGGCCGTAGCTGCTCCTCTGGGCCTGGGGCTGCCCGCAGTGCCAAAGAAGGAACAGGACTTGAATTGCAGTAAGAACCCAAGCCGCCGTCCTCTAGGAGGCACGGTGCCTTCGGTCAGGGGGTCCCGGACGGAATGCGGAGACGAGGGTTACTCTGAGCGCAGCTCCGATTAGGGCAACGCGTAAGCCCTCCGCGCCATGTGGGATGTGGCAGAACGGTGTTCGTGAACGTGTGCGAGTGCTGAGGAAACCAAGCTGCTCCAGAAGAGAGGGCAGTGCGTTTCCCTACGCTCGGCGTGCACAGAGGGGCTCGAAGGGGCTACGGGCCTGGATGGTGCGTAGCAGACCCAGGTGCGCCTGGGGTTACTCAGTGTTCCTGCCGGGAACAGGGCGCCCCGGCTAGCCTCCCAGGTGTCCAGAAAGCTGTGCTGCCGTTCAAGGTATGCAGAGCAGAGGCCACCGCCTCCTGGAAACTGCAGCACGCCTCCGCTTCTGCACGGCAAACCAGGGCCTTACTTCCAGGCATGGCTTCATGCTGGGTGTGCCGGGAGCCACACAGCACGCTAAGATGCTGACTTTCTCCTCGAGCAGGGTGACTTCAGGCACGAGGGCGGGCCTCGCAGTGTTGCAAGCACAGCGTTCTCTCACGGCAGCTCACACAAGGGCCATGACAGGGTCTTCCTGGGCACTTCGCACCCACCAGCCACGTTGTCCCGAAGGGCGTTCGAGGGCTCTGGAGACGTAGCGCTCCTCAAGGAACGCGCGGTGTGTGGTTGCCCAGCACTCGGCACGCACGGGGGTCCTCCGAGGGAATCAACCAATGGACCTCGACGTTGCTCAGCCGGCCCACAGGTGTCTGGAGGCACTCAGGGACATTGGAGGGAAAATGCTGCACGCCCGTGGGGCCTAGGAGTCCCCGGGCGTGTACTGCCTTGAGAGCAAAGCGACTAAGAACTCCCGGAAAGAGCCGCATGCCTCCCTTTCTGCGCGGCTACTCAGGGCCTAACCTGGAGGCCAGCTCTCACGTTGAGGTTCCCTTTGGCTCTAGAGCCTGCCGTGCGGACGGCCACCGCGGCCGCGGAAGCCCCTGGTTTAGAGAGCGCAAACTCATAATTTTCCCCGAAGCACTCTTCCAGGGCTCACCGGCCCGTCGGGAGCCGGGAATGTCAGGGAGCGTCAAGGCAGGCATGAAGGCCGCCCTCCAAATGGGAAAGCAGGGCTAGTTCCAGCAGGCCCCCGGGTTCATGGGCACACTCAGCGTACATCCCTGTGGTTTCTGGCGAGTCCCGGGAGACACCGGTCACCCTGCCTTTCCTTCCCCGAGTCAACTGATCGAAGGAGGGAGTCCCGCATCCAGCGAACTGTCTCAACCAAGGAAGGCCGTAGCTGCTCCTCTGGGCCTGGGGCTGCCTGCAGTGCCAAAGAAGGAACAGGACTTGAATTGCAGTAAGAACCCAAGCCGCCGTCCTCTAGGAGGCACGGTGCCTTCGGTCAGGGGGTCCCGGACGGAATGCGGAGACGAGGGTTACTCTGAGCGCAGCTCCGATTAGGGCAACGCGTAAGCCCTCCGCGCCATGTGGGATGTGGCAGAACGGTGTTCGTGAACGTGTGCGAGTGCTGAGGAAACCAAGCTGCTCCAGAAGAGAGGGCAGTGCGTTTCCCTACGCTCGGCATGCACAGAGGGGCTCGAAGGGGCTACGGGCCTGGATGGTGCGTAGCAGACCCAGGTGCGCCTGGGGTTACTCAGTGTTCCTGCCGGGAACAGGGCGCCCCGGCTAGCCTCCCAGGTGTCCAGAAAGCTGTGCTGCCGTTCAAGGTATGCAGAGCAGAGGCCACCGCCTCCTGGAAACTGCAGCACGCCTCCGCTTCTGCACGGCAAACCAGGGCCTTACTTCCAGGCATGGCTTCATGCTGGGTGTGCCGGGAGCCACACAGCACGCTAAGATGCTGACTTTCTCCTCGAGCAGGGTGACTTCAGGCACGAGGGCGGGCCTCGCAGTGTTGCAAGCACAGCGTTCTCTCATGGCAGCTCACACAAGGGCCATGACAGGGTCTTCCTGGGCACTTCGCACCCACCAGCCACGTTGTCCCGAAGGGCGTTCGAGGGCTCTGGAGACGTAGCGCTCCTCAAGGAACGCGCGGTGTGTGGTTGCCCAGCACTCGGCACGCACGGGGGTCCTCCGAGGGAATCAACCAATGGACCTCGACGTTGCTCAGCCGGCCCACAGGTGTCTGGAGGCACTCAGGGACCTTGGAGGGAAAATGCTGCACGCCCGTGGGGCCTAGGAGTCCCCGGGCGTGTACTGCCTTGAGAGCAAAGCGACTAAGAACTCCCGGAAAGAGCCGCATGCCTCCCTTTCTGCGCAGCTACTCAGGGCCTAACCTGGAGGCCAGCTCTCACGTTGAGGTTCCCTTTGGCTCTAGAGCCTGCCGTGCGGACGGCCACCGCGGCCGCGGAAGCCCCTGGTTTAGAGAGCGCAAACTCATAATTTTCCCCGAAGCACTCTTCCAGGGCTCACCGGCCCGTCGGGAGCCGGGAATGTCAGGGAGCGTCAAGGCAGGCATGAAGGCCGCCCTCCAAATGGGAAAGCAGGGCTAGTTCCAGCAGGCCCCCGGGTTCATGGGCACACTCAGCGTACATCCCTGTGGTTTCTGGCGAGTCCCGGGAGACACCGGTCACCCTGCGTTTCCTTCCCCGAGTCAACTGATCGAAGGAGGGAGTCCCGCATCCAGCGAACTGTCTCAACCAAGGAAGGCCGTAGCTGCTCCTCTGGGCCTGGGGCTGCCTGCAGTGCCAAAGAAGGAACAGGACTTGAATTGCAGTAAGAACCCAAGCCGCCGTCCTCTAGGAGGCACGGTGCCTTCGGTCAGGGGGTCCCGGACGGAATGCGGAGACGAGGGTTACTCTGAGCGCAGCTCCGATTAGGGCAACGCGTAAGCCCTCCGCGCCATGTGGGATGTGGCAGAACGGTGTTCGTGAACGTGTGCGAGTGCTGAGGAAACCAAGCTGCTCCAGAAGAGAGGGCAGTGCGTTTCCCTACGCTCGGCGTGCACAGAGGGGCTCGAAGGGGCTACGGGCCTGGATGGTGCGTAGCAGACCCAGGTGCGCCTGGGGTTACTCAGTGTTCCTGCCGGGAACCGGGCGCCCCGGCTAGCCTCCCAGGTGTCCAGAAAGCTGTGCTGCCGTTCAAGGTATGCAGAGCAGAGGCCACCGCCTCCTGGAAACTGCAGCACGCCTCCGCTTCTGCACGGCAAACCAGGGCCTTACTTCCAGGCATGGCTTCATGCTGGGTGTGCCGGGAGCCACACAGCACGCTAAGATGCTGACTTTCTCCTCGAGCAGGGTGACTTCAGGCACGAGGGCGGGCCTCGCAGTGTTGCAAGCACAGCGTTCTCTCATGGCAGCTCACACAAGGGCCATGACAGGGTCTTCCTGGGCACTTCGCACCCACCAGCCACGTTGTCCCGAAGGGCGTTCGAGGGCTCTGGAGACGTAGCGCTCCTCAAGGAACGCGCGGTGTGTGGTTGCCCAGCACTCGGCACGCACGGGGGTCCTCCGAGGGAATCAACCAATGGACCTCGACGTTGCTCAGCCGGCCCACAGGTGTCTGGAGGCACTCAGGGACCTTGGAGGGAAAATGCTGCACGCCCGTGGGGCCTAGGAGTCCCCGGGCGTGTACTGCCTTGAGAGCAAAGCGACTAAGAACTCCCGGAAAGAGCCGCATGCCTCCCTTTCTGCGCGGCTACTCAGGGCCTAACCTGGAGGCCAGCTCTCACGTTGAGGTTCCCTTTGGCTCTAGAGCCTGCCGTGCGGACGGCCACCGCGGCCGCGGAAGCCCCTGGTTTAGAGAGCGCAAACTCATAATTTTCCCCGAAGCACTCTTCCAGGGCTCACCGGCCCGTCGGGAGCCGGGAATGTCAGGGAGCGTCAAGGCAGGCATGAAGGCCGCCCTCCAAATGGGAAAGCAGGGCTAGTTCCAGCAGGCCCCCGGGTTCATGGGCACACTCAGCGTACATCCCTGTGGTTTCTGGCGAGTCCCGGGAGACACCGGTCACCCTGCCTTTCCTTCCCCGAGTCAACTGATCGAAGGAGGGAGTCCCGCATCCAGCGAACTGTCTCAACCAAGGAAGGCCGTAGCTGCTCCTCTGGGCCTGGGGCTGCCTGCAGTGCCAAAGAAGGAACAGGACTTGAATTGCAGTAAGAACCCAAGCCGCCGTCCTCTAGGAGGCACGGTGCCTTCGGTCAGGGGGTCCCGGACGGAATGCGGAGACGAGGGTTACTCTGAGCGCAGCTCCGATTAGGGCAACGCGTAAGCCCTCCGCGCCATGTGGGATGTGGCAGAACGGTGTTCGTGAACGTGTGCGAGTGCTGAGGAAACCAAGCTGCTCCAGAAGAGAGGGCAGTGCGTTTCCCTACGCTCGGCGTGCACAGAGGGGCTCGAAGGGGCTACGGGCCTGGATGGTGCGTAGCAGACCCAGGTGCGCCTGGGGTTACTCAGTGTTCCTGCCGGGAACCGGGCGCCCCGGCTAGCCTCCCAGGTGTCCAGAAAGCTGTGCTGCCGTTCAAGGTATGCAGAGCAGAGGCCACCGCCTCCTGGAAACTGCAGCACGCCTCCGCTTCTGCACGGCAAACCAGGGCCTTACTTCCAGGCATGGCTTCATGCTGGGTGTGCCGGGAGCCACACAGCACGCTAAGATGCTGACTTTCTCCTCGAGCAGGGTGACTTCAGGCACGAGGGCGGGCCTCGCAGTGTTGCAAGCACAGCGTTCTCTCATGGCAGCTCACACAAGGGCCATGACAGGGTCTTCCTGGGCACTTCGCACCCACCAGCCACGTTGTCCCGAAGGGCGTTCGAGGGCTCTGGAGACGTAGCGCTCCTCAAGGAACGCGCGGTGTGTGGTTGCCCAGCACTCGGCACGCACGGGGGTCCTCCGAGGGAATCAACCAATGGACCTCGACGTTGCTCAGCCGGCCCACAGGTGTCTGGAGGCACTCAGGGACCTTGGAGGGAAAATGCTGCACGCCCGTGGGGCCTAGGAGTCCCCGGGCGTGTACTGCCTTGAGAGCAAAGCGACTAAGAACTCCCGGAAAGAGCCGCATGCCTCCCTTTCTGCGCGGCTACTCAGGGCCTAACCTGGAGGCCAGCTCTCACGTTGAGGTTCCCTTTGGCTCTAGAGCCTGCCGTGCGGACGGCCACCGCGGCCGCGGAAGCCCCTGGTTTAGAGAGCGCAAACTCATAATTTTCCCCGAAGCACTCTTCCAGGGCTCACCGGCCCGTCGGGAGCCGGGAATGTCAGGGAGCGTCAAGGCAGGCATGAAGGCCGCCCTCCAAATGGGAAAGCAGGGCTAGTTCCAGCAGGCCCCCGGGTTCATGGGCACACTCAGCGTACATCCCTGTGGTTTCTGGCGAGTCCCGGGAGACACCGGTCACCCTGCCTTTCCTTCCCCGAGTCAACTGATCGAAGGAGGGAGTCCCGCATCCAGCGAACTGTCTCAACCAAGGAAGGCCGTAGCTGCTCCTCTGGGCCTGGGGCTGCCTGCAGTGCCAAAGAAGGAACAGGACTTGAATTGCAGTAAGAACCCAAGCCGCCGTCCTCTAGGAGGCACGGTGCCTTCGGTCAGGGGGTCCCGGACGGAATGCGGAGACGAGGGTTACTCTGAGCGCAGCTCCGATTAGGGCAACGCGTAAGCCCTCCGCGCCATGTGGGATGTGGCAGAACGGTGTTCGTGAACGTGTGCGAGTGCTGAGGAAACCAAGCTGCTCCAGAAGAGAGGGCAGTGCGTTTCCCTACGCTCGGCGTGCACAGAGGGGCTCTAAGGGGCTACGGGCCTGGATGGTGCGTAGCAGACCCAGGTGCGCCTGGGGTTACTCAGTGTTCCTGCCGGGAACCGGGCGCCCCGGCTAGCCTCCCAGGTGTCCAGAAAGCTGTGCTGCCGTTCAAGGTATGCAGAGCAGAGGCCACCGCCTCCTGGAAACTGCAGCACGCCTCCGCTTCTGCACGGCAAACCAGGGCCTTACTTCCAGGCATGGCTTCATGCTGGGTGTGCCGGGAGCCACACAGCACGCTAAGATGCTGACTTTCTCCTCGAGCAGGGTGACTTCAGGCACGAGGGCGGGCCTCGCAGTGTTGCAAGCACAGCGTTCTCTCATGGCAGCTCACACAAGGGCCATGACAGGGTCTTCCTGGGCACTTCGCACCCACCAGCCACGTTGTCCCGAAGGGCGTTCGAGGGCTCTGGAGACGTAGCGCTCCTCAAGGAACGCGCGGTGTGTGGTTGCCCAGCACTCGGCACGCACGGGGGTCCTCCGAGGGAATCAACCAATGGACCTCGACGTTGCTCAGCCGGCCCACAGGTGTCTGGAGGCACTCAGGGACCTTGGAGGGAAAATGCTGCACGCCCGTGGGGCCTAGGAGTCCCCGGGCGTGTACTGCCTTGAGAGCAAAGCGACTAAGAACTCCCGGAAAGAGCCGCATGCCTCCCTTTCTGCGCGGCTACTCAGGGCCTAACCTGGAGGCCAGCTCTCACGTTGAGGTTCCCTTTGGCTCTAGAGCCTGCCGTGCGGACGGCCACCGCGGCCGCGGAAGCCCCTGGTTTAGAGAGCGCAAACTCATAATTTTCCCCGAAGCACTCTTCCAGGGCTCACCGGCCCGTCGGGAGCCGGGAATGTCAGGGAGCGTCAAGGCAGGCATGAAGGCCGCCCTCCAAATGGGAAAGCAGGGCTAGTTCCAGCAGGCCCCCGGGTTCATGGGCACACTCAGCGTACATCCCTGTGGTTTCTGGCGAGTCCCGGGAGACACCGGTCACCCTGCGTTTCCTTCCCCGAGTCAACTGATCGAAGGAGGGAGTCCCGCATCCAGCGAACTGTCTCAACCAAGGAAGGCCGTAGCTGCTCCTCTGGGCCTGGGGCTGCCTGCAGTGCCAAAGAAGGAACAGGACTTGAATTGCAGTAAGAACCCAAGCCGCCGTCCTCTAGGAGGCACGGTGCCTTCGGTCAGGGGGTCCCGGACGGAATGCGGAGACGAGGGTTACTCTGAGCGCAGCTCCGATTAGGGCAACGCGTAAGCCCTCCGCGCCATGTGGGATGTGGCAGAACGGTGTTCGTGAACGTGTGCGAGTGCTGAGGAAACCAAGCTGCTCCAGAAGAGAGGGCAGTGCGTTTCCCTACGCTCGGCGTGCACAGAGGGGCTCGAAGGGGCTACGGGCCTGGATGGTGCGTAGCAGACCCAGGTGCGCCTGGGGTTACTCAGTGTTCCTGCCGGGAACAGGGCGCCCCGGCTAGCCTCCCAGGTGTCCAGAAAGCTGTGCTGCCGTTCAAGGTATGCAGAGCAGAGGCCACCGCCTCCTGGAAACTGCAGCACACCTCCGCTTCTGCACGGCAAACCAGGGCCTTACTTCCAGGCATGGCTTCATGCTGGGTGTGCCGGGAGCCACACAGCACGCTAAGATGCTGACTTTCTCCTCGAGCAGGGTGACTTCAGGCACGAGGGCGGGCCTCGCAGTGTTGCAAGCACAGCGTTCTCTCACGGCAGCTCACACAAGGGCCATGACAGGGTCTTCCTGGGCACTTCGCACCCACCAGCCACGTTGTCCCGAAGGGCGTTCGAGGGCTCTGGAGACGTAGCGCTCCTCAAGGAACGCGCGGTGTGTGGTTGCCCAGCACTCGGCACGCACGGGGGTCCTCCGAGGGAATCAACCAATGGACCTCGACGTTGCTCAGCCGGCCCACAGGTGTCTGGAGGCACTCAGGGACCTTGGAGGGAAAATGCTGCACGCCCGTGGGGCCTAGGAGTCCCCGGGCGTGTACTGCCTTGAGAGCAAAGCGACTAAGAACTCCCGGAAAGAGCCGCATGCCTCCCTTTCTGCGCGGCTACTCAGGGCCTAACCTGGAGGCCAGCTCTCACGTTGAGGTTCCCTTTGGCTCTAGAGCCTGCCGTGCGGACGGCCACCGCGGCCGCGGAAGCCCCTGGTTTAGAGAGCGCAAACTCATAATTTTCCCCGAAGCACTCTTCCAGGGCTCACCGGCCCGTCGGGAGCCGGGAATGTCAGGGAGCGTCAAGGCAGGCATGAAGGCCGCCCTCCAAATGGGAAAGCAGGGCTAGTTCCAGCAGGCCCCCGGGTTCATGGGCACACTCAGCGTACATCCCTGTGGTTTCTGGCGAGTCCCGGGAGACACCGGTCACCCTGCCTTTCCTTCCCCGAGTCAACTGATCGAAGGAGGGAGTCCCGCATCCAGCGAACTGTCTCAACCAAGGAAGGCCGTAGCTGCTCCTCTGGGCCTGGGGCTGCCCGCAGTGCCAAAGAAGGAACAGGACTTGAATTGCAGTAAGAACCCAAGCCGCCGTCCTCTAGGAGGCACGGTGCCTTCGGTCAGGGGGTCCCGGACGGAATGCGGGGACGAGGGTTACTCTGAGCGCAGCTCCGATTAGGGCAACGCGTAAGCCCTCCGCGCCATGTGGGATGTGGCAGAACGGTGTTCGTGAACGTGTGCGAGTGCTGAGGAAACCAAGCTGCTCCAGAAGAGAGGGCAGTGCGTTTCCCTACGCTCGGCGTGCACAGAGGGGCTCTAAGGGGCTACGGGCCTGGATGGTGCGTAGCAGACCCAGGTGCGCCTGGGGTTACTCAGTGTTCCTGCCGGGAACAGGGCGCCCCGGCTAGCCTCCCAGGTGTCCAGAAAGCTGTGCTGCCGTTCAAGGTATGCAGAGCAGAGGCCACCGCCTCCTGGAAACTGCAGCACGCCTCCGCTTCTGCACGGCAAACCAGGGCCTTACTTCCAGGCATGGCTTCATGCTGGGTGTGCCGGGAGCCACACAGCACGCTAAGATGCTGACTTTCTCCTCGAGCAGGGTGACTTCAGGCACGAGGGCGGGCCTCGCAGTGTTGCAAGCACAGCGTTCTCTCACGGCAGCTCACACAAGGGCCATGACAGGGTCTTCCTGGGCACTTCGCACCCACCAGCCACGTTGTCCCGAAGGGCGTTCGAGGGCTCTGGAGACGTAGCGCTCCTCAACGAACGCGCGGTGTGTGGTTGCCCAGCACTCGGCACGCACGGGGGTCCTCCGAGGGAATCAACCAATGGACCTCGACGTTGCTCAGCCGGCCCACAGGTGTCTGGAGGCACTCAGGGACCTTGGAGGGAAAATGCTGCACGCCCGTGGGGCCTAGGAGTCCCCGGGCGTGTACTGCCTTGAGAGCAAAGCGACTAAGAACTCCCGGAAAGAGCCGCATGCCTCCCTTTCTGCGCGGCTACTCAGGGCCTAACCTGGAGGCCAGCTCTCACGTTGAGGTTCCCTTTGGCTCTAGAGCCTGCCGTGCGGACGGCCACCGCGGCCGCGGAAGCCCCTGGTTTAGAGAGCGCAAACTCATAATTTTCCCCGAAGCACTCTTCCAGGGCTCACCGGCCCGTCGGGAGCCAGGAATGTCAGGGAGCGTCAAGGCAGGCATGAAGGCCGCCCTCCAAATGGGAAAGCAGGGCTAGTTCCAGCAGGCCCCCGGGTTCATGGGCACACTCAGCGTACATCCCTGTGGTTTCTGGCGAGTCCCGGGAGACACCGGTCACCCTGCGTTTCCTTCCCCGAGTCAACTGATCGAAGGAGGGAGTCCCGCATCCAGCGAACTGTCTCAACCAAGGAAGGCCGTAGCTGCTCCTCTGGGCCTGGGGCTGCCCGCAGTGCCAAAGAAGGAACAGGACTTGAATTGCAGTAAGAACCCAAGCCGCCGTCCTCTAGGAGGCACGGTGCCTTCGGTCAGGGGGTCCCGGACGGAATGCGGGGACGAGGGTTACTCTGAGCGCAGCTCCGATTAGGGCAACGCGTAAGCCCTCCGCGCCATGTGGGATGTGGCAGAACGGTGTTCGTGAACGTGTGCGAGTGCTGAGGAAACCAAGCTGCTCCAGAAGAGAGGGCAGTGCGTTTCCCTACGCTCGGCGTGCACAGAGGGGCTCTAAGGGGCTACGGGCCTGGATGGTGCGTAGCAGACCCAGGTGCGCCTGGGGTTACTCAGTGTTCCTGCCGGGAACAGGGCGCCCCGGCTAGCCTCCCAGGTGTCCAGAAAGCTGTGCTGCCGTTCAAGGTATGCAGAGCAGAGGCCACCGCCTCCTGGAAACTGCAGCACGCCTCCGCTTCTGCACGGCAAACCAGGGCCTTACTTCCAGGCATGGCTTCATGCTGGGTGTGCCGGGAGCCACACAGCACGCTAAGATGCTGACTTTCTCCTCGAGCAGGGTGACTTCAGGCACGAGGGCGGGCCTCGCAGTGTTGCAAGCACAGCGTTCTCTCATGGCAGCTCACACAAGGGCCATGACAGGGTCTTCCTGGGCACTTCGCACCCACCAGCCACGTTGTCCCGAAGGGCGTTCGAGGGCTCTGGAGACGTAGCGCTCCTCAAGGAACGCGCGGTGTGTGGTTGCCCAGCACTCGGCACGCACGGGGGTCCTCCGAGGGAATCAACCAGTGGACCTCGACGTTGCTCAGCCGGCCCACAGGTGTCTGGAGGCACTCAGGGACCTTGGAGGGAAAATGCTGCACGCCCGTGGGGCCTAGGAGTCCCCGGGCGTGTACTGCCTTGAGAGCAAAGCGACTAAGAACTCCCGGAAAGAGCCGCATGCCTCCCTTTCTGCGCGGCTACTCAGGGCCTAACCTGGAGGCCAGCTCTCACGTTGAGGTTCCCTTTGGCTCTAGAGCCTGCCGTGCGGACGGCCACCGCGGCCGCGGAAGCCCCTGGTTTAGAGAGCGCAAACTCATAATTTTCCCCGAAGCACTCTTCCAGGGCTCACCGGCCCGTCGGGAGCCGGGAATGTCAGGGAGCGTCAAGGCAGGCATGAAGGCCGCCCTCCAAATGGGAAAGCAGGGCTAGTTCCAGCAGGCCCCCGGGTTCATGGGCACACTCAGCGTACATCCCTGTGGTTTCTGGCGAGTCCCGGGAGACACCGGTCACCCTGCCTTTCCTTCCCCGAGTCAACTGATCGAAGGAGGGAGTCCCGCATCCAGCGAACTGTCTCAACCAAGGAAGGCCGTAGCTGCTCCTCTGGGCCTGGGGCTGCCTGCAGTGCCAAAGAAGGAACAGGACTTGAATTGCAGTAAGAACCCAAGCCGCCGTCCTCTAGGAGGCACGGTGCCTTCGGTCAGGGGGTCCCGGACGGAATGCGGAGACGAGGGTTACTCTGAGCGCAGCTCCGATTAGGGCAACGCGTAAGCCCTCCGCGCCATGTGGGATGTGGCAGAACGGTGTTCGTGAACGTGTGCGAGTGCTGAGGAAACCAAGCTGCTCCAGAAGAGAGGGCAGTGCGTTTCCCTACGCTCGGCGTGCACAGAGGGGCTCTAAGGGGCTACGGGCCTGGATGGTGCGTAGCAGACCCAGGTGCGCCTGGGGTTACTCAGTGTTCCTGCCGGGAACCGGGCGCCCCGGCTAGCCTCCCAGGTGTCCAGAAAGCTGTGCTGCCGTTCAAGGTATGCAGAGCAGAGGCCACCGCCTCCTGGAAACTGCAGCACGCCTCCGCTTCTGCACGGCAAACCAGGGCCTTACTTCCAGGCATGGCTTCATGCTGGGTGTGCCGGGAGCCACACAGCACGCTAAGATGCTGACTTTCTCCTCGAGCAGGGTGACTTCAGGCACGAGGGCGGGCCTCGCAGTGTTGCAAGCACAGCGTTCTCTCATGGCAGCTCACACAAGGGCCATGACAGGGTCTTCCTGGGCACTTCGCACCCACCAGCCACGTTGTCCCGAAGGGCGTTCGAGGGCTCTGGAGACGTAGCGCTCCTCAAGGAACGCGCGGTGTGTGGTTGCCCAGCACTCGGCACGCACGGGGGTCCTCCGAGGGAATCAACCAATGGACCTCGACGTTGCTCAGCCGGCCCACAGGTGTCTGGAGGCACTCAGGGACCTTGGAGGGAAAATGCTGCACGCCCGTGGGGCCTAGGAGTCCCCGGGCGTGTACTGCCTTGAGAGCAAAGCGACTAAGAACTCCCGGAAAGAGCCGCATGCCTCCCTTTCTGCGCGGCTACTCAGGGCCTAACCTGGAGGCCAGCTCTCACGTTGAGGTTCCCTTTGGCTCTAGAGCCTGCCGTGCGGACGGCCACCGCGGCCGCGGAAGCCCCTGGTTTAGAGAGCGCAAACTCATAATTTTCCCCGAAGCACTCTTCCAGGGCTCACCGGCCCGTCGGGAGCCGGGAATGTCAGGGAGCGTCAAGGCAGGCATGAAGGCCGCCCTCCAAATGGGAAAGCAGGGCTAGTTCCAGCAGGCCCCCGGGTTCATGGGCACACTCAGCGTACATCCCTGTGGTTTCTGGCGAGTCCCGGGAGACACCGGTCACCCTGCGTTTCCTTCCCCGAGTCAACTGATCGAAGGAGGGAGTCCCGCATCCAGCGAACTGTCTCAACCAAGGAAGGCCGTAGCTGCTCCTCTGGGCCTGGGGCTGCCTGCAGTGCCAAAGAAGGAACAGGACTTGAATTGCAGTAAGAACCCAAGCCGCCGTCCTCTAGGAGGCACGGTGCCTTCGGTCAGGGGGTCCCGGACGGAATGCGGAGACGAGGGTTACTCTGAGCGCAGCTCCGATTAGGGCAACGCGTAAGCCCTCCGCGCCATGTGGGATGTGGCAGAACGGTGTTCGTGAACGTGTGCGAGTGCTGAGGAAACCAAGCTGCTCCAGAAGAGAGGGCAGTGCGTTTCCCTACGCTCGGCGTGCACAGAGGGGCTCGAAGGGGCTACGGGCCTGGATGGTGCGTAGCAGACCCAGGTGCGCCTGGGGTTACTCAGTGTTCCTGCCGGGAACAGGGCGCCCCGGCTAGCCTCCCAGGTGTCCAGAAAGCTGTGCTGCCGTTCAAGGTATGCAGAGCAGAGGCCACCGCCTCCTGGAAACTGCAGCACACCTCCGCTTCTGCACGGCAAACCAGGGCCTTACTTCCAGGCATGGCTTCATGCTGGGTGTGCCGGGAGCCACACAGCACGCTAAGATGCTGACTTTCTCCTCGAGCAGGGTGACTTCAGGCACGAGGGCGGGCCTCGCAGTGTTGCAAGCACAGCGTTCTCTCACGGCAGCTCACACAAGGGCCATGACAGGGTCTTCCTGGGCACTTCGCACCCACCAGCCACGTTGTCCCGAAGGGCGTTCGAGGGCTCTGGAGACGTAGCGCTCCTCAAGGAACGCGCGGTGTGTGGTTGCCCAGCACTCGGCACGCACGGGGGTCCTCCGAGGGAATCAACCAATGGACCTCGACGTTGCTCAGCCGGCCCACAGGTGTCTGGAGGCACTCAGGGACCTTGGAGGGAAAATGCTGCACGCCCGTGGGGCCTAGGAGTCCCCGGGCGTGTACTGCCTTGAGAGCAAAGCGACTAAGAACTCCCGGAAAGAGCCGCATGCCTCCCTTTCTGCGCGGCTACTCAGGGCCTAACCTGGAGGCCAGCTCTCACGTTGAGGTTCCCTTTGGCTCTAGAGCCTGCCGTGCGGACGGCCACCGCGGCCGCGGAAGCCCCTGGTTTAGAGAGCGCAAACTCATAATTTTCCCCGAAGCACTCTTCCAGGGCTCACCGGCCCGTCGGGAGCCGGGAATGTCAGGGAGCGTCAAGGCAGGCATGAAGGCCGCCCTCCAAATGGGAAAGCAGGGCTAGTTCCAGCAGGCCCCCGGGTTCATGGGCACACTCAGCGTACATCCCTGTGGTTTCTGGCGAGTCCCGGGAGACACCGGTCACCCTGCCTTTCCTTCCCCGAGTCAACTGATCGAAGGAGGGAGTCCCGCATCCAGCGAACTGTCTCAACCAAGGAAGGCCGTAGCTGCTCCTCTGGGCCTGGGGCTGCCCGCAGTGCCAAAGAAGGAACAGGACTTGAATTGCAGTAAGAACCCAAGCCGCCGTCCTCTAGGAGGCACGGTGCCTTCGGTCAGGGGGTCCCGGACGGAATGCGGGGACGAGGGTTACTCTGAGCGCAGCTCCGATTAGGGCAACGCGTAAGCCCTCCGCGCCATGTGGGATGTGGCAGAACGGTGTTCGTGAACGTGTGCGAGTGCTGAGGAAACCAAGCTGCTCCAGAAGAGAGGGCAGTGCGTTTCCCTACGCTCGGCGTGCACAGAGGGGCTCTAAGGGGCTACGGGCCTGGATGGTGCGTAGCAGACCCAGGTGCGCCTGGGGTTACTCAGTGTTCCTGCCGGGAACAGGGCGCCCCGGCTAGCCTCCCAGGTGTCCAGAAAGCTGTGCTGCCGTTCAAGGTATGCAGAGCAGAGGCCACCGCCTCCTGGAAACTGCAGCACGCCTCCGCTTCTGCACGGCAAACCAGGGCCTTACTTCCAGGCATGGCTTCATGCTGGGTGTGCCGGGAGCCACACAGCACGCTAAGATGCTGACTTTCTCCTCGAGCAGGGTGACTTCAGGCACGAGGGCGGGCCTCGCAGTGTTGCAAGCACAGCGTTCTCTCACGGCAGCTCACACAAGGGCCATGACAGGGTCTTCCTGGGCACTTCGCACCCACCAGCCACGTTGTCCCGAAGGGCGTTCGAGGGCTCTGGAGACGTAGCGCTCCTCAACGAACGCGCGGTGTGTGGTTGCCCAGCACTCGGCACGCACGGGGGTCCTCCGAGGGAATCAACCAATGGACCTCGACGTTGCTCAGCCGGCCCACAGGTGTCTGGAGGCACTCAGGGACCTTGGAGGGAAAATGCTGCACGCCCGTGGGGCCTAGGAGTCCCCGGGCGTGTACTGCCTTGAGAGCAAAGCGACTAAGAACTCCCGGAAAGAGCCGCATGCCTCCCTTTCTGCGCGGCTACTCAGGGCCTAACCTGGAGGCCAGCTCTCACGTTGAGGTTCCCTTTGGCTCTAGAGCCTGCCGTGCGGACGGCCACCGCGGCCGCGGAAGCCCCTGGTTTAGAGAGCGCAAACTCATAATTTTCCCCGAAGCACTCTTCCAGGGCTCACCGGCCCGTCGGGAGCCGGGAATGTCAGGGAGCGTCAAGGCAGGCATGAAGGCCGCCCTCCAAATGGGAAAGCAGGGCTAGTTCCAGCAGGCCCCCGGGTTCATGGGCACACTCAGCGTACATCCCTGTGGTTTCTGGCGAGTCCCGGGAGACACCGGTCACCCTGCGTTTCCTTCCCCGAGTCAACTGATCGAAGGAGGGAGTCCCGCATCCAGCGAACTGTCTCAACCAAGGAAGGCCGTAGCTGCTCCTCTGGGCCTGGGGCTGCCCGCAGTGCCAAAGAAGGAACAGGACTTGAATTGCAGTAAGAACCCAAGCCGCCGTCCTCTAGGAGGCACGGTGCCTTCGGTCAGGGGGTCCCGGACGGAATGCGGGGACGAGGGTTACTCTGAGCGCAGCTCCGATTAGGGCAACGCGTAAGCCCTCCGCGCCATGTGGGATGTGGCAGAACGGTGTTCGTGAACGTGTGCGAGTGCTGAGGAAACCAAGCTGCTCCAGAAGAGAGGGCAGTGCGTTTCCCTACGCTCGGCGTGCACAGAGGGGCTCGAAGGGGCTACGGGCCTGGATGGTGCGTAGCAGACCCAGGTGCGCCTGGGGTTACTCAGTGTTCCTGCCGGGAACAGGGCGCCCCGGCTAGCCTCCCAGGTGTCCAGAAAGCTGTGCTGCCGTTCAAGGTATGCAGAGCAGAGGCCACCGCCTCCTGGAAACTGCAGCACGCCTCCGCTTCTGCACGGCAAACCAGGGCCTTACTTCCAGGCATGGCTTCATGCTGGCTGTGCCGGGAGCCACACAGCACGCTAAGATGCTGACTTTCTCCTCGAGCAGGGTGACTTCAGGCACGAGGGCGGGCCTCGCAGTGTTGCAAGCACAGCGTTCTCTCACGGCAGCTCACACAAGGGCCATGACAGGGTCTTCCTGGGCACTTCGCACCCACCAGCCACGTTGTCCCGAAGGGCGTTCGAGGGCTCTGGAGACGTAGCGCTCCTCAACGAACGCGCGGTGTGTGGTTGCCCAGCACTCGGCACGCACGGGGGTCCTCCGAGGGAATCAACCAATGGACCTCGACGTTGCTCAGCCGGCCCACAGGTGTCTGGAGGCACTCAGGGACCTTGGAGGGAAAATGCTGCACGCCCGTGGGGCCTAGGAGTCCCCGGGCGTGTACTGCCTTGAGAGCAAAGCGACTAAGAACTCCCGGAAAGAGCCGCATGCCTCCCTTTCTGCGCGGCTACTCAGGGCCTAACCTGGAGGCCAGCTCTCACGTTGAGGTTCCCTTTGGCTCTAGAGCCTGCCGTGCGGACGGCCACCGCGGCCGCGGAAGCCCCTGGTTTAGAGAGCGCAAACTCATAATTTTCCCCGAAGCACTCTTCCAGGGCTCACCGGCCCGTCGGGAGCCGGGAATGTCAGGGAGCGTCAAGGCAGGCATGAAGGCCGCCCTCCAAATGGGAAAGCAGGGCTAGTTCCAGCAGGCCCCCGGGTTCATGGGCACACTCAGCGTACATCCCTGTGGTTTCTGGCGAGTCCCGGGAGACACCGGTCACCCTGCGTTTCCTTCCCCGAGTCAACTGATCGAAGGAGGGAGTCCCGCATCCAGCGAACTGTCTCAACCAAGGAAGGCCGTAGCTGCTCCTCTGGGCCTGGGGCTGCCCGCAGTGCCAAAGAAGGAACAGGACTTGAATTGCAGTAAGAACCCAAGCCGCCGTCCTCTAGGAGGCACGGTGCCTTCGGTCAGGGGGTCCCGGACGGAATGCGGGGACGAGGGTTACTCTGAGCGCAGCTCCGATTAGGGCAACGCGTAAGCCCTCCGCGCCATGTGGGATGTGGCAGAACGGTGTTCGTGAACGTGTGCGAGTGCTGAGGAAACCAAGCTGCTCCAGAAGAGAGGGCAGTGCGTTTCCCTACGCTCGGCGTGCACAGAGGGGCTCGAAGGGGCTACGGGCCTGGATGGTGCGTAGCAGACCCAGGTGCGCCTGGGGTTACTCAGTGTTCCTGCCGGGAACAGGGCGCCCCGGCTAGCCTCCCAGGTGTCCAGAAAGCTGTGCTGCCGTTCAAGGTATGCAGAGCAGAGGCCACCGCCTCCTGGAAACTGCAGCACGCCTCCGCTTCTGCACGGCAAACCAGGGCCTTACTTCCAGGCATGGCTTCATGCTGGGTGTGCCGGGAGCCACACAGCACGCTAAGATGCTGACTTTCTCCTCGAGCAGGGTGACTTCAGGCACGAGGGCGGGCCTCGCAGTGTTGCAAGCACAGCGTTCTCTCACGGCAGCTCACACAAGGGCCATGACAGGGTCTTCCTGGGCACTTCGCACCCACCAGCCACGTTGTCCCGAAGGGCGTTCGAGGGCTCTGGAGACGTAGCGCTCCTCAAGGAACGCGCAGTGTGTGGTTGCCCAGCACTCGGCACGCACGGGGGTCCTCCGAGGGAATCAACCAATGGACCTCGACGTTGCTCAGCCGGCCCACAGGTGTCTGGAGGCACTCAGGGACCTTGGAGGGAAAATGCTGCACGCCCGTGGGGCCTAGGAGTCCCCGGGCGTGTACTGCCTTGAGAGCAAAGCGACTAAGAACTCCCGGAAAGAGCCGCATGCCTCCCTTTCTGCGCGGCTACTCAGGGCCTAACCTGGAGGCCAGCTCTCACGTTGAGGTTCCCTTTGGCTCTAGAGCCTGCCGTGCGGACGGCCACCGCGGCCGCGGAAGCCCCTGGTTTAGAGAGCGCAAACTCATAATTTTCCCCGAAGCACTCTTCCAGGGCTCACCGGCCCGTCGGGAGCCGGGAATGTCAGGGAGCGTCAAGGCAGGCATGAAGGCCGCCCTCCAAATGGGAAAGCAGGGCTAGTTCCAGCAGGCCCCCGGGTTCATGGGCACACTCAGCGTACATCCCTGTGGTTTCTGGCGAGTCCCGGGAGACACCGGTCACCCTGCCTTTCCTTCCCCGAGTCAACTGATCGAAGGAGGGAGTCCCGCATCCAGCGAACTGTCTCAACCAAGGAAGGCCGTAGCTGCTCCTCTGGGCCTGGGGCTGCCCGCAGTGCCAAAGAAGGAACAGGACTTGAATTGCAGTAAGAACCCAAGCCGCCGTCCTCTAGGAGGCACGGTGCCTTCGGTCAGGGGGTCCCGGACGGAATGCGGAGACGAGGGTTACTCTGAGCGCAGCTCCGATTAGGGCAACGCGTAAGCCCTCCGCGCCATGTGGGATGTGGCAGAACGGTGTTCGTGAACGTGTGCGAGTGCTGAGGAAACCAAGCTGCTCCAGAAGAGAGGGCAGTGCGTTTCCCTACGCTCGGCGTGCACAGAGGGGCTCGAAGGGGCTACGGGCCTGGATGGTGCGTAGCAGACCCAGGTGCGCCTGGGGTTACTCAGTGTTCCTGCCGGGAACCGGGCGCCCCGGCTAGCCTCCCAGGTGTCCAGAAAGCTGTGCTGCCGTTCAAGGTATGCAGAGCAGAGGCCACCGCCTCCTGGAAACTGCAGCACGCCTCCGCTTCTGCACGGCAAACCAGGGCCTTACTTCCAGGCATGGCTTCATGCTGGGTGTGCCGGGAGCCACACAGCACGCTAAGATGCTGACTTTCTCCTCGAGCAGGGTGACTTCAGGCACGAGGGCGGGCCTCGCAGTGTTGCAAGCACAGCGTTCTCTCATGGCAGCTCACACAAGGGCCATGACAGGGTCTTCCTGGGCACTTCGCACCCACCAGCCACGTTGTCCCGAAGGGCGTTCGAGGGCTCTGGAGACGTAGCGCTCCTCAAGGAACGCGCGGTGTGTGGTTGCCCAGCACTCGGCACGCACGGGGGTCCTCCGAGGGAATCAACCAATGGACCTCGACGTTGCTCAGCCGGCCCACAGGTGTCTGGAGGCACTCAGGGACCTTGGAGGGAAAATGCTGCACGCCCGTGGGGCCTAGGAGTCCCCGGGCGTGTACTGCCTTGAGAGCAAAGCGACTAAGAACTCCCGGAAAGAGCCGCATGCCTCCCTTTCTGCGCGGCTACTCAGGGCCTAACCTGGAGGCCAGCTCTCACGTTGAGGTTCCCTTTGGCTCTAGAGCCTGCCGTGCGGACGGCCACCGCGGCCGCGGAAGCCCCTGGTTTAGAGAGCGCAAACTCATAATTTTCCCCGAAGCACTCTTCCAGGGCTCACCGGCCCGTCGGGAGCCGGGAATGTCAGGGAGCGTCAAGGCAGGCATGAAGGCCGCCCTCCAAATGGGAAAGCAGGGCTAGTTCCAGCAGGCCCCCGGGTTCATGGGCACACTCAGCGTACATCCCTGTGGTTTCTGGCGAGTCCCGGGAGACACCGGTCACCCTGCGTTTCCTTCCCCGAGTCAACTGATCGAAGGAGGGAGTCCCGCATCCAGCGAACTGTCTCAACCAAGGAAGGCCGTAGCTGCTCCTCTGGGCCTGGGGCTGCCCGCAGTGCCAAAGAAGGAACAGGACTTGAATTGCAGTAAGAACCCAAGCCGCCGTCCTCTAGGAGGCACGGTGCCTTCGGTCAGGGGGTCCCGGACGGAATGCGGAGACGAGGGTTACTCTGAGCGCAGCTCCGATTAGGGCAACGCGTAAGCCCTCCGCGCCATGTGGGATGTGGCAGAACGGTGTTCGTGAACGTGTGCGAGTGCTGAGGAAACCAAGCTGCTCCAGAAGAGAGGGCAGTGCGTTTCCCTACGCTCGGCGTGCACAGAGGGGCTCGAAGGGGCTACGGGCCTGGATGGTGCGTAGCAGACCCAGGTGCGCCTGGGGTTACTCAGTGTTCCTGCCGGGAACCGGGCGCCCCGGCTAGCCTCCCAGGTGTCCAGAAAGCTGTGCTGCCGTTCAAGGTATGCAGAGCAGAGGCCACCGCCTCCTGGAAACTGCAGCACGCCTCCGCTTCTGCACGGCAAACCAGGGCCTTACTTCCAGGCATGGCTTCATGCTGGCTGTGCCGGGAGCCACACAGCACGCTAAGATGCTGACTTTCTCCTCGAGCAGGGTGACTTCAGGCACGAGGGCGGGCCTCGCAGTGTTGCAAGCACAGCGTTCTCTCACGGCAGCTCACACAAGGGCCATGACAGGGTCTTCCTGGGCACTTCGCACCCACCAGCCACGTTGTCCCGAAGGGCGTTCGAGGGCTCTGGAGACGTAGCGCTCCTCAAGGAACGCGCGGTGTGTGGTTGCCCAGCACTCGGCACGCACGGGGGTCCTCCGAGGGAATCAACCAATGGACCTCGACGTTGCTCAGCCGGCCCACAGGTGTCTGGAGGCACTCAGGGACCTTGGAGGGAAAATGCTGCACGCCCGTGGGGCCTAGGAGTCCCCGGGCGTGTACTGCCTTGAGAGCAAAGCGACTAAGAACTCCCGGAAAGAGCCGCATGCCTCCCTTTCTGCGCGGCTACTCAGGGCCTAACCTGGAGGCCAGCTCTCACGTTGAGGTTCCCTTTGGCTCTAGAGCCTGCCGTGCGGACGGCCACCGCGGCCGCGGAAGCCCCTGGTTTAGAGAGCGCAAACTCATAATTTTCCCCGAAGCACTCTTCCAGGGCTCACCGGCCCGTCGGGAGCCGGGAATGTCAGGGAGCGTCAAGGCAGGCATGAAGGCCGCCCTCCAAATGGGAAAGCAGGGCTAGTTCCAGCAGGCCCCCGGGTTCATGGGCACACTCAGCGTACATCCCTGTGGTTTCTGGCGAGTCCCGGGAGACACCGGTCACCCTGCCTTTCCTTCCCCGAGTCAACTGATCGAAGGAGGGAGTCCCGCATCCAGCGAACTGTCTCAACCAAGGAAGGCCGTAGCTGCTCCTCTGGGCCTGGGGCTGCCCGCAGTGCCAAAGAAGGAACAGGACTTGAATTGCAGTAAGAACCCAAGCCGCCGTCCTCTAGGAGGCACGGTGCCTTCGGTCAGGGGGTCCCGGACGGAATGCGGAGACGAGGGTTACTCTGAGCGCAGCTCCGATTAGGGCAACGCGTAAGCCCTCCGCGCCATGTGGGATGTGGCAGAACGGTGTTCGTGAACGTGTGCGAGTGCTGAGGAAACCAAGCTGCTCCAGAAGAGAGGGCAGTGCGTTTCCCTACGCTCGGCGTGCACAGAGGGGCTCGAAGGGGCTACGGGCCTGGATGGTGCGTAGCAGACCCAGGTGCGCCTGGGGTTACTCAGTGTTCCTGCCGGGAACCGGGCGCCCCGGCTAGCCTCCCAGGTGTCCAGAAAGCTGTGCTGCCGTTCAAGGTATGCAGAGCAGAGGCCACCGCCTCCTGGAAACTGCAGCACGCCTCCGCTTCTGCACGGCAAACCAGGGCCTTACTTCCAGGCATGGCTTCATGCTGGGTGTGCCGGGAGCCACACAGCACGCTAAGATGCTGACTTTCTCCTCGAGCAGGGTGACTTCAGGCACGAGGGCGGGCCTCGCAGTGTTGCAAGCACAGCGTTCTCTCACGGCAGCTCACACAAGGGCCATGACAGGGTCTTCCTGGGCACTTCGCACCCACCAGCCACGTTGTCCCGAAGGGCGTTCGAGGGCTCTGGAGACGTAGCGCTCCTCAAGGAACGCGCGGTGTGTGGTTGCCCAGCACTCGGCACGCACGGGGGTCCTCCGAGGGAATCAACCAATGGACCTCGACGTTGCTCAGCCGGCCCACAGGTGTCTGGAGGCACTCAGGGACCTTGGAGGGAAAATGCTGCACGCCCGTGGGGCCTAGGAGTCCCCGGGCGTGTACTGCCTTGAGAGCAAAGCGACTAAGAACTCCCGGAAAGAGCCGCATGCCTCCCTTTCTGCGCGGCTACTCAGGGCCTAACCTGGAGGCCAGCTCTCACGTTGAGGTTCCCTTTGGCTCTAGAGCCTGCCGTGCGGACGGCCACCGCGGCCGCGGAAGCCCCTGGTTTAGAGAGCGCAAACTCATAATTTTCCCCGAAGCACTCTTCCAGGGCTCACCGGCCCGTCGGGAGCCGGGAATGTCAGGGAGCGTCAAGGCAGGCATGAAGGCCGCCCTCCAAATGGGAAAGCAGGGCTAGTTCCAGCAGGCCCCCGGGTTCATGGGCACACTCAGCGTACATCCCTGTGGTTTCTGGCGAGTCCCGGGAGACACCGGTCACCCTGCGTTTCCTTCCCCGAGTCAACTGATCGAAGGAGGGAGTCCCGCATCCAGCGAACTGTCTCAACCAAGGAAGGCCGTAGCTGCTCCTCTGGGCCTGGGGCTGCCTGCAGTGCCAAAGAAGGAACAGGACTTGAATTGCAGTAAGAACCCAAGCCGCCGTCCTCTAGGAGGCACGGTGCCTTCGGTCAGGGGGTCCCGGACGGAATGCGGAGACGAGGGTTACTCTGAGCGCAGCTCCGATTAGGGCAACGCGTAAGCCCTCCGCGCCATGTGGGATGTGGCAGAACGGTGTTCGTGAACGTGTGCGAGTGCTGAGGAAACCAAGCTGCTCCAGAAGAGAGGGCAGTGCGTTTCCCTACGCTCGGCGTGCACAGAGGGGCTCGAAGGGGCTACGGGCCTGGATGGTGCGTAGCAGACCCAGGTGCGCCTGGGGTTACTCAGTGTTCCTGCCGGGAACAGGGCGCCCCGGCTAGCCTCCCAGGTGTCCAGAAAGCTGTGCTGCCGTTCAAGGTATGCAGAGCAGAGGCCACCGCCTCCTGGAAACTGCAGCACGCCTCCGCTTCTGCACGGCAAACCAGGGCCTTACTTCCAGGCATGGCTTCATGCTGGGTGTGCCGGGAGCCACACAGCACGCTAAGATGCTGACTTTCTCCTCGAGCAGGGTGACTTCAGGCACGAGGGCGGGCCTCGCAGTGTTGCAAGCACAGCGTTCTCTCACGGCAGCTCACACAAGGGCCATGACAGGGTCTTCCTGGGCACTTCGCACCCACCAGCCACGTTGTCCCGAAGGGCGTTCGAGGGCTCTGGAGACGTAGCGCTCCTCAAGGAACGCGCGGTGTGTGGTTGCCCAGCACTCGGCACGCACGGGGGTCCTCCGAGGGAATCAACCAATGGACCTCGACGTTGCTCAGCCGGCCCACAGGTGTCTGGAGGCACTCAGGGACCTTGGAGGGAAAATGCTGCACGCCCGTGGGGCCTAGGAGTCCCCGGGCGTGTACTGCCTTGAGAGCAAAGCGACTAAGAACTCCCGGAAAGAGCCGCATGCCTCCCTTTCTGCGCGGCTACTCAGGGCCTAACCTGGAGGCCAGCTCTCACGTTGAGGTTCCCTTTGGCTCTAGAGCCTGCCGTGCGGACGGCCACCGCGGCCGCGGAAGCCCCTGGTTTAGAGAGCGCAAACTCATAATTTTCCCCGAAGCACTCTTCCAGGGCTCACCGGCCCGTCGGGAGCCGGGAATGTCAGGGAGCGTCAAGGCAGGCATGAAGGCCGCCCTCCAAATGGGAAAGCAGGGCTAGTTCCAGCAGGCCCCCGGGTTCATGGGCACACTCAGCGTACATCCCTGTGGTTTCTGGCGAGTCCCGGGAGACACCGGTCACCCTGCCTTTCCTTCCCCGAGTCAACTGATCGAAGGAGGGAGTCCCGCATCCAGCGAACTGTCTCAACCAAGGAAGGCCGTAGCTGCTCCTCTGGGCCTGGGGCTGCCCGCAGTGCCAAAGAAGGAACAGGACTTGAATTGCAGTAAGAACCCAAGCCGCCGTCCTCTAGGAGGCACGGTGCCTTCGGTCAGGGGGTCCCGGACGGAATGCGGGGACGAGGGTTACTCTGAGCGCAGCTCCGATTAGGGCAACGCGTAAGCCCTCCGCGCCATGTGGGATGTGGCAGAACGGTGTTCGTGAACGTGTGCGAGTGCTGAGGAAACCAAGCTGCTCCAGAAGAGAGGGCAGTGCGTTTCCCTACGCTCGGCGTGCACAGAGGGGCTCGAAGGGGCTACGGGCCTGGATGGTGCGTAGCAGACCCAGGTGCGCCTGGGGTTACTCAGTGTTCCTGCCGGGAACAGGGCGCCCCGGCTAGCCTCCCAGGTGTCCAGAAAGCTGTGCTGCCGTTCAAGGTATGCAGAGCAGAGGCCACCGCCTCCTGGAAACTGCAGCACGCCTCCGCTTCTGCACGGCAAACCAGGGCCTTACTTCCAGGCATGGCTTCATGCTGGGTGTGCCGGGAGCCACACAGCACGCTAAGATGCTGACTTTCTCCTCGAGCAGGGTGACTTCAGGCACGAGGGCGGGCCTCGCAGTGTTGCAAGCACAGCGTTCTCTCACGGCAGCTCACACAAGGACCATGACAGGGTCTTCCTGGGCACTTCGCACCCACCAGCCACGTTGTCCCGAAGGGCGTTCGAGGGCTCTGGAGACGTAGCGCTCCTCAAGGAACGCGCGGTGTGTGGTTGCCCAGCACTCGGCACGCACGGGGGTCCTCCGAGGGAATCAACCAATGGACCTCGACGTTGCTCAGCCGGCCCACAGGTGTCTGGAGGCACTCAGGGACCTTGGAGGGAAAATGCTGCACGCCCGTGGGGCCTAGGAGTCCCCGGGCGTGTACTGCCTTGAGAGCAAAGCGACTAAGAACTCCCGGAAAGAGCCGCATGCCTCCCTTTCTGCGCGGCTACTCAGGGCCTAACCTGGAGGCCAGCTCTCACGTTGAGGTTCCCTTTGGCTCTAGAGCCTGCCGTGCGGACGGCCACCGCGGCCGCGGAAGCCCCTGGTTTAGAGAGCGCAAACTCATAATTTTCCCCGAAGCACTCTTCCAGGGCTCACCGGCCCGTCGGGAGCCAGGAATGTCAGGGAGCGTCAAGGCAGGCATGAAGGCCGCCCTCCAAATGGGAAAGCAGGGCTAGTTCCAGCAGGCCCCCGGGTTCATGGGCACACTCAGCGTACATCCCTGTGGTTTCTGGCGAGTCCCGGGAGACACCGGTCACCCTGCGTTTCCTTCCCCGAGTCAACTGATCGAAGGAGGGAGTCCCGCATCCAGCGAACTGTCTCAACCAAGGAAGGCCGTAGCTGCTCCTCTGGGCCTGGGGCTGCCCGCAGTGCCAAAGAAGGAACAGGACTTGAATTGCAGTAAGAACCCAAGCCGCCGTCCTCTAGGAGGCACGGTGCCTTCGGTCAGGGGGTCCCGGACGGAATGCGGGGACGAGGGTTACTCTGAGCGCAGCTCCGATTAGGGCAACGCGTAAGCCCTCCGCGCCATGTGGGATGTGGCAGAACGGTGTTCGTGAACGTGTGCGAGTGCTGAGGAAACCAAGCTGCTCCAGAAGAGAGGGCAGTGCGTTTCCCTACGCTCGGCGTGCACAGAGGGGCTCGAAGGGGCTACGGGCCTGGATGGTGCGTAGCAGACCCAGGTGCGCCTGGGGTTACTCAGTGTTCCTGCCGGGAACAGGGCGCCCCGGCTAGCCTCCCAGGTGTCCAGAAAGCTGTGCTGCCGTTCAAGGTATGCAGAGCAGAGGCCACCGCCTCCTGGAAACTGCAGCACGCCTCCGCTTCTGCACGGCAAACCAGGGCCTTACTTCCAGGCATGGCTTCATGCTGGGTGTGCCGGGAGCCACACAGCACGCTAAGATGCTGACTTTCTCCTCGAGCAGGGTGACTTCAGGCACGAGGGCGGGCCTCGCAGTGTTGCAAGCACAGCGTTCTCTCATGGCAGCTCACACAAGGGCCATGACAGGGTCTTCCTGGGCACTTCGCACCCACCAGCCACGTTGTCCCGAAGGGCGTTCGAGGGCTCTGGAGACGTAGCGCTCCTCAAGGAACGCGCAGTGTGTGGTTGCCCAGCACTCGGCACGCACGGGGGTCCTCCGAGGGAATCAACCAATGGACCTCGACGTTGCTCAGCCGGCCCACAGGTGTCTGGAGGCACTCAGGGACCTTGGAGGGAAAATGCTGCACGCCCGTGGGGCCTAGGAGTCCCCGGGCGTGTACTGCCTTGAGAGCAAAGCGACTAAGAACTCCCGGAAAGAGCCGCATGCCTCCCTTTCTGCGCGGCTACTCAGGGCCTAACCTGGAGGCCAGCTCTCACGTTGAGGTTCCCTTTGGCTCTAGAGCCTGCCGTGCGGACGGCCACCGCGGCCGCGGAAGCCCCTGGTTTAGAGAGCGCAAACTCATAATTTTCCCCGAAGCACTCTTCCAGGGCTCACCGGCCCGTCGGGAGCCGGGAATGTCAGGGAGCGTCAAGGCAGGCATGAAGGCCGCCCTCCAAATGGGAAAGCAGGGCTAGTTCCAGCAGGCCCCCGGGTTCATGGGCACACTCAGCGTACATCCCTGTGGTTTCTGGCGAGTCCCGGGAGACACCGGTCACCCTGCGTTTCCTTCCCCGAGTCAACTGCTCGAAGGAGGGAGTCCCGCATCCAGCGAACTGTCTCAACCAAGGAAGGCCGTAGCTGCTCCTCTGGGCCTGGGGCTGCCCGCAGTGCCAAAGAAGGAACAGGACTTGAATTGCAGTAAGAACCCAAGCCGCCGTCCTCTAGGAGGCACGGTGCCTTCGGTCAGGGGGTCCCGGATGGAATGCGGAGACGAGGGTTACTCTGAGCGCAGCTCCGATTAGGGCAACGCGTAAGCCCTCCGCGCCATGTGGGATGTGGCAGAACGGTGTTCGTGAACGTGTGCGAGTGCTGAGGAAACCAAGCTGCTCCAGAAGAGAGGGCAGTGCGTTTCCCTACGCTCGGCGTGCACAGAGGGGCTCGAAGGGGCTACGGGCCTGGATGGTGCGTAGCAGACCCAGGTGCGCCTGGGGTTACTCAGTGTTCCTGCCGGGAACAGGGCGCCCCGGCTAGCCTCCCAGGTGTCCAGAAAGCTGTGCTGCCGTTCAAGGTATGCCGAGCAGAGGCCACCGCCTCCTGGAAACTGCAGCACGCCTCCGCTTCTGCACGGCAAACCAGGGCCTTACTTCCAGGCATGGCTTCATGCTGGGTGTGCCGGGAGCCACACAGCACGCTAAGATGCTGACTTTCTCCTCGAGCAGGGTGACTTCAGGCACGAGGGCGGGCCTCGCAGTGTTGCAAGCACAGCGTTCTCTCATGGCAGCTCACACAAGGGCCATGACAGGGTCTTCCTGGGCACTTCGCACCCACCAGCCACGTTGTCCCGAAGGGCGTTCGAGGGCTCTGGAGACGTAGCGCTCCTCAAGGAACGCGCGGTGTGTGGTTGCCCAGCACTCGGCACGCACGGGGGTCCTCCGAGGGAATCAACCAATGGACCTCGACGTTGCTCAGCCGGCCCACAGGTGTCTGGAGGCACTCAGGGACCTTGGAGGGAAAATGCTGCACGCCCGTGGGGCCTAGGAGTCCCCGGGCGTGTACTGCCTTGAGAGCAAAGCGACTAAGAACTCCCGGAAAGAGCCGCATGCCTCCCTTTCTGCGCGGCTACTCAGGGCCTAACCTGGAGGCCAGCTCTCACGTTGAGGTTCCCTTTGGCTCTAGAGCCTGCCGTGCGGACGGCCACCGCGGCCGCGGAAGCCCCTGGTTTAGAGAGCGCAAACTCATAATTTTCCCCGAAGCACTCTTCCAGGGCTCACCGGCCCGTCGGGAGCCGGGAATGTCAGGGAGCGTCAAGGCAGGCATGAAGGCCGCCCTCCAAATGGGAAAGCAGGGCTAGTTCCAGCAGGCCCCCGGGTTCATGGGCACACTCAGCGTACATCCCTGTGGTTTCTGGCGAGTCCCGGGAGACACCGGTCACCCTGCGTTTCCTTCCCCGAGTCAACTGATCGAAGGAGGGAGTCCCGCATCCAGCGAACTGTCTCAACCAAGGAAGGCCGTAGCTGCTCCTCTGGGCCTGGGGCTGCCTGCAGTGCCAAAGAAGGAACAGGACTTGAATTGCAGTAAGAACCCAAGCCGCCGTCCTCTAGGAGGCACGGTGCCTTCGGTCAGGGGGTCCCGGACGGAATGCGGGGACGAGGGTTACTCTGAGCGCAGCTCCGATTAGGGCAACGCGTAAGCCCTCCGCGCCATGTGGGATGTGGCAGAACGGTGTTCGTGAACGTGTGCGAGTGCTGAGGAAACCAAGCTGCTCCAGAAGAGAGGGCAGTGCGTTTCCCTACGCTCGGCGTGCACAGAGGGGCTCTAAGGGGCTACGGGCCTGGATGGTGCGTAGCAGACCCAGGTGCGCCTGGGGTTACTCAGTGTTCCTGCCGGGAACCGGGCGCCCCGGCTAGCCTCCCAGGTGTCCAGAAAGCTGTGCTGCCGTTCAAGGTATGCCGAGCAGAGGCCACCGCCTCCTGGAAACTGCAGCACGCCTCCGCTTCTGCACGGCAAACCAGGGCCTTACTTCCAGGCATGGCTTCATGCTGGGTGTGCCGGGAGCCACACAGCACGCTAAGATGCTGACTTTCTCCTCGAGCAGGGTGACTTCAGGCACGAGGGCGGGCCTCGCAGTGTTGCAAGCACAGCGTTCTCTCATGGCAGCTCACACAAGGGCCATGACAGGGTCTTCCTGGGCACTTCGCACCCACCAGCCACGTTGTCCCGAAGGGCGTTCGAGGGCTCTGGAGACGTAGCGCTCCTCAAGGAACGCGCGGTGTGTGGTTGCCCAGCACTCGGCACGCACGGGGGTCCTCCGAGGGAATCAACCAATGGACCTCGACGTTGCTCAGCCGGCCCACAGGTGTCTGGAGGCACTCAGGGACCTTGGAGGGAAAATGCTGCACGCCCGTGGGGCCTAGGAGTCCCCGGGCGTGTACTGCCTTGAGAGCAAAGCGACTAAGAACTCCCGGAAAGAGCCGCATGCCTCCCTTTCTGCGCGGCTACTCAGGGCCTAACCTGGAGGCCAGCTCTCACGTTGAGGTTCCCTTTGGCTCTAGAGCCTGCCGTGCGGACGGCCACCGCGGCCGCGGAAGCCCCTGGTTTAGAGAGCGCAAACTCATAATTTTCCCCGAAGCACTCTTCCAGGGCTCACCGGCCCGTCGGGAGCCGGGAATGTCAGGGAGCGTCAAGGCAGGCATGAAGGCCGCCCTCCAAATGGGAAAGCAGGGCTAGTTCCAGCAGGCCCCCGGGTTCATGGGCACACTCAGCGTACATCCCTGTGGTTTCTGGCGAGTCCCGGGAGACACCGGTCACCCTGCGTTTCCTTCCCCGAGTCAACTGATCGAAGGAGGGAGTCCCGCATCCAGCGAACTGTCTCAACCAAGGAAGGCCGTAGCTGCTCCTCTGGGCCTGGGGCTGCCTGCAGTGCCAAAGAAGGAACAGGACTTGAATTGCAGTAAGAACCCAAGCCGCCGTCCTCTAGGAGGCACGGTGCCTTCGGTCAGGGGGTCCCGGACGGAATGCGGGGACGAGGGTTACTCTGAGCGCAGCTCCGATTAGGGCAACGCGTAAGCCCTCCGCGCCATGTGGGATGTGGCAGAACGGTGTTCGTGAACGTGTGCGAGTGCTGAGGAAACCAAGCTGCTCCAGAAGAGAGGGCAGTGCGTTTCCCTACGCTCGGCGTGCACAGAGGGGCTCTAAGGGGCTACGGGCCTGGATGGTGCGTAGCAGACCCAGGTGCGCCTGGGGTTACTCAGTGTTCCTGCCGGGAACAGGGCGCCCCGGCTAGCCTCCCAGGTGTCCAGAAAGCTGTGCTGCCGTTCAAGGTATGCAGAGCAGAGGCCACCGCCTCCTGGAAACTGCAGCACGCCTCCGCTTCTGCACGGCAAACCAGGGCCTTACTTCCAGGCATGGCTTCATGCTGGGTGTGCCGGGAGCCACACAGCACGCTAAGATGCTGACTTTCTCCTCGAGCAGGGTGACTTCAGGCACGAGGGCGGGCCTCGCAGTGTTGCAAGCACAGCGTTCTCTCATGGCAGCTCACACAAGGGCCATGACAGGGTCTTCCTGGGCACTTCGCACCCACCAGCCACGTTGTCCCGAAGGGCGTTCGAGGGCTCTGGAGACGTAGCGCTCCTCAAGGAACGCGCGGTGTGTGGTTGCCCAGCACTCGGCACGCACGGGGGTCCTCCGAGGGAATCAACCAGTGGACCTCGACGTTGCTCAGCCGGCCCACAGGTGTCTGGAGGCACTCAGGGACCTTGGAGGGAAAATGCTGCACGCCCGTGGGGCCTAGGAGTCCCCGGGCGTGTACTGCCTTGAGAGCAAAGCGACTAAGAACTCCCGGAAAGAGCCGCATGCCTCCCTTTCTGCGCGGCTACTCAGGGCCTAACCTGGAGGCCAGCTCTCACGTTGAGGTTCCCTTTGGCTCTAGAGCCTGCCGTGCGGACGGCCACCGCGGCCGCGGAAGCCCCTGGTTTAGAGAGCGCAAACTCATAATTTTCCCCGAAGCACTCTTCCAGGGCTCACCGGCCCGTCGGGAGCCGGGAATGTCAGGGAGCGTCAAGGCAGGCATGAAGGCCGCCCTCCAAATGGGAAAGCAGGGCTAGTTCCAGCAGGCCCCCGGGTTCATGGGCACACTCAGCGTACATCCCTGTGGTTTCTGGCGAGTCCCGGGAGACACCGGTCACCCTGCCTTTCCTTCCCCGAGTCAACTGATCGAAGGAGGGAGTCCCGCATCCAGCGAACTGTCTCAACCAAGGAAGGCCGTAGCTGCTCCTCTGGGCCTGGGGCTGCCTGCAGTGCCAAAGAAGGAACAGGACTTGAATTGCAGTAAGAACCCAAGCCGCCGTCCTCTAGGAGGCACGGTGCCTTCGGTCAGGGGGTCCCGGACGGAATGCGGGGACGAGGGTTACTCTGAGCGCAGCTCCGATTAGGGCAACGCGTAAGCCCTCCGTGCCATGTGGGATGTGGCAGAACGGTGTTCGTGAACGTGTGCGAGTGCTGAGGAAACCAAGCTGCTCCAGAAGAGAGGGCAGTGCGTTTCCCTACGCTCGGCGTGCACAGAGGGGCTCTAAGGGGCTACGGGCCTGGATGGTGCGTAGCAGACCCAGGTGCGCCTGGGGTTACTCAGTGTTCCTGCCGGGAACAGGGCGCCCCGGCTAGCCTCCCAGGTGTCCAGAAAGCTGTGCTGCCGTTCAAGGTATGCAGAGCAGAGGCCACCGCCTCCTGGAAACTGCAGCACGCCTCCGCTTCTGCACGGCAAACCAGGGCCTTACTTCCAGGCATGGCTTCATGCTGGGTGTGCCGGGAGCCACACAGCACGCTAAGATGCTGACTTTCTCCTCGAGCAGGGTGACTTCAGGCACGAGGGCGGGCCTCGCAGTGTTGCAAGCACAGCGTTCTCTCACGGCAGCTCACACAAGGGCCATGACAGGGTCTTCCTGGGCACTTCGCACCCACCAGCCACGTTGTCCCGAAGGGCGTTCGAGGGCTCTGGAGACGTAGCGCTCCTCAAGGAACGCGCGGTGTGTGGTTGCCCAGCACTCGGCACGCACGGGGGTCCTCCGAGGGAATCAACCAATGGACCTCGACGTTGCTCAGCCGGCCCACAGGTGTCTGGAGGCACTCAGGGACCTTGGAGGGAAAATGCTGCACGCCCGTGGGGCCTAGGAGTCCCCGGGCGTGTACTGCCTTGAGAGCAAAGCGACTAAGAACTCCCGGAAAGAGCCGCATGCCTCCCTTTCTGCGCGGCTACTCAGGGCCTAACCTGGAGGCCAGCTCTCACGTTGAGGTTCCCTTTGGCTCTAGAGCCTGCCGTGCGGACGGCCACCGCGGCCGCGGAAGCCCCTGGTTTAGAGAGCGCAAACTCATAATTTTCCCCGAAGCACTCTTCCAGGGCTCACCGGCCCGTCGGGAGCCGGGAATGTCAGGGAGCGTCAAGGCAGGCATGAAGGCCGCCCTCCAAATGGGAAAGCAGGGCTAGTTCCAGCAGGCCCCCGGGTTCATGGGCACACTCAGCGTACATCCCTGTGGTTTCTGGCGAGTCCCGGGAGACACCGGTCACCCTGCGTTTCCTTCCCCGAGTCAACTGATCGAAGGAGGGAGTCCCGCATCCAGCGAACTGTCTCAACCAAGGAAGGCCGTAGCTGCTCCTCTGGGCCTGGGGCTGCCCGCAGTGCCAAAGAAGGAACAGGACTTGAATTGCAGTAAGAACCCAAGCCGCCGTCCTCTAGGAGGCACGGTGCCTTCGGTCAGGGGGTCCCGGATGGAATGCGGAGACGAGGGTTACTCTGAGCGCAGCTCCGATTAGGGCAACGCGTAAGCCCTCCGCGCCATGTGGGATGTGGCAGAACGGTGTTCGTGAACGTGTGCGAGTGCTGAGGAAACCAAGCTGCTCCAGAAGAGAGGGCAGTGCGTTTCCCTACGCTCGGCGTGCACAGAGGGGCTCTAAGGGGCTACGGGCCTGGATGGTGCGTAGCAGACCCAGGTGCGCCTGGGGTTACTCAGTGTTCCTGCCGGGAACAGGGCGCCCCGGCTAGCCTCCCAGGTGTCCAGAAAGCTGTGCTGCCGTTCAAGGTATGCAGAGCAGAGGCCACCGCCTCCTGGAAACTGCAGCACGCCTCCGCTTCTGCACGGCAAACCAGGGCCTTACTTCCAGGCATGGCTTCATGCTGGGTGTGCCGGGAGCCACACAGCACGCTAAGATGCTGACTTTCTCCTCGAGCAGGGTGACTTCAGGCACGAGGGCGGGCCTCGCAGTGTTGCAAGCACAGCGTTCTCTCACGGCAGCTCACACAAGGGCCATGACAGGGTCTTCCTGGGCACTTCGCACCCACCAGCCACGTTGTCCCGAAGGGCGTTCGAGGGCTCTGGAGACGTAGCGCTCCTCAAGGAACGCGCGGTGTGTGGTTGCCCAGCACTCGGCACGCACGGGGGTCCTCCGAGGGAATCAACCAATGGACCTCGACGTTGCTCAGCCGGCCCACAGGTGTCTGGAGGCACTCAGGGACCTTGGAGGGAAAATGCTGCACGCCCGTGGGGCCTAGGAGTCCCCGGGCGTGTACTGCCTTGAGAGCAAAGCGACTAAGAACTCCCGGAAAGAGCCGCATGCCTCCCTTTCTGCGCGGCTACTCAGGGCCTAACCTGGAGGCCAGCTCTCACGTTGAGGTTCCCTTTGGCTCTAGAGCCTGCCGTGCGGACGGCCACCGCGGCCGCGGAAGCCCCTGGTTTAGAGAGCGCAAACTCATAATTTTCCCCGAAGCACTCTTCCAGGGCTCACCGGCCCGTCGGGAGCCGGGAATATCAGGGAGCGTCAAGGCAGGCATGAAGGCCGCCCTCCAAATGGGAAAGCAGGGCTAGTTCCAGCAGGCCCCCGGGTTCATGGGCACACTCAGCGTACATCCCTGTGGTTTCTGGCGAGTCCCGGGAGACACCGGTCACCCTGCGTTTCCTTCCCCGAGTCAACTGATCGAAGGAGGGAGTCCCGCATCCAGCGAACTGTCTCAACCAAGGAAGGCCGTAGCTGCTCCTCTGGGCCTGGGGCTGCCCGCAGTGCCAAAGAAGGAACAGGACTTGAATTGCAGTAAGAACCCAAGCCGCCGTCCTCTAGGAGGCACGGTGCCTTCGGTCAGGGGGTCCCGGACGGAATGCGGGGACGAGGGTTACTCTGAGCGCAGCTCCGATTAGGGCAACGCGTAAGCCCTCCGCGCCATGTGGGATGTGGCAGAACGGTGTTCGTGAACGTGTGCGAGTGCTGAGGAAACCAAGCTGCTCCAGAAGAGAGGGCAGTGCGTTTCCCTACGCTCGGCGTGCACAGAGGGGCTCTAAGGGGCTACGGGCCTGGATGGTGCGTAGCAGACCCAGGTGCGCCTGGGGTTACTCAGTGTTCCTGCCGGGAACAGGGCGCCCCGGCTAGCCTCCCAGGTGTCCAGAAAGCTGTGCTGCCGTTCAAGGTATGCAGAGCAGAGGCCACCGCCTCCTGGAAACTGCAGCACGCCTCCGCTTCTGCACGGCAAACCAGGGCCTTACTTCCAGGCATGGCTTCATGCTGGGTGTGCCGGGAGCCACACAGCATGCTAAGATGCTGACTTTCTCCTCGAGCAGGGTGACTTCAGGCACGAGGGCGGGCCTCGCAGTGTTGCAAGCACAGCGTTCTCTCACGGCAGCTCACACAAGGGCCATGACAGGGTCTTCCTGGGCACTTCGCACCCACCAGCCACGTTGTCCCGAAGGGCGTTCGAGGGCTCTGGAGACGTAGCGCTCCTCAAGGAACGCGCGGTGTGTGGTTGCCCAGCACTCGGCACGCACGGGGGTCCTCCGAGGGAATCAACCAATGGACCTCGACGTTGCTCAGCCGGCCCACAGGTGTCTGGAGGCACTCAGGGACCTTGGAGGGAAAATGCTGCACGCCCGTGGGGCCTAGGAGTCCCCGGGCGTGTACTGCCTTGAGAGCAAAGCGACTAAGAACTCCCGGAAAGAGCCGCATGCCTCCCTTTCTGCGCGGCTACTCAGGGCCTAACCTGGAGGCCAGCTCTCACGTTGAGGTTCCCTTTGGCTCTAGAGCCTGCCGTGCGGACGGCCACCGCGGCCGCGGAAGCCCCTGGTTTAGAGAGCGCAAACTCATAATTTTCCCCGAAGCACTCTTCCAGGGCTCACCGGCCCGTCGGGAGCCGGGAATGTCAGGGAGCGTCAAGGCAGGCATGAAGGCCGCCCTCCAAATGGGAAAGCAGGGCTAGTTCCAGCAGGCCCCCGGGTTCATGGGCACACTCAGCGTACATCCCTGTGGTTTCTGGCGAGTCCCGGGAGACACCGGTCACCCTGCGTTTCCTTCCCCGAGTCAACTGATCGAAGGAGGGAGTCCCGCATCCAGCGAACTGTCTCAACCAAGGAAGGCCGTAGCTGCTCCTCTGGGCCTGGGGCTGCCCGCAGTGCCAAAGAAGGAACAGGACTTGAATTGCAGTAAGAACCCAAGCCGCCGTCCTCTAGGAGGCACGGTGCCTTCGGTCAGGGGGTCCCGGACGGAATGCGGGGACGAGGGTTACTCTGAGCGCAGCTCCGATTAGGGCAACGCGTAAGCCCTCCGCGCCATGTGGGATGTGGCAGAACGGTGTTCGTGAACGTGTGCGAGTGCTGAGGAAACCAAGCTGCTCCAGAAGAGAGGGCAGTGCGTTTCCCTACGCTCGGCGTGCACAGAGGGGCTCTAAGGGGCTACGGGCCTGGATGGTGCGTAGCAGACCCAGGTGCGCCTGGGGTTACTCAGTGTTCCTGCCGGGAACAGGGCGCCCCGGCTAGCCTCCCAGGTGTCCAGAAAGCTGTGCTGCCGTTCAAGGTATGCAGAGCAGAGGCCACCGCCTCCTGGAAACTGCAGCACGCCTCCGCTTCTGCACGGCAAACTAGGGCCTTACTTCCAGGCATGGCTTCATGCTGGGTGTGCCGGGAGCCACACAGCACGCTAAGATGCTGACTTTCTCCTCGAGCAGGGTGACTTCAGGCACGAGGGCGGGCCTCGCAGTGTTGCAAGCACAGCGTTCTCTCACGGCAGCTCACACAAGGGCCATGACAGGGTCTTCCTGGGCACTTCGCACCCACCAGCCACGTTGTCCCGAAGGGCGTTCGAGGGCTCTGGAGACGTAGCGCTCCTCAAGGAACGCGCGGTGTGTGGTTGCCCAGCACTCGGCACGCACGGGGGTCCTCCGAGGGAATCAACCAATGGACCTCGACGTTGCTCAGCCGGCCCACAGGTGTCTGGAGGCACTCAGGGACCTTGGAGGGAAAATGCTGCACGCCCGTGGGGCCTAGGAGTCCCCGGGCGTGTACTGCCTTGAGAGCAAAGCGACTAAGAACTCCCGGAAAGAGCCGCATGCCTCCCTTTCTGCGCGGCTACTCAGGGCCTAACCTGGAGGCCAGCTCTCACGTTGAGGTTCCCTTTGGCTCTAGAGCCTGCCGTGCGGACGGCCACCGCGGCCGCGGAAGCCCCTGGTTTAGAGAGCGCAAACTCATAATTTTCCCCGAAGCACTCTTCCAGGGCTCACCGGCCCGTCGGGAGCCGGGAATGTCAGGGAGCGTCAAGGCAGGCATGAAGGCCGCCCTCCAAATGGGAAAGCAGGGCTAGTTCCAGCAGGCCCCCGGGTTCATGGGCACACTCAGCGTACATCCCTGTGGTTTCTGGCGAGTCCCGGGAGACACCGGTCACCCTGCGTTTCCTTCCCCGAGTCAACTGATCGAAGGAGGGAGTCCCGCATCCAGCGAACTGTCTCAACCAAGGAAGGCCGTAGCTGCTCCTCTGGGCCTGGGGCTGCCCGCAGTGCCAAAGAAGGAACAGGACTTGAATTGCAGTAAGAACCCAAGCCGCCGTCCTCTAGGAGGCACGGTGCCTTCGGTCAGGGGGTCCCGGACGGAATGCGGGGACGAGGGTTACTCTGAGCGCAGCTCCGATTAGGGCAACGCGTAAGCCCTCCGCGCCATGTGGGATGTGGCAGAACGGTGTTCGTGAACGTGTGCGAGTGCTGAGGAAACCAAGCTGCTCCAGAAGAGAGGGCAGTGCGTTTCCCTACGCTCGGCGTGCACAGAGGGGCTCTAAGGGGCTACGGGCCTGGATGGTGCGTAGCAGACCCAGGTGCGCCTGGGGTTACTCAGTGTTCCTGCCGGGAACAGGGCGCCCCGGCTAGCCTCCCAGGTGTCCAGAAAGCTGTGCTGCCGTTCAAGGTATGCAGAGCAGAGGCCACCGCCTCCTGGAAACTGCAGCACGCCTCCGCTTCTGCACGGCAAACCAGGGCCTTACTTCCAGGCATGGCTTCATGCTGGGTGTGCCGGGAGCCACACAGCACGCTAAGATGCTGACTTTCTCCTCGAGCAGGGTGACTTCAGGCACGAGGGCGGGCCTCGCAGTGTTGCAAGCACAGCGTTCTCTCACGGCAGCTCACACAAGGGCCATGACAGGGTCTTCCTGGGCACTTCGCACCCACCAGCCACGTTGTCCCGAAGGGCGTTCGAGGGCTCTGGAGACGTAGCGCTCCTCAAGGAACGCGCGGTGTGTGGTTGCCCAGCACTCGGCACGCACGGGGGTCCTCCGAGGGAATCAACCAATGGACCTCGACGTTGCTCAGCCGGCCCACAGGTGTCTGGAGGCACTCAGGGACCTTGGAGGGAAAATGCTGCACGCCCGTGGGGCCTAGGAGTCCCCGGGCGTGTACTGCCTTGAGAGCAAAGCGACTAAGAACTCCCGGAAAGAGCCGCATGCCTCCCTTTCTGCGCGGCTACTCAGGGCCTAACCTGGAGGCCAGCTCTCACGTTGAGGTTCCCTTTGGCTCTAGAGCCTGCCGTGCGGACGGCCACCGCGGCCGCGGAAGCCCCTGGTTTAGAGAGCGCAAACTCATAATTTTCCCCGAAGCACTCTTCCAGGGCTCACCGGCCCGTCGGGAGCCGGGAATGTCAGGGAGCGTCAAGGCAGGCATGAAGGCCGCCCTCCAAATGGGAAAGCAGGGCTAGTTCCAGCAGGCCCCCGGGTTCATGGGCACACTCAGCGTACATCCCTGTGGTTTCTGGCGAGTCCCGGGAGACACCGGTCACCCTGCGTTTCCTTCCCCGAGTCAACTGATCGAAGGAGGGAGTCCCGCATCCAGCGAACTGTCTCAACCAAGGAAGGCCGTAGCTGCTCCTCTGGGCCTGGGGCTGCCCGCAGTGCCAAAGAAGGAACAGGACTTGAATTGCAGTAAGAACCCAAGCCGCCGTCCTCTAGGAGGCACGGTGCCTTCGGTCAGGGGGTCCCGGACGGAATGCGGGGACGAGGGTTACTCTGAGCGCAGCTCCGATTAGGGCAACGCGTAAGCCCTCCGTGCCATGTGGGATGTGGCAGAACGGTGTTCGTGAACGTGTGCGAGTGCTGAGGAAACCAAGCTGCTCCAGAAGAGAGGGCAGTGCGTTTCCCTACGCTCGGCGTGCACAGAGGGGCTCTAAGGGGCTACGGGCCTGGATGGTGCGTAGCAGACCCAGGTGCGCCTGGGGTTACTCAGTGTTCCTGCCGGGAACAGGGCGCCCCGGCTAGCCTCCCAGGTGTCCAGAAAGCTGTGCTGCCGTTCAAGGTATGCAGAGCAGAGGCCACCGCCTCCTGGAAACTGCAGCACGCCTCCGCTTCTGCACGGCAAACCAGGGCCTTACTTCCAGGCATGGCTTCATGCTGGGTGTGCCGGGAGCCACACAGCACGCTAAGATGCTGACTTTCTCCTCGAGCAGGGTGACTTCAGGCACGAGGGCGGGCCTCGCAGTGTTGCAAGCACAGCGTTCTCTCATGGCAGCTCACACAAGGGCCATGACAGGGTCTTCCTGGGCACTTCGCACCCACTAGCCACGTTGTCCCGAAGGGCGTTCGAGGGCTCTGGAGACGTAGCGCTCCTCAAGGAACGCGCAGTGTGTGGTTGCCCAGCACTCGGCACGCACGGGGGTCCTCCGAGGGAATCAACCAATGGACCTCGACGTTGCTCAGCCGGCCCACAGGTGTCTGGAGGCACTCAGGGACCTTGGAGGGAAAATGCTGCACGCCCGTGGGGCCTAGGAGTCCCCGGGCGTGTACTGCCTTGAGAGCAAAGCGACTAAGAACTCCCGGAAAGAGCCGCATGCCTCCCTTTCTGCGCGGCTACTCAGGGCCTAACCTGGAGGCCAGCTCTCACGTTGAGGTTCCCTTTGGCTCTAGAGCCTGCCGTGCGGACGGCCACCGCGGCCGCGGAAGCCCCTGGTTTAGAGAGCGCAAACTCATAATTTTCCCCGAAGCACTCTTCCAGGGCTCACCGGCCCGTCGGGAGCCGGGAATGTCAGGGAGCGTCAAGGCAGGCATGAAGGCCGCCCTCCAAATGGGAAAGCAGGGCTAGTTCCAGCAGGCCCCCGGGTTCATGGGCACACTCAGCGTACATCCCTGTGGTTTCTGGCGAGTCCCGGGAGACACCGGTCACCCTGCGTTTCCTTCCCCGAGTCAACTGATCGAAGGAGGGAGTCCCGCATCCAGCGAACTGTCTCAACCAAGGAAGGCCGTAGCTGCTCCTCTGGGCCTGGGGCTGCCCGCAGTGCCAAAGAAGGAACAGGACTTGAATTGCAGTAAGAACCCAAGCCGCCGTCCTCTAGGAGGCACGGTGCCTTCGGTCAGGGGGTCCCGGACGGAATGCGGGGACGAGGGTTACTCTGAGCGCAGCTCCGATTAGGGCAACGCGTAAGCCCTCCGCGCCATGTGGGATGTGGCAGAACGGTGTTCGTGAACGTGTGCGAGTGCTGAGGAAACCAAGCTGCTCCAGAAGAGAGGGCAGTGCGTTTCCCTACGCTCGGCGTGCACAGAGGGGCTCGAAGGGGCTACGGGCCTGGATGGTGCGTAGCAGACCCAGGTGCGCCTGGGGTTACTCAGTGTTCCTGCCGGGAACAGGGCGCCCCGGCTAGCCTCCCAGGTGTCCAGAAAGCTGTGCTGCCGTTCAAGGTATGCAGAGCAGAGGCCACCGCCTCCTGGAAACTGCAGCACGCCTCCGCTTCTGCACGGCAAACCAGGGCCTTACTTCCAGGCATGGCTTCATGCTGGGTGTGCCGGGAGCCACACAGCACGCTAAGATGCTGACTTTCTCCTCGAGCAGGGTGACTTCAGGCACGAGGGCGGGCCTCGCAGTGTTGCAAGCACAGCGTTCTCTCATGGCAGCTCACACAAGGGCCATGACAGGGTCTTCCTGGGCACTTCGCACCCACCAGCCACGTTGTCCCGAAGGGCGTTCGAGGGCTCTGGAGACGTAGCGCTCCTCAAGGAACGCGCGGTGTGTGGTTGCCCAGCACTCGGCACGCACGGGGGTCCTCCGAGGGAATCAACCAGTGGACCTCGACGTTGCTCAGCCGGCCCACAGGTGTCTGGAGGCACTCAGGGACCTTGGAGGGAAAATGCTGCACGCCCGTGGGGCCTAGGAGTCCCCGGGCGTGTACTGCCTTGAGAGCAAAGCGACTAAGAACTCCCGGAAAGAGCCGCATGCCTCCCTTTCTGCGCGGCTACTCAGGGCCTAACCTGGAGGCCAGCTCTCACGTTGAGGTTCCCTTTGGCTCTAGAGCCTGCCGTGCGGACGGCCACCGCGGCCGCGGAAGCCCCTGGTTTAGAGAGCGCAAACTCATAATTTTCCCCGAAGCACTCTTCCAGGGCTCACCGGCCCGTCGGGAGCCGGGAATGTCAGGGAGCGTCAAGGCAGGCATGAAGGCCGCCCTCCAAATGGGAAAGCAGGGCTAGTTCCAGCAGGCCCCCGGGTTCATGGGCACACTCAGCGTACATCCCTGTGGTTTCTGGCGAGTCCCGGGAGACACCGGTCACCCTGCGTTTCCTTCCCCGAGTCAACTGATCGAAGGAGGGAGTCCCGCATCCAGCGAACTGTCTCAACCAAGGAAGGCCGTAGCTGCTCCTCTGGGCCTGGGGCTGCCCGCAGTGCCAAAGAAGGAACAGGACTTGAATTGCAGTAAGAACCCAAGCCGCCGTCCTCTAGGAGGCACGGTGCCTTCGGTCAGGGGGTCCCGGACGGAATGCGGGGACGAGGGTTACTCTGAGCGCAGCTCCGATTAGGGCAACGCGTAAGCCCTCCGCGCCATGTGGGATGTGGCAGAATGGTGTTCGTGAACGTGTGCGAGTGCTGAGGAAACCAAGCTGCTCCAGAAGAGAGGGCAGTGCGTTTCCCTACGCTCGGCGTGCACAGAGGGGCTCGAAGGGGCTACGGGCCTGGATGGTGCGTAGCAGACCCAGGTGCGCCTGGGGTTACTCAGTGTTCCTGCCGGGAACAGGGCGCCCCGGCTAGCCTCCCAGGTGTCCAGAAAGCTGTGCTGCCGTTCAAGGTATGCAGAGCAGAGGCCACCGCCTCCTGGAAACTGCAGCACGCCTCCGCTTCTGCACGGCAAACCAGGGCCTTACTTCCAGGCATGGCTTCATGCTGGGTGTGCCGGGAGCCACACAGCACGCTAAGATGCTGACTTTCTCCTCGAGCAGGGTGACTTCAGGCACGAGGGCGGGCCTCGCAGTGTTGCAAGCACGGCGTTCTCTCATGGCAGCTCACACAAGGGCCATGACAGGGTCTTCCTGGGCACTTCGCACCCACCAGCCACGTTGTCCCGAAGGGCGTTCGAGGGCTCTGGAGACGTAGCGCTCCTCAAGGAACGCGCAGTGTGTGGTTGCCCAGCACTCGGCACGCACGGGGGTCCTCCGAGGGAATCAACCAATGGACCTCGACGTTGCTCAGCCGGCCCACAGGTGTCTGGAGGCACTCAGGGACCTTGGAGGGAAAATGCTGCACGCCCGTGGGGCCTAGGAGTCCCCGGGCGTGTACTGCCTTGAGAGCAAAGCGACTAAGAACTCCCGGAAAGAGCCGCATGCCTCCCTTTCTGCGCGGCTACTCAGGGCCTAACCTGGAGGCCAGCTCTCACGTTGAGGTTCCCTTTGGCTCTAGAGCCTGCCGTGCGGACGGCCACCGCGGCCGCGGAAGCCCCTGGTTTAGAGAGCGCAAACTCATAATTTTCCCCGAAGCACTCTTCCAGGGCTCACCGGCCCGTCGGGAGCCGGGAATGTCAGGGAGCGTCAAGGCAGGCATGAAGGCCGCCCTCCAAATGGGAAAGCAGGGCTAGTTCCAGCAGGCCCCCGGGTTCATGGGCACACTCAGCGTACATCCCTGTGGTTTCTGGCGAGTCCCGGGAGACACCGGTCACCCTGCGTTTCCTTCCCCGAGTCAACTGATCGAAGGAGGGAGTCCCGCATCCAGCGAACTGTCTCAACCAAGGAAGGCCGTAGCTGCTCCTCTGGGCCTGGGGCTGCCCGCAGTGCCAAAGAAGGAACAGGACTTGAATTGCAGTAAGAACCCAAGCCGCCGTCCTCTAGGAGGCACGGTGCCTTCGGTCAGGGGGTCCCGGACGGAATGCGGGGACGAGGGTTACTCTGAGCGCAGCTCCGATTAGGGCAACGCGTAAGCCCTCCGCGCCATGTGGGATGTGGCAGAACGGTGTTCGTGAACGTGTGCGAGTGCTGAGGAAACCAAGCTGCTCCAGAAGAGAGGGCAGTGCGTTTCCCTACGCTCGGCGTGCACAGAGGGGCTCGAAGGGGCTACGGGCCTGGATGGTGCGTAGCAGACCCAGGTGCGCCTGGGGTTACTCAGTGTTCCTGCCGGGAACAGGGCGCCCCGGCTAGCCTCCCAGGTGTCCAGAAAGCTGTGCTGCCGTTCAAGGTATGCCGAGCAGAGGCCACCGCCTCCTGGAAACTGCAGCACGCCTCCGCTTCTGCACGGCAAACCAGGGCCTTACTTCCAGGCATGGCTTCATGCTGGGTGTGCCGGGAGCCACACAGCACGCTAAGATGCTGACTTTCTCCTCGAGCAGGGTGACTTCAGGCACGAGGGCGGGCCTCGCAGTGTTGCAAGCACGGCGTTCTCTCATGGCAGCTCACACAAGGGCCATGACAGGGTCTTCCTGGGCACTTCGCACCCACCAGCCACGTTGTCCCGAAGGGCGTTCGAGGGCTCTGGAGACGTAGCGCTCCTCAAGGAACGCGCAGTGTGTGGTTGCCCAGCACTCGGCACGCACGGGGGTCCTCCGAGGGAATCAACCAATGGACCTCGACGTTGCTCAGCCGGCCCACAGGTGTCTGGAGGCACTCAGGGACCTTGGAGGGAAAATGCTGCACGCCCGTGGGGCCTAGGAGTCCCCGGGCGTGTACTGCCTTGAGAGCAAAGCGACTAAGAACTCCCGGAAAGAGCCGCATGCCTCCCTTTCTGCGCGGCTACTCAGGGCCTAACCTGGAGGCCAGCTCTCACGTTGAGGTTCCCTTTGGCTCTAGAGCCTGCCGTGCGGACGGCCACCGCGGCCGCGGAAGCCCCTGGTTTAGAGAGCGCAAACTCATAATTTTCCCCGAAGCACTCTTCCAGGGCTCACCGGCCCGTCGGGAGCCGGGAATGTCAGGGAGCGTCAAGGCAGGCATGAAGGCCGCCCTCCAAATGGGAAAGCAGGGCTAGTTCCAGCAGGCCCCCGGGTTCATGGGCACACTCAGCGTACATCCCTGTGGTTTCTGGCGAGTCCCGGGAGACACCGGTCACCCTGCGTTTCCTTCCCCGAGTCAACTGATCGAAGGAGGGAGTCCCGCATCCAGCGAACTGTCTCAACCAAGGAAGGCCGTAGCTGCTCCTCTGGGCCTGGGGCTGCCCGCAGTGCCAAAGAAGGAACAGGACTTGAATTGCAGTAAGAACCCAAGCCGCCGTCCTCTAGGAGGCACGGTGCCTTCGGTCAGGGGGTCCCGGACGGAATGCGGGGACGAGGGTTACTCTGAGCGCAGCTCCGATTAGGGCAACGCGTAAGCCCTCCGCGCCATGTGGGATGTGGCAGAACGGTGTTCGTGAACGTGTGCGAGTGCTGAGGAAACCAAGCTGCTCCAGAAGAGAGGGCAGTGCGTTTCCCTACGCTCGGCGTGCACAGAGGGGCTCGAAGGGGCTACGGGCCTGGATGGTGCGTAGCAGACCCAGGTGCGCCTGGGGTTACTCAGTGTTCCTGCCGGGAACAGGGCGCCCCGGCTAGCCTCCCAGGTGTCCAGAAAGCTGTGCTGCCGTTCAAGGTATGCAGAGCAGAGGCCACCGCCTCCTGGAAACTGCAGCACGCCTCCGCTTCTGCACGGCAAACCAGGGCCTTACTTCCAGGCATGGCTTCATGCTGGGTGTGCCGGGAGCCACACAGCACGCTAAGATGCTGACTTTCTCCTCGAGCAGGGTGACTTCAGGCACGAGGGCGGGCCTCGCAGTGTTGCAAGCACGGCGTTCTCTCATGGCAGCTCACACAAGGGCCATGACAGGGTCTTCCTGGGCACTTCGCACCCACCAGCCACGTTGTCCCGAAGGGCGTTCGAGGGCTCTGGAGACGTAGCGCTCCTCAAGGAACGCGCAGTGTGTGGTTGCCCAGCACTCGGCACGCACGGGGGTCCTCCGAGGGAATCAACCAATGGACCTCGACGTTGCTCAGCCGGCCCACAGGTGTCTGGAGGCACTCAGGGACCTTGGAGGGAAAATGCTGCACGCCCGTGGGGCCTAGGAGTCCCCGGGCGTGTACTGCCTTGAGAGCAAAGCGACTAAGAACTCCCGGAAAGAGCCGCATGCCTCCCTTTCTGCGCGGCTACTCAGGGCCTAACCTGGAGGCCAGCTCTCACGTTGAGGTTCCCTTTGGCTCTAGAGCCTGCCGTGCGGACGGCCACCGCGGCCGCGGAAGCCCCTGGTTTAGAGAGCGCAAACTCATAATTTTCCCCGAAGCACTCTTCCAGGGCTCACCGGCCCGTCGGGAGCCGGGAATGTCAGGGAGCGTCAAGGCAGGCATGAAGGCCGCCCTCCAAATGGGAAAGCAGGGCTAGTTCCAGCAGGCCCCCGGGTTCATGGGCACACTCAGCGTACATCCCTGTGGTTTCTGGCGAGTCCCGGGAGACACCGGTCACCCTGCGTTTCCTTCCCCGAGTCAACTGATCGAAGGAGGGAGTCCCGCATCCAGCGAACTGTCTCAACCAAGGAAGGCCGTAGCTGCTCCTCTGGGCCTGGGGCTGCCCGCAGTGCCAAAGAAGGAACAGGACTTGAATTGCAGTAAGAACCCAAGCCGCCGTCCTCTAGGAGGCACGGTGCCTTCGGTCAGGGGGTCCCGGACGGAATGCGGGGACGAGGGTTACTCTGAGCGCAGCTCCGATTAGGGCAACGCGTAAGCCCTCCGCGCCATGTGGGATGTGGCAGAACGGTGTTCGTGAACGTGTGCGAGTGCTGAGGAAACCAAGCTGCTCCAGAAGAGAGGGCAGTGCGTTTCCCTACGCTCGGCGTGCACAGAGGGGCTCGAAGGGGCTACGGGCCTGGATGGTGCGTAGCAGACCCAGGTGCGCCTGGGGTTACTCAGTGTTCCTGCCGGGAACAGGGCGCCCCGGCTAGCCTCCCAGGTGTCCAGAAAGCTGTGCTGCCGTTCAAGGTATGCAGAGCAGAGGCCACCGCCTCCTGGAAACTGCAGCACGCCTCCGCTTCTGCACGGCAAACCAGGGCCTTACTTCCAGGCATGGCTTCATGCTGGGTGTGCCGGGAGCCACACAGCACGCTAAGATGCTGACTTTCTCCTCGAGCAGGGTGACTTCAGGCACGAGGGCGGGCCTCGCAGTGTTGCAAGCACGGCGTTCTCTCATGGCAGCTCACACAAGGGCCATGACAGGGTCTTCCTGGGCACTTCGCACCCACCAGCCACGTTGTCCCGAAGGGCGTTCGAGGGCTCTGGAGACGTAGCGCTCCTCAAGGAACGCGCGGTGTGTGGTTGCCCAGCACTCGGCACGCACGGGGGTCCTCCGAGGGAATCAACCAATGGACCTCGACGTTGCTCAGCCGGCCCACAGGTGTCTGGAGGCACTCAGGGACCTTGGAGGGAAAATGCTGCACGCCCGTGGGGCCTAGGAGTCCCCGGGCGTGTACTGCCTTGAGAGCAAAGCGACTAAGAACTCCCGGAAAGAGCCGCATGCCTCCCTTTCTGCGCGGCTACTCAGGGCCTAACCTGGAGGCCAGCTCTCACGTTGAGGTTCCCTTTGGCTCTAGAGCCTGCCGTGCGGACGGCCACCGCGGCCGCGGAAGCCCCTGGTTTAGAGAGCGCAAACTCATAATTTTCCCCGAAGCACTCTTCCAGGGCTCACCGGCCCGTCGGGAGCCGGGAATGTCAGGGAGCGTCAAGGCAGGCATGAAGGCCGCCCTCCAAATGGGAAAGCAGGGCTAGTTCCAGCAGGCCCCCGGGTTCATGGGCACACTCAGCGTACATCCCTGTGGTTTCTGGCGAGTCCCGGGAGACACCGGTCACCCTGCGTTTCCTTCCCCGAGTCAACTGATCGAAGGAGGGAGTCCCGCATCCAGCGAACTGTCTCAACCAAGGAAGGCCGTAGCTGCTCCTCTGGGCCTGGGGCTGCCCGCAGTGCCAAAGAAGGAACAGGACTTGAATTGCAGTAAGAACCCAAGCCGCCGTCCTCTAGGAGGCACGGTGCCTTCGGTCAGGGGGTCCCGGACGGAATGCGGGGACGAGGGTTACTCTGAGCGCAGCTCCGATTAGGGCAACGCGTAAGCCCTCCGCGCCATGTGGGATGTGGCAGAACGGTGTTCGTGAACGTGTGCGAGTGCTGAGGAAACCAAGCTGCTCCAGAAGAGAGGGCAGTGCGTTTCCTTACGCTCGGCGTGCACAGAGGGGCTCGAAGGGGCTACGGGCCTGGATGGTGCGTAGCAGACCCAGGTGCGCCTGGGGTTACTCAGTGTTCCTGCCGGGAACAGGGCGCCCCGGCTAGCCTCCCAGGTGTCCAGAAAGCTGTGCTGCCGTTCAAGGTATGCAGAGCAGAGGCCACCGCCTCCTGGAAACTGCAGCACGCCTCCGCTTCTGCACGGCAAACCAGGGCCTTACTTCCAGGCATGGCTTCATGCTGGGTGTGCCGGGAGCCACACAGCACGCTAAGATGCTGACTTTCTCCTCGAGCAGGGTGACTTCAGGCACGAGGGCGGGCCTCGCAGTGTTGCAAGCACGGCGTTCTCTCACGGCAGCTCACACAAGGGCCATGACAGGGTCTTCCTGGGCACTTCGCACCCACCAGCCACGTTGTCCCGAAGGGCGTTCGAGGGCTCTGGAGACGTAGCGCTCCTCAAGGAACGCGCAGTGTGTGGTTGCCCAGCACTCGGCACGCACGGGGGTCCTCCGAGGGAATCAACCAATGGACCTCGACGTTGCTCAGCCGGCCCACAGGTGTCTGGAGGCACTCAGGGACCTTGGAGGGAAAATGCTGCACGCCCGTGGGGCCTAGGAGTCCCCGGGCGTGTACTGCCTTGAGAGCAAAGCGACTAAGAACTCCCGGAAAGAGCCGCATGCCTCCCTTTCTGCGCGGCTACTCAGGGCCTAACCTGGAGGCCAGCTCTCACGTTGAGGTTCCCTTTGGCTCTAGAGCCTGCCGTGCGGACGGCCACCGCGGCCGCGGAAGCCCCTGGTTTAGAGAGCGCAAACTCATAATTTTCCCCGAAGCACTCTTCCAGGGCTCACCGGCCCGTCGGGAGCCGGGAATGTCAGGGAGCGTCAAGGCAGGCATGAAGGCCGCCCTCCAAATGGGAAAGCAGGGCTAGTTCCAGCAGGCCCCCGGGTTCATGGGCACACTCAGCGTACATCCCTGTGGTTTCTGGCGAGTCCCGGGAGACACCGGTCACCCTGCGTTTCCTTCCCCGAGTCAACTGATCGAAGGAGGGAGTCCCGCATCCAGCGAACTGTCTCAACCAAGGAAGGCCGTAGCTGCTCCTCTGGGCCTGGGGCTGCCTGCAGTGCCAAAGAAGGAACAGGACTTGAAATGCAGTAAGAACCCAAGCCGCCGTCCTCTAGGAGGCACGGTGCCTTCGGTCAGGGGGTCCCGGACGGAATGCGGAGACGAGGGTTACTCTGAGCGCAGCTCCGATTAGGGCAACGCGTAAGCCCTCCGCGCCATGTGGGATGTGGCAGAACGGTGTTCGTGAACGTGTGCGAGTGCTGAGGAAACCAAGCTGCTCCAGAAGAGAGGGCAGTGCGTTTCCCTACGCTCGGCGTGCACAGAGGGGCTCGAAGGGGCTACGGGCCTGGATGGTGCGTAGCAGACCCAGGTGCGCCTGGGGTTACTCAGTGTTCCTGCCGGGAACAGGGCGCCCCGGCTAGCCTCCCAGGTGTCCAGAAAGCTGTGCTGCCGTTCAAGGTATGCCGAGCAGAGGCCACCGCCTCCTGGAAACTGCAGCACGCCTCCGCTTCTGCACGGCAAACCAGGGCCTTACTTCCAGGCATGGCTTCATGCTGGGTGTGCCGGGAGCCACACAGCACGCTAAGATGCTGACTTTCTCCTCGAGCAGGGTGACTTCAGGCACGAGGGCGGGCCTCGCAGTGTTGCAAGCACAGCGTTCTCTCACGGCAGCTCACACAAGGGCCATGACAGGGTCTTCCTGGGCACTTCGCACCCACCAGCCACGTTGTCCCGAAGGGCGTTCGAGGGCTCTGGAGACGTAGCGCTCCTCAAGGAACGCGCGGTGTGTGGTTGCCCAGCACTCGGCACGCACGGGGGTCCTCCGAGGGAATCAACCAATGGACCTCGACGTTGCTCAGCCGGCCCACAGGTGTCTGGAGGCACTCAGGGACCTTGGAGGGAAAATGCTGCACGCCCGTGGGGCCTAGGAGTCCCCGGGCGTGTACTGCCTTGAGAGCAAAGCGACTAAGAACTCCCGGAAAGAGCCGCATGCCTCCCTTTCTGCGCGGCTACTCAGGGCCTAACCTGGAGGCCAGCTCTCACGTTGAGGTTCCCTTTGGCTCTAGAGCCTGCCGTGCGGACGGCCACCGCGGCCGCGGAAGCCCCTGGTTTAGAGAGCGCAAACTCATAATTTTCCCCGAAGCACTCTTCCAGGGCTCACCGGCCCGTCGGGAGCCGGGAATGTCAGGGAGCGTCAAGGCAGGCATGAAGGCCGCCCTCCAAATGGGAAAGCAGGGCTAGTTCCAGCAGGCCCCCGGGTTCATGGGCACACTCAGCGTACATCCCTGTGGTTTCTGGCGAGTCCCGGGAGACACCGGTCACCCTGCGTTTCCTTCCCCGAGTCAACTGCTCGAAGGAGGGAGTCCCGCATCCAGCGAACTGTCTCAACCAAGGAAGGCCGTAGCTGCTCCTCTGGGCCTGGGGCTGCCCGCAGTGCCAAAGAAGGAACAGGACTTGAATTGCAGTAAGAACCCAAGCCGCCGTCCTCTAGGAGGCACGGTGCCTTCGGTCAGGGGGTCCCGGACGGAATGCGGAGACGAGGGTTACTCTGAGCGCAGCTCCGATTAGGGCAACGCGTAAGCCCTCCGCGCCATGTGGGATGTGGCAGAACGGTGTTCGTGAACGTGTGCGAGTGCTGAGGAAACCAAGCTGCTCCAGAAGAGAGGGCAGTGCGTTTCCCTACGCTCGGCGTGCACAGAGGGGCTCGGAGGGGCTCGAAGGGTCTACGGGCCTGGATGGTGCGTAGCAGACCCAGGTGCGCCTGGGGTTACTCAGTGTTCCTGCCGGGAACAGGGCGCCCCGGCTAGCCTCCCAGGTGTCCAGAAAGCTGTGCTGCCGTTCAAGGTATGCCGAGCAGAGGCCACCGCCTCCTGGAAACTGCAGCACGCCTCCGCTTCTGCACGGCAAACCAGGGCCTTACTTCCAGGCATGGCTTCATGCTGGGTGTGCCGGGAGCCACACAGCACGCTAAGATGCTGACTTTCTCCTCGAGCAGGGTGACTTCAGGCACGAGGGCGGGCCTCGCAGTGTTGCAAGCACAGCGTTCTCTCACGGCAGCTCACACAAGGGCCATGACAGGGTCTTCCTGGGCACTTCGCACCCACCAGCCACGTTGTCCCGAAGGGCGTTCGAGGGCTCTGGAGACGTAGCGCTCCTCAAGGAACGCGCGGTGTGTGGTTGCCCAGCACTCGGCACGCACGGGGGTCCTCCGAGGGAATCAACCAATGGACCTCGACGTTGCTCAGCCGGCCCACAGGTGTCTGGAGGCACTCAGGGACCTTGGAGGGAAAATGCTGCACGCCCGTGGGGCCTAGGAGTCCCCGGGCGTGTACTGCCTTGAGAGCAAAGCGACTAAGAACTCCCGGAAAGAGCCGCATGCCTCCCTTTCTGCGCGGCTACTCAGGGCCTAACCTGGAGGCCAGCTCTCACGTTGAGGTTCCCTTTGGCTCTAGAGCCTGCCGTGCGGACGGCCACCGCGGCCGCGGAAGCCCCTGGTTTAGAGAGCGCAAACTCATAATTTTCCCCGAAGCACTCTTCCAGGGCTCACCGGCCCGTCGGGAGCCGGGAATGTCAGGGAGCGTCAAGGCAGGCATGAAGGCCGCCCTCCAAATGGGAAAGCAGGGCTAGTTCCAGCAGGCCCCCGGGTTCATGGGCACACTCAGCGTACATCCCTGTGGTTTCTGGCGAGTCCCGGGAGACACCGGTCACCCTGCGTTTCCTTCCCCGAGTCAACTGATCGAAGGAGGGAGTCCCGCATCCAGCGAACTGTCTCAACCAAGGAAGGCCGTAGCTGCTCCTCTGGGCCTGGGGCTGCCCGCAGTGCCAAAGAAGGAACAGGACTTGAATTGCAGTAAGAACCCAAGCCGCCGTCCTCTAGGAGGCACGGTGCCTTCGGTCAGGGGGTCCCGGACGGAATGCGGAGACGAGGGTTACTCTGAGCGCAGCTCCGATTAGGGCAACGCGTAAGCCCTCCGCGCCATGTGGGATGTGGCAGAACGGTGTTCGTGAACGTGTGCGAGTGCTGAGGAAACCAAGCTGCTCCAGAAGAGAGGGCAGTGCGTTTCCCTACGCTCGGCGTGCACAGAGGGGCTCGAAGGGGCTACGGGCCTGGATGGTGCGTAGCAGACCCAGGTGCGCCTGGGGTTACTCAGTGTTCCTGCCGGGAACAGGGCGCCCCGGCTAGCCTCCCAGGTGTCCAGAAAGCTGTGCTGCCGTTCAAGGTATGCCAAGCAGAGGCCACCGCCTCCTGGAAACTGCAGCACGCCTCCGCTTCTGCACGGCAAACCAGGGCCTTACTTCCAGGCATGGCTTCATGCTGGGTGTGCCGGGAGCCACACAGCACGCTAAGATGCTGACTTTCTCCTCGAACAGGGTGACTTCAGGCACGAGGGCGGGCCTCGCAGTGTTGCAAGCACAGCGTTCTCTCACGGCAGCTCACACAAGGGCCATGACAGGGTCTTCCTGGGCACTTCGCACCCACCAGCCACGTTGTCCCGAAGGGCGTTCGAGGGCTCTGGAGACGTAGCGCTCCTCAAGGAACGCGCGGTGTGTGGTTGCCCAGCACTCGGCACGCACGGGGGTCCTCCGAGGGAATCAACCAATGGACCTCGACGTTGCTCAGCCGGCCCACAGGTGTCTGGAGGCACTCAGGGACCTTGGAGGGAAAATGCTGCACGCCCGTGGGGCCTAGGAGTCCCCGGGCGTGTACTGCCTTGAGAGCAAAGCGACTAAGAACTCCCGGAAAGAGCCGCATGCCTCCCTTTCTGCGCGGCTACTCAGGGCCTAACCTGGAGGCCAGCTCTCACGTTGAGGTTCCCTTTGGCTCTAGAGCCTGCCGTGCGGACGGCCACCGCGGCCGCGGAAGCCCCTGGTTTAGAGAGCGCAAACTCATAATTTTCCCCGAAGCACTCTTCCAGGGCTCACCGGCCCGTCGGGAGCCGGGAATGTCAGGGAGCGTCAAGGCAGGCATGAAGGCCGCCCTCCAAATGGGAAAGCAGGGCTAGTTCCAGCAGGCCCCCGGGTTCATGGGCACACTCAGCGTACATCCCTGTGGTTTCTGGCGAGTCCCGGGAGACACCGGTCACCCTGCGTTTCCTTCCCCGAGTCAACTGATCGAAGGAGGGAGTCCCGCATCCAGCGAACTGTCTCAACCAAGGAAGGCCGTAGCTGCTCCTCTGGGCCTGGGGCTGCCTGCAGTGCCAAAGAAGGAACAGGACTTGAATTGCAGTAAGAACCCAAGCCGCCGTCCTCTAGGAGGCACGGTGCCTTCGGTCAGGGGGTCCCGGATGGAATGCGGAGACGAGGGTTACTCTGAGCGCAGCTCCGATTAGGGCAACGCGTAAGCCCTCCGCGCCATGTGGGATGTGGCAGAACGGTGTTCGTGAACGTGTGCGAGTGCTGAGGAAACCAAGCTGCTCCAGAAGAGAGGGCAGTGCGTTTCCCTACGCTCGGCGTGCACAGGGGGGCTCGAAGGGGCTACGGGCCTGGATGGTGCGTAGCAGACCCAGGTGCGCCTGGGGTTACTCAGTGTTCCTGCCGGGAACAGGGCGCCCCGGCTAGCCTCCCAGGTGTCCAGAAAGCTGTGCTGCCGTTCAAGGTATGCCAAGCAGAGGCCACCGCCTCCTGGAAACTGCAGCACGCCTCCGCTTCTGCACGGCAAACCAGGGCCTTACTTCCAGGCATGGCTTCATGCTGGGTGTGCCGGGAGCCACACAGCACGCTAAGATGCTGACTTTCTCCTCGAGCAGGGTGACTTCAGGCACGAGGGCGGGCCTCGCAGTGTTGCAAGCACAGCGTTCTCTCATGGCAGCTCACACAAGGGCCATGACAGGGTCTTCCTGGGCACTTCGCACCCACCAGCCACGTTGTCCCGAAGGGCGTTCGAGGGCTCTGGAGACGTAGCGCTCCTCAAGGAACGCTCAGTGTGTGGTTGCCCAGCACTCGGCACGCACGGGGGTCCTCCGAGGGAATCAACCAATGGACCTCGACGTTGCTCAGCCGGCCCACAGGTGTCTGGAGGCACTCAGGGACCTTGGAGGGAAAATGCTGCACGCCCGTGGGGCCTAGGAGTCCCCGGGCGTGTACTGCCTTGAGAGCAAAGCGACTAAGAACTCCCGGAAAGAGCCGCATGCCTCCCTTTCTGCGCGGCTACTCAGGGCCTAACCTGGAGGCCAGCTCTCACGTTGAGGTTCCCTTTGGCTCTAGAGCCTGCCGTGCGGACGGCCACCGCGGCCGCGGAAGCCCCTGGTTTAGAGAGCGCAAACTCATAATTTTCCCCGAAGCACTCTTCCAGGGCTCACCGGCCCGTCGGGAGCCGGGAATGTCAGGGAGCGTCAAGGCAGGCATGAAGGCCGCCCTCCAAATGGGAAAGCAGGGCTAGTTCCAGCAGGCCCCCGGGTTCATGGGCACACTCAGCGTACATCCCTGTGGTTTCTGGCGAGTCCCGGGAGACACCGGTCACCCTGCGTTTCCTTCCCCGAGTCAACTGCTCGAAGGAGGGAGTCCCGCATCCAGCGAACTGTCTCAACCAAGGAAGGCCGTAGCTGCTCCTCTGGGCCTGGGGCTGCCTGCAGTGCCAAAGAAGGAACAGGACTTGAATTGCAGTAAGAACCCAAGCCGCCGTCCTCTAGGAGGCACGGTGCCTTCGGTCAGGGGGTCCCGGATGGAATGCGGAGACGAGGGTTACTCTGAGCGCAGCTCCGATTAGGGCAACGCGTAAGCCCTCCGCGCCATGTGGGATGTGGCAGAACGGTGTTCGTGAACGTGTGCGAGTGCTGAGGAAACCAAGCTGCTCCAGAAGAGAGGGCAGTGCGTTTCCCTACGCTCGGCGTGCACAGAGGGGCTCGAAGGGGCTACGGGCCTGGATGGTGCGTAGCAGACCCAGGTGCGCCTGGGGTTACTCAGTGTTCCTGCCGGGAACAGGGCGCCCCGGCTAGCCTCCCAGGTGTCCAGAAAGCTGTGCTGCCGTTCAAGGTATGCCGAGCAGAGGCCACCGCCTCCTGGAAACTGCAGCACGCCTCCGCTTCTGCACGGCAAACCAGGGCCTTACTTCCAGGCATGGCTTCATGCTGGGTGTGCCGGGAGCCACACAGCACGCTAAGATGCTGACTTTCTCCTCGAGCAGGGTGACTTCAGGCACGAGGGCGGGCCTCGCAGTGTTGCAAGCACAGCGTTCTCTCATGGCAGCTCACACAAGGGCCATGACAGGGTCTTCCTGGGCACTTCGCACCCACCAGCCACGTTGTCCCGAAGGGCGTTCGAGGGCTCTGGAGACGTAGCGCTCCTCAAGGAACGCGCGGTGTGTGGTTGCCCAGCACTCGGCACGCACGGGGGTCCTCCGAGGGAATCAACCAATGGACCTCGACGTTGCTCAGCCGGCCCACAGGTGTCTGGAGGCACTCAGGGACCTTGGAGGGAAAATGCTGCACGCCCGTGGGGCCTAGGAGTCCCCGGGCGTGTACTGCCTTGAGAGCAAAGCGACTAAGAACTCCCGGAAAGAGCCGCATGCCTCCCTTTCTGCGCGGCTACTCAGGGCCTAACCTGGAGGCCAGCTCTCACGTTGAGGTTCCCTTTGGCTCTAGAGCCTGCTGTGCGGACGGCCACCGCGGCCGCGGAAGCCCCTGGTTTAGAGAGCGCAAACTCATAATTTTCCCCGAAGCACTCTTCCAGGGCTCACCGGCCCGTCGGGAGCCGGGAATGTCAGGGAGCGTCAAGGCAGGCATGAAGGCCGCCCTCCAAATGGGAAAGCAGGGCTAGTTCCAGCAGGCCCCCGGGTTCATGGGCACACTCAGCGTACATCCCTGTGGTTTCTGGCGAGTCCCGGGAGACACCGGTCACCCTGCGTTTCCTTCCCCGAGTCAACTGATCGAAGGAGGGAGTCCCGCATCCAGCGAACTGTCTCAACCAAGGAAGGCCGTAGCTGCTCCTCTGGGCCTGGGGCTGCCTGCAGTGCCAAAGAAGGAACAGGACTTGAATTGCAGTAAGAACCCAAGCCGCCGTCCTCTAGGAGGCACGGTGCCTTCGGTCAGGGGGTCCCGGACGGAATGCGGAGACGAGGGTTACTCTGAGCGCAGCTCCGATTAGGGCAACGCGTAAGCCCTCCGCGCCATGTGGGATGTGGCAGAACGGTGTTCGTGAACGTGTGCGAGTGCTGAGGAAACCAAGCTGCTCCAGAAGAGAGGGCAGTGCGTTTCCCTACGCTCGGCGTGCACAGAGGGGCTCGAAGGGGCTACGGGCCTGGATGGTGCGTAGCAGACCCAGGTGCGCCTGGGGTTACTCAGTGTTCCTGCCGGGAACAGGGCGCCCCGGCTAGCCTCCCAGGTGTCCAGAAAGCTGTGCTGCCGTTCAAGGTATGCCGAGCAGAGGCCACCGCCTCCTGGAAACTGCAGCACGCCTCCGCTTCTGCACGGCAAACCAGGGCCTTACTTCCAGGCATGGCTTCATGCTGGCTGTGCCGGGAGCCACACAGCACGCTAAGATGCTGATTTTCTCCTCGAGCAGGGTGACTTCAGGCACGAGGGCGGGCCTCGCAGTGTTGCAAGCACGGCGTTCTCTCATGGCAGCTCACACAAGGGCCATGACAGGGTCTTCCTGGGCACTTCGCACCCACCAGCCACGTTGTCCCGAAGGGCGTTCGAGTGCTCTGGAGACGTAGCGCTCCTCAAGGAACGCGCGGTGTGTGGTTGCCCAGCACTCGGCACGCACGGGGGTCCTCCGAGGGAATCAACCAATGGACCTCGACGTTGCTCAGCCGGCCCACAGGTGTCTGGAGGCACTCAGGGACCTTGGAGGGAAAATGCTGCACGCCCGTGGGGCCTAGGAGTCCCCGGGCGTGTACTGCCTTGAGAGCAAAGCGACTAAGAACTCCCGGAAAGAGCCGCATGCCTCCCTTTCTGCGCGGCTACTCAGGGCCTAACCTGGAGGCCAGCTCTCACGTTGAGGTTCCCTTTGGCTCTAGAGCCTGCCGTGCGGACGGCCACCGCGGCCGCGGAAGCCCCTGGTTTAGAGAGCGCAAACTCATAATTTTCCCCGAAGCACTCTTCCAGGGCTCACCGGCCCGTCGGGAGCCGGGAATGTCAGGGAGCGTCAAGGCAGGCATGAAGGCCGCCCTCCAAATGGGAAAGCAGGGCTAGTTCCAGCAGGCCCCCGGGTTCATGGGCACACTCAGCGTACATCCCTGTGGTTTCTGGCGAGTCCCGGGAGACACCGGTCACCCTGCGTTTCCTTCCCCGAGTCAACTGATCGAAGGAGGGAGTCCCGCATCCAGCGAACTGTCTCAACCAAGGAAGGCCGTAGCTGCTCCTCTGGGCCTGGGGCTGCCTGCAGTGCCAAAGAAGGAACAGGACTTGAATTGCAGTAAGAACCCAAGCCGCCGTCCTCTAGGAGGCACGGTGCCTTCGGTCAGGGGGTCCCGGATGGAATGCGGAGACGAGGGTTACTCTGAGCGCAGCTCCGATTAGGGCAACGCGTAAGCCCTCCGCGCCATGTGGGATGTGGCAGAACGGTGTTCGTGAACGTGTGCGAGTGCTGAGGAAACCAAGCTGCTCCAGAAGAGAGGGCAGTGCGTTTCCCTACGCTCGGCGTGCACAGAGGGGCTCGAAGGGGCTACGGGCCTGGATGGTGCGTAGCAGACCCAGGTGCGCCTGGGGTTACTCAGTGTTCCTGCCGGGAACAGGGCGCCCCGGCTAGCCTCCCAGGTGTCCAGAAAGCTGTGCTGCCGTTCAAGGTATGCCGAGCAGAGGCCACCGCCTCCTGGAAACTGCAGCACGCCTCCGCTTCTGCACGGCAAACCAGGGCCTTACTTCCAGGCATGGCTTCATGCTGGCTGTGCCGGGAGCCACACAGCACGCTAAGATGCTGACTTTCTCCTCGAGCAGGGTGACTTCAGGCACGAGGGCGGGCCTCGCAGTGTTGCAAGCACAGCGTTCTCTCATGGCTGCTCACACAAGGGCCATGACAGGGTCTTCCTGGGCACTTCGCACCCACCAGCCACGTTGTCCCGAAGGGCGTTCGAGGGCTCTGGAGACGTAGCGCTCCTCAAGGAACGCGCGGTGTGTGGTTGCCCAGCACTCGGCACGCACGGGGGTCCTCCGAGGGAATCAACCAATGGACCTCGACGTTGCTCAGCCGGCCCACAGGTGTCTGGAGGCACTCAGGGACCTTGGAGGGAAAATGCTGCACGCCCGTGGGGCCTAGGAGTCCCCGGGCGTGTACTGCCTTGAGAGCAAAGCGACTAAGAACTCCCGGAAAGAGCCGCATGCCTCCCTTTCTGCGCGGCTACTCAGGGCCTAACCTGGAGGCCAGCTCTCACGTTGAGGTTCCCTTTGGCTCTAGAGCCTGCCGTGCGGACGGCCACCGCGGCCGCGGAAGCCCCTGGTTTAGAGAGCGCAAACTCATAATTTTCCCCGAAGCACTCTTCCAGGGCTCACCGGCCCGTCGGGAGCCGGGAATGTCAGGGAGCGTCAAGGCAGGCATGAAGGCCGCCCTCCAAATGGGAAAGCAGGGCTAGTTCCAGCAGGCCCCCGGGTTCATGGGCACACTCAGCGTACATCCCTGTGGTTTCTGGCGAGTCCCGGGAGACACCGGTCACCCTGCGTTTCCTTCCCCGAGTCAACTGATCGAAGGAGGGAGTCCCGCATCCAGCGAACTGTCTCAACCAAGGAAGGCCGTAGCTGCTCCTCTGGGCCTGGGGCTGCCTGCAGTGCCAAAGAAGGAACAGGACTTGAATTGCAGTAAGAACCCAAGCCGCCGTCCTCTAGGAGGCACGGTGCCTTCGGTCAGGGGGTCCCGGATGGAATGCGGAGACGAGGGTTACTCTGAGCGCAGCTCCGATTAGGGCAACGCGTAAGCCCTCCGCGCCATGTGGGATGTGGCAGAACGGTGTTCGTGAACGTGTGCGAGTGCTGAGGAAACCAAGCTGCTCCAGAAGAGAGGGCAGTGCGTTTCCCTACGCTCGGCGTGCACAGGGGGGCTCGAAGGGGCTACGGGCCTGGATGGTGCGTAGCAGACCCAGGTGCGCCTGGGGTTACTCAGTGTTCCTGCCGGGAACAGGGCGCCCCGGCTAGCCTCCCAGGTGTCCAGAAAGCTGTGCTGCCGTTCAAGGTATGCCGAGCAGAGGCCACCGCCTCCTGGAAACTGCAGCACGCCTCCGCTTCTGCACGGCAAACCAGGGCCTTACTTCCAGGCATGGCTTCATGCTGGGTGTGCCGGGAGCCACACAGCACGCTAAGATGCTGACTTTCTCCTCGAGCAGGGTGACTTCAGGCACGAGGGCGGGCCTCGCAGTGTTGCAAGCACAGCGTTCTCTCATGGCAGCTCACACAAGGGCCATGACAGGGTCTTCCTGGGCACTTCGCACCCACCAGCCACGTTGTCCCGAAGGGCGTTCGAGGGCTCTGGAGACGTAGCGCTCCTCAAGGAACGCTCAGTGTGTGGTTGCCCAGCACTCGGCACGCACGGGGGTCCTCCGAGGGAATCAACCAATGGACCTCGACGTTGCTCAGCCGGCCCACAGGTGTCTGGAGGCACTCAGGGACCTTGGAGGGAAAATGCTGCACGCCCGTGGGGCCTAGGAGTCCCCGGGCGTGTACTGCCTTGAGAGCAAAGCGACTAAGAACTCCCGGAAAGAGCCGCATGCCTCCCTTTCTGCGCGGCTACTCAGGGCCTAACCTGGAGGCCAGCTCTCACGTTGAGGTTCCCTTTGGCTCTAGAGCCTGCCGTGCGGACGGCCACCGCGGCCGCGGAAGCCCCTGGTTTAGAGAGCGCAAACTCATAATTTTCCCCGAAGCACTCTTCCAGGGCTCACCGGCCCGTCGGGAGCCGGGAATGTCAGGGAGCGTCAAGGCAGGCATGAAGGCCGCCCTCCAAATGGGAAAGCAGGGCTAGTTCCAGCAGGCCCCCGGGTTCATGGGCACACTCAGCGTACATCCCTGTGGTTTCTGGCGAGTCCCGGGAGACACCGGTCACCCTGCGTTTCCTTCCCCGAGTCAACTGCTCGAAGGAGGGAGTCCCGCATCCAGCGAACTGTCTCAACCAAGGAAGGCCGTAGCTGCTCCTCTGGGCCTGGGGCTGCCTGCAGTGCCAAAGAAGGAACAGGACTTGAATTGCAGTAAGAACCCAAGCCGCCGTCCTCTAGGAGGCACGGTGCCTTCGGTCAGGGGGTCCCGGATGGAATGCGGAGACGAGGGTTACTCTGAGCGCAGCTCCGATTAGGGCAACGCGTAAGCCCTCCGCGCCATGTGGGATGTGGCAGAACGGTGTTCGTGAACGTGTGCGAGTGCTGAGGAAACCAAGCTGCTCCAGAAGAGAGGGCAGTGCGTTTCCCTACGCTCGGCGTGCACAGAGGGGCTCGAAGGGGCTACGGGCCTGGATGGTGCGTAGCAGACCCAGGTGCGCCTGGGGTTACTCAGTGTTCCTGCCGGGAACCGGGCGCCCCGGCTAGCCTCCCAGGTGTCCAGAAAGCTGTGCTGCCGTTCAAGGTATGCCGAGCAGAGGCCACCGCCTCCTGGAAACTGCAGCACGCCTCCGCTTCTGCACGGCAAACCAGGGCCTTACTTCCAGGCATGGCTTCATGCTGGGTGTGCCGGGAGCCACACAGCACGCTAAGATGCTGACTTTCTCCTCGAGCAGGGTGACTTCAGGCACGAGGGCGGGCCTCGCAGTGTTGCAAGCACAGCGTTCTCTCATGGCAGCTCACACAAGGGCCATGACAGGGTCTTCCTGGGCACTTCGCACCCACCAGCCACGTTGTCCCGAAGGGCGTTCGAGGGCTCTGGAGACGTAGCGCTCCTCAAGGAACGCGCGGTGTGTGGTTGCCCAGCACTCGGCACGCACGGGGGTCCTCCGAGGGAATCAACCAATGGACCTCGACGTTGCTCAGCCGGCCCACAGGTGTCTGGAGGCACTCAGGGACCTTGGAGGGAAAATGCTGCACGCCCGTGGGGCCTAGGAGTCCCCGGGCGTGTACTGCCTTGAGAGCAAAGCGACTAAGAACTCCCGGAAAGAGCCGCATGCCTCCCTTTCTGCGCGGCTACTCAGGGCCTAACCTGGAGGCCAGCTCTCACGTTGAGGTTCCCTTTGGCTCTAGAGCCTGCCGTGCGGACGGCCACCGCGGCCGCGGAAGCCCCTGGTTTAGAGAGCGCAAACTCATAATTTTCCCCGAAGCACTCTTCCAGGGCTCACCGGCCCGTCGGGAGCCGGGAATGTCAGGGAGCGTCAAGGCAGGCATGAAGGCTGCCCTCCAAATGGGAAAACAGGGCTAGTTCCAGCAGGCCCCCGGGTTCATGGGCACACTCAGCGTACATCCCTGTGGTTTCTGGCGAGTCCCGGGAGACACCAGTCACCCTGCGTTTCCTTCCCCGAGTCAACTGATCGAAGGAGGGAGTCCCGCATCCAGCGAACTGTCTCAACCAAGGAAGGCCGTAGCTGCTCCTCTGGGCCTGGGGCTGCCTGCAGTGCCAAAGAAGGAACAGGACTTGAATTGCAGTAAGAACCCAAGCCGCCGTCCTCTAGGAGGCACGGTGCCTTCGGTCAGGGGGTCCCGGATGGAATGCGGAGACGAGGGTTACTCTGAGCGCAGCTCCGATTAGGGCAACGCGTAAGCCCTCCGCGCCATGTGGGATGTGGCAGAACGGTGTTCGTGAACGTGTGCGAGTGCTGAGGAAACCAAGCTGCTCCAGAAGAGAGGGCAGTGCGTTTCCCTACGCTCGGCGTGCACAGAGGGGCTCGAAGGGGCTACGGGCCTGGATGGTGCGTAGCAGACCCAGGTGCGCCTGGGGTTACTCAGTGTTCCTGCCGGGAACAGGGCGCCCCGGCTAGCCTCCCAGGTGTCCAGAAAGCTGTGCTGCCGTTCAAGGTATGCCGAGCAGAGGCCACCGCCTCCTGGAAACTGCAGCACGCCTCCGCTTCTGCACGGCAAACCAGGGCCTTACTTCCAGGCATGGCTTCATGCTGGGTGTGCCGGGAGCCACACAGCACGCTAAGATGCTGACTTTCTCCTCGAGCAGGGTGACTTCAGGCACGAGGGCGGGCCTCGCAGTGTTGCAAGCACAGCGTTCTCTCATGGCAGCTCACACAAGGGCCATGACAGGGTCTTCCTGGGCACTTCGCACCCACCAGCCACGTTGTCCCGAAGGGCGTTCGAGGGCTCTGGAGACGTAGCGCTCCTCAAGGAACGCGCGGTGTGTGGTTGCCCAGCACTCGGCACGCACGGGGGTCCTCCGAGGGAATCAACCAATGGACCTCGACGTTGCTCAGCCGGCCCACAGGTGTCTGGAGGCACTCAGGGACCTTGGAGGGAAAATGCTGCACGCCCGTGGGGCCTAGGAGTCCCCGGGCGTGTACTGCCTTGAGAGCAAAGCGACTAAGAACTCCCGGAAAGAGCCGCATGCCTCCCTTTCTGCGCGGCTACTCAGGGCCTAACCTGGAGGCCAGCTCTCACGTTGAGGTTCCCTTTGGCTCTAGAGCCTGCTGTGCGGACGGCCACCGCGGCCGCGGAAGCCCCTGGTTTAGAGAGCGCAAACTCATAATTTTCCCCGAAGCACTCTTCCAGGGCTCACCGGCCCGTCGGGAGCCGGGAATGTCAGGGAGCGTCAAGGCAGGCATGAAGGCCGCCCTCCAAATGGGAAAGCAGGGCTAGTTCCAGCAGGCCCCCGGGTTCATGGGCACACTCAGCGTACATCCCTGTGGTTTCTGGCGAGTCCCGGGAGACACCGGTCACCCTGCGTTTCCTTCCCCGAGTCAACTGATCGAAGGAGGGAGTCCCGCATCCAGCGAACTGTCTCAACCAAGGAAGGCCGTAGCTGCTCCTCTGGGCCTGGGGCTGCCTGCAGTGCCAAAGAAGGAACAGGACTTGAATTGCAGTAAGAACCCAAGCCGCCGTCCTCTAGGAGGCACGGTGCCTTCGGTCAGGGGGTCCCGGACGGAATGCGGAGACGAGGGTTACTCTGAGCGCAGCTCCGATTAGGGCAACGCGTAAGCCCTCCGCGCCATGTGGGATGTGGCAGAACGGTGTTCGTGAACGTGTGCGAGTGCTGAGGAAACCAAGCTGCTCCAGAAGAGAGGGCAGTGCGTTTCCCTACGCTCGGCGTGCACAGAGGGGCTCGAAGGGGCTACGGGCCTGGATGGTGCGTAGCAGACCCAGGTGCGCCTGGGGTTACTCAGTGTTCCTGCCGGGAACAGGGCGCCCCGGCTAGCCTCCCAGGTGTCCAGAAAGCTGTGCTGCCGTTCAAGGTATGCCGAGCAGAGGCCACCGCCTCCTGGAAACTGCAGCACGCCTCCGCTTCTGCACGGCAAACCAGGGCCTTACTTCCAGGCATGGCTTCATGCTGGCTGTGCCGGGAGCCACACAGCACGCTAAGATGCTGATTTTCTCCTCGAGCAGGGTGACTTCAGGCACGAGGGCGGGCCTCGCAGTGTTGCAAGCACGGCGTTCTCTCATGGCAGCTCACACAAGGGCCATGACAGGGTCTTCCTGGGCACTTCGCACCCACCAGCCACGTTGTCCCGAAGGGCGTTCGAGTGCTCTGGAGACGTAGCGCTCCTCAAGGAACGCGCGGTGTGTGGTTGCCCAGCACTCGGCACGCACGGGGGTCCTCCGAGGGAATCAACCAATGGACCTCGACGTTGCTCAGCCGGCCCACAGGTGTCTGGAGGCACTCAGGGACCTTGGAGGGAAAATGCTGCACGCCCGTGGGGCCTAGGAGTCCCCGGGCGTGTACTGCCTTGAGAGCAAAGCGACTAAGAACTCCCGGAAAGAGCCGCATGCCTCCCTTTCTGCGCGGCTACTCAGGGCCTAACCTGGAGGCCAGCTCTCACGTTGAGGTTCCCTTTGGCTCTAGAGCCTGCCGTGCGGACGGCCACCGCGGCCGCGGAAGCCCCTGGTTTAGAGAGCGCAAACTCATAATTTTCCCCGAAGCACTCTTCCAGGGCTCACCGGCCCGTCGGGAGCCGGGAATGTCAGGGAGCGTCAAGGCAGGCATGAAGGCCGCCCTCCAAATGGGAAAGCAGGGCTAGTTCCAGCAGGCCCCCGGGTTCATGGGCACACTCAGCGTACATCCCTGTGGTTTCTGGCGAGTCCCGGGAGACACCGGTCACCCTGCGTTTCCTTCCCCGAGTCAACTGATCGAAGGAGGGAGTCCCGCATCCAGCGAACTGTCTCAACCAAGGAAGGCCGTAGCTGCTCCTCTGGGCCTGGGGCTGCCTGCAGTGCCAAAGAAGGAACAGGACTTGAATTGCAGTAAGAACCCAAGCCGCCGTCCTCTAGGAGGCACGGTGCCTTCGGTCAGGGGGTCCCGGATGGAATGCGGAGACGAGGGTTACTCTGAGCGCAGCTCCGATTAGGGCAACGCGTAAGCCCTCCGCGCCATGTGGGATGTGGCAGAACGGTGTTCGTGAACGTGTGCGAGTGCTGAGGAAACCAAGCTGCTCCAGAAGAGAGGGCAGTGCGTTTCCCTACGCTCGGCGTGCACAGAGGGGCTCGAAGGGGCTACGGGCCTGGATGGTGCGTAGCAGACCCAGGTGCGCCTGGGGTTACTCAGTGTTCCTGCCGGGAACAGGGCGCCCCGGCTAGCCTCCCAGGTGTCCAGAAAGCTGTGCTGCCGTTCAAGGTATGCCGAGCAGAGGCCACCGCCTCCTGGAAACTGCAGCACGCCTCCGCTTCTGCACGGCAAACCAGGGCCTTACTTCCAGGCATGGCTTCATGCTGGCTGTGCCGGGAGCCACACAGCACGCTAAGATGCTGACTTTCTCCTCGAGCAGGGTGACTTCAGGCACGAGGGCGGGCCTCGCAGTGTTGCAAGCACAGCGTTCTCTCATGGCTGCTCACACAAGGGCCATGACAGGGTCTTCCTGGGCACTTCGCACCCACCAGCCACGTTGTCCCGAAGGGCGTTCGAGGGCTCTGGAGACGTAGCGCTCCTCAAGGAACGCGCGGTGTGTGGTTGCCCAGCACTCGGCACGCACGGGGGTCCTCCGAGGGAATCAACCAATGGACCTCGACGTTGCTCAGCCGGCCCACAGGTGTCTGGAGGCACTCAGGGACCTTGGAGGGAAAATGCTGCACGCCCGTGGGGCCTAGGAGTCCCCGGGCGTGTACTGCCTTGAGAGCAAAGCGACTAAGAACTCCCGGAAAGAGCCGCATGCCTCCCTTTCTGCGCGGCTACTCAGGGCCTAACCTGGAGGCCAGCTCTCACGTTGAGGTTCCCTTTGGCTCTAGAGCCTGCCGTGCGGACGGCCACCGCGGCCGCGGAAGCCCCTGGTTTAGAGAGCGCAAACTCATAATTTTCCCCGAAGCACTCTTCCAGGGCTCACCGGCCCGTCGGGAGCCGGGAATGTCAGGGAGCGTCAAGGCAGGCATGAAGGCCGCCCTCCAAATGGGAAAGCAGGGCTAGTTCCAGCAGGCCCCCGGGTTCATGGGCACACTCAGCGTACATCCCTGTGGTTTCTGGCGAGTCCCGGGAGACACCGGTCACCCTGCGTTTCCTTCCCCGAGTCAACTGATCGAAGGAGGGAGTCCCGCATCCAGCGAACTGTCTCAACCAAGGAAGGCCGTAGCTGCTCCTCTGGGCCTGGGGCTGCCTGCAGTGCCAAAGAAGGAACAGGACTTGAATTGCAGTAAGAACCCAAGCCGCCGTCCTCTAGGAGGCACGGTGCCTTCGGTCAGGGGGTCCCGGATGGAATGCGGAGACGAGGGTTACTCTGAGCGCAGCTCCGATTAGGGCAACGCGTAAGCCCTCCGCGCCATGTGGGATGTGGCAGAACGGTGTTCGTGAACGTGTGCGAGTGCTGAGGAAACCAAGCTGCTCCAGAAGAGAGGGCAGTGCGTTTCCCTACGCTCGGCGTGCACAGAGGGGCTCGAAGGGGCTACGGGCCTGGATGGTGCGTAGCAGACCCAGGTGCGCCTGGGGTTACTCAGTGTTCCTGCCGGGAACCGGGCGCCCCGGCTAGCCTCCCAGGTGTCCAGAAAGCTGTGCTGCCGTTCAAGGTATGCCGAGCAGAGGCCACCGCCTCCTGGAAACTGCAGCACGCCTCCGCTTCTGCACGGCAAACCAGGGCCTTACTTCCAGGCATGGCTTCATGCTGGCTGTGCCGGGAGCCACACAGCACGCTAAGATGCTGACTTTCTCCTCGAGCAGGGTGACTTCAGGCACGAGGGCGGGCCTCGCAGTGTTGCAAGCACAGCGTTCTCTCATGGCAGCTCACACAAGGGCCATGACAGGGTCTTCCTGGGCACTTCGCACCCACCAGCCACGTTGTCCCGAAGGGCGTTCGAGGGCTCTGGAGACGTAGCGCTCCTCAAGGAACGCGCGGTGTGTGGTTGCCCAGCACTCGGCACGCACGGGGGTCCTCCGAGGGAATCAACCAATGGACCTCGACGTTGCTCAGCCGGCCCACAGGTGTCTGGAGGCACTCAGGGACCTTGGAGGGAAAATGCTGCACGCCCGTGGGGCCTAGGAGTCCCCGGGCGTGTACTGCCTTGAGAGCAAAGCGACTAAGAACTCCCGGAAAGAGCCGCATGCCTCCCTTTCTGCGCGGCTACTCAGGGCCTAACCTGGAGGCCAGCTCTCACGTTGAGGTTCCCTTTGGCTCTAGAGCCTGCCGTGCGGACGGCCACCGTGGCCGCGGAAGCCCCTGGTTTAGAGAGCGCAAACTCATAATTTTCCCCGAAGCACTCTTCCAGGGCTCACCGGCCCGTCGGGAGCCGGGAATGTCAGGGAGCGTCAAGGCAGGCATGAAGGCCGCCCTCCAAATGGGAAAGCAGGGCTAGTTCCAGCAGGCCCCCGGGTTCATGGGCACACTCAGCGTACATCCCTGTGGTTTCTGGCGAGTCCCGGGAGACACCGGTCACCCTGCGTTTCCTTCCCCGAGTCAACTGATCGAAGGAGGGAGTCCCGCATCCAGCGAACTGTCTCAACCAAGGAAGGCCGTAGCTGCTCCTCTGGGCCTGGGGCTGCCTGCAGTGCCAAAGAAGGAACAGGACTTGAATTGCAGTAAGAACCCAAGCCGCCGTCCTCTAGGAGGCACGGTGCCTTCGGTCAGGGGGTCCCGGATGGAATGCGGAGACGAGGGTTACTCTGAGCGCAGCTCCGATTAGGGCAACGCGTAAGCCCTCCGCGCCATGTGGGATGTGGCAGAACGGTGTTCGTGAACGTGTGCGAGTGCTGAGGAAACCAAGCTGCTCCAGAAGAGAGGGCAGTGCGTTTCCCTACGCTCGGCGTGCACAGAGGGGCTCGAAGGGGCTACGGGCCTGGATGGTGCGTAGCAGACCCAGGTGCGCCTGGGGTTACTCAGTGTTCCTGCCGGGAACCGGGCGCCCCGGCTAGCCTCCCAGGTGTCCAGAAAGCTGTGCTGCCGTTCAAGGTATGCAGAGCAGAGGCCACCGCCTCCTGGAAACTGCAGCACGCCTCCGCTTCTGCACGGCAAACCAGGGCCTTACTTCCAGGCATGGCTTCATGCTGGCTGTGCCGGGAGCCACACAGCACGCTAAGATGCTGACTTTCTCCTCGAGCAGGGTGACTTCAGGCACGAGGGCGGGCCTCGCAGTGTTGCAAGCACAGCGTTCTCTCATGGCAGCTCACACAAGGGCCATGACAGGGTCTTCCTGGGCACTTCGCACCCACCAGCCACGTTGTCCTGAAGGGCGTTCGAGGGCTCTGGAGACGTAGCGCTCCTCAAGGAACGCGCAGTGTGTGGTTGCCCAGCACTCGGCACGCACGGGGGTCCTCCGAGGGAATCAACCAATGGACCTCGACGTTGCTCAGCCGGCCCACAGGTGTCTGGAGGCACTCAGGGACCTTGGAGGGAAAATGCTGCACGCCCGTGGGGCCTAGGAGTCCCCGGGCGTGTACTGCCTTGAGAGCAAAGCGACTAAGAACTCCCGGAAAGAGCCGCATGCCTCCCTTTCTGCGCGGCTACTCAGGGCCTAACCTGGAGGCCAGCTCTCACGTTGAGGTTCCCTTTGGCTCTAGAGCCTGCCGTGCGGACGGCCACCGCGGCCGCGGAAGCCCCTGGTTTAGAGAGCGCAAACTCATAATTTTCCCCGAAGCACTCTTCCAGGGCTCACCGGCCCGTCGGGAGCCGGGAATGTCAGGGAGCGTCAAGGCAGGCATGAAGGCCGCCCTCCAAATGGGAAAGCAGGGCTAGTTCCAGCAGGCCCCCGGGTTCATGGGCACACTCAGCGTACATCCCTGTGGTTTCTGGCGAGTCCCGGGAGACACCGGTCACCCTGCGTTTCCTTCCCCGAGTCAACTGATCGAAGGAGGGAGTCCCGCATCCAGCGAACTGTCTCAACCAAGGAAGGCCGTAGCTGCTCCTCTGGGCCTGGGGCTGCCTGCAGTGCCAAAGAAGGAACAGGACTTGAATTGCAGTAAGAACCCAAGCCGCCGTCCTCTAGGAGGCACGGTGCCTTCGGTCAGGGGGTCCCGGACGGAATGCGGGGACGAGGGTTACTCTGAGCGCAGCTCCGATTAGGGCAACGCGTAAGCCCTCCGCGCCATGTGGGATGTGGCAGAACGGTGTTCGTGAACGTGTGCGAGTGCTGAGGAAACCAAGCTGCTCCAGAAGAGAGGGCAGTGCGTTTCCCTACGCTCGGCGTGCACAGAGGGGCTCGAAGGGGCTACGGGCCTGGATGGTGCGTAGCAGACCCAGGTGCGCCTGGGGTTACTCAGTGTTCCTGCCGGGAACAGGGCGCCCCGGCTAGCCTCCCAGGTGTCCAGAAAGCTGTGCTGCCGTTCAAGGTATGCAGAGCAGAGGCCACCGCCTCCTGGAAACTGCAGCACGCCTCCGCTTCTGCACGGCAAACCAGGGCCTTACTTCCAGGCATGGCTTCATGCTGGGTGTGCCGGGAGCCACACAGCACGCTAAGATGCTGACTTTCTCCTCGAGCAGGGTGACTTCAGGCACGAGGGCGGGCCTCGCAGTGTTGCAAGCACGGCGTTCTCTCATGGCAGCTCACACAAGGGCCATGACAGGGTCTTCCTGGGCACTTCGCACCCACCAGCCACGTTGTCCCGAAGGGCGTTCGAGGGCTCTGGAGACGTAGCGCTCCTCAAGGAACGCGCGGTGTGTGGTTGCCCAGCACTCGGCACGCACGGGGGTCCTCCGAGGGAATCAACCAATGGACCTCGACGTTGCTCAGCCGGCCCACAGGTGTCTGGAGGCACTCAGGGACCTTGGAGGGAAAATGCTGCACGCCCGTGGGGCCTAGGAGTCCCCGGGCGTGTACTGCCTTGAGAGCAAAGCGACTAAGAACTCCCGGAAAGAGCCGCATGCCTCCCTTTCTGCGCGGCTACTCAGGGCCTAACCTGGAGGCCAGCTCTCACGTTGAGGTTCCCTTTGGCTCTAGAGCCTGCCGTGCGGACGGCCACCGCGGCCGCGGAAGCCCCTGGTTTAGAGAGCGCAAACTCATAATTTTCCCCGAAGCACTCTTCCAGGGCTCACCGGCCCGTCGGGAGCCGGGAATGTCAGGGAGCGTCAAGGCAGGCATGAAGGCCGCCCTCCAAATGGGAAAGCAGGGCTAGTTCCAGCAGGCCCCCGGGTTCATGGGCACACTCAGCGTACATCCCTGTGGTTTCTGGCGAGTCCCGGGAGACACCGGTCACCCTGCGTTTCCTTCCCCGAGTCAACTGCTCGAAGGAGGGAGTCCCGCATCCAGCGAACTGTCTCAACCAAGGAAGGCCGTAGCTGCTCCTCTGGGCCTGGGGCTGCCTGCAGTGCCAAAGAAGGAACAGGACTTGAATTGCAGTAAGAACCCAAGCCGCCGTCCTCTAGGAGGCACGGTGCCTTCGGTCAGGGGGTCCCGGATGGAATGCGGAGACGAGGGTTACTCTGAGCGCAGCTCCGATTAGGGCAACGCGTAAGCCCTCCGCGCCATGTGGGATGTGGCAGAACGGTGTTCGTGAACGTGTGCGAGTGCTGAGGAAACCAAGCTGCTCCAGAAGAGAGGGCAGTGCGTTTCCCTACGCTCGGCGTGCACAGAGGGGCTCTAAGGGGCTACGGGCCTGGATGGTGCGTAGCAGACCCAGGTGCGCCTGGGGTTACTCAGTGTTCCTGCCGGGAACAGGGCGCCCCGGCTAGCCTCCCAGGTGTCCAGAAAGCTGTGCTGCCGTTCAAGGTATGCAGAGCAGAGGCCACCGCCTCCTGGAAACTGCAGCACGCCTCCGCTTCTGCACGGCAAACCAGGGCCTTACTTCCAGGCATGGCTTCATGCTGGGTGTGCCGGGAGCCACACAGCACGCTAAGATGCTGACTTTCTCCTCGAGCAGGGTGACTTCAGGCACGAGGGCGGGCCTCGCAGTGTTGCAAGCACGGCGTTCTCTCATGGCAGCTCACACAAGGGCCATGACAGGGTCTTCCTGGGCACTTCACACCCACCAGCCACGTTGTCCCGAAGGGCGTTCGAGGGCTCTGGAGACGTAGCGCTCCTCAAGGAACGCGCAGTGTGTGGTTGCCCAGCACTCGGCACGCACGGGGGTCCTCCGAGGGAATCAACCAATGGACCTCGACGTTGCTCAGCCGGCCCACAGGTGTCTGGAGGCACTCAGGGACCTTGGAGGGAAAATGCTGCACGCCCGTGGGGCCTAGGAGTCCCCGGGCGTGTACTGCCTTGAGAGCAAAGCGACTAAGAACTCCCGGAAAGAGCCGCATGCCTCCCTTCCTGCGCGGCTACTCAGGGCCTAACCTGGAGGCCAGCTCTCACGTTGAGGTTCCCTTTGGCTCTAGAGCCTGCCGTGCGGACGGCCACCGCGGCCGCGGAAGCCCCTGGTTTAGAGAGCGCAAACTCATAATTTTCCCCGAAGCACTCTTCCAGGGCTCACCGGCCCGTCGGGAGCCGGGAATGTCAGGGAGCGTCAAGGCAGGCATGAAGGCCGCCCTCCAAATGGGAAAGCAGGGCTAGTTCCAGCAGGCCCCCGGGTTCATGGGCACACTCAGCGTACATCCCTGTGGTTTCTGGCGAGTCCCGGGAGACACCGGTCACCCTGCGTTTCCTTCCCCGAGTCAACTGCTCGAAGGAGGGAGTCCCGCATCCAGCGAACTGTCTCAACCAAGGAAGGCCGTAGCTGCTCCTCTGGGCCTGGGGCTGCCTGCAGTGCCAAAGAAGGAACAGGACTTGAATTGCAGTAAGAACCCAAGCCGCCGTCCTCTAGGAGGCACGGTGCCTTCGGTCAGGGGGTCCCGGATGGAATGCGGAGACGAGGGTTACTCTGAGCGCAGCTCCGATTAGGGCAACGCGTAAGCCCTCCGCGCCATGTGGGATGTGGCAGAACGGTGTTCGTGAACGTGTGCGAGTGCTGAGGAAACCAAGCTGCTCCAGAAGAGAGGGCAGTGCGTTTCCCTACGCTCGGCGTGCACAGAGGGGCTCTAAGGGGCTACGGGCCTGGATGGTGCATAGCAGACCCAGGTGCGCCTGGGGTTACTCAGTGTTCCTGCCGGGAACAGGGCGCCCCGGCTAGCCTCCCAGGTGTCCAGAAAGCTGTGCTGCCGTTCAAGGTATGCAGAGCAGAGGCCACCGCCTCCTGGAAACTGCAGCACGCCTCCGCTTCTGCACGGCAAACCAGGGCCTTACTTCCAGGCATGGCTTCATGCTGGGTGTGCCGGGAGCCACACAGCACGCTAAGATGCTGACTTTCTCCTCGAGCAGGGTGACTTCAGGCACGAGGGCGGGCCTCGCAGTGTTGCAAGCACGGCGTTCTCTCATGGCAGCTCACACAAGGGCCATGACAGGGTCTTCCTGGGCACTTCGCACCCACCAGCCACGTTGTCCCGAAGGGCGTTCGAGGGCTCTGGAGACGTAGCGCTCCTCAAGGAACGCGCAGTGTGTGGTTGCCCAGCACTCGGCACGCACGGGGGTCCTCCGAGGGAATCAACCAATGGACCTCGACGTTGCTCAGCCGGCCCACAGGTGTCTGGAGGCACTCAGGGACCTTGGAGGGAAAATGCTGCACGCCCGTGGGGCCTAGGAGTCCCCGGGCGTGTACTGCCTTGAGAGCAAAGCGACTAAGAACTCCCGGAAAGAGCCGCATGCCTCCCTTCCTGCGCGGCTACTCAGGGCCTAACCTGGAGGCCAGCTCTCACGTTGAGGTTCCCTTTGGCTCTAGAGCCTGCCGTGCGGACGGCCACCGCGGCCGCGGAAGCCCCTGGTTTAGAGAGCGCAAACTCATAATTTTCCCCGAAGCACTCTTCCAGGGCTCACTGGCCCGTCGGGAGCCGGGAATGTCAGGGAGCGTCAAGGCAGGCATGAAGGCCGCCCTCCAAATGGGAAAACAGGGCTAGTTCCAGCAGGCCCCCGGGTTCATGGGCACACTCAGCGTACATCCCTGTGGTTTCTGGCGAGTCCCGGGAGACACCGGTCACCCTGCGTTTCCTTCCCCGAGTCAACTGCTCGAAGGAGGGAGTCCCGCATCCAGCGAACTGTCTCAACCAAGGAAGGCCGTAGCTGCTCCTCTGGGCCTGGGGCTGCCTGCAGTGCCAAAGAAGGAACAGGACTTGAATTGCAGTAAGAACCCAAGCCGCCGTCCTCTAGGAGGCACGGTGCCTTCGGTCAGGGGGTCCCGGATGGAATGCGGAGACGAGGGTTACTCTGAGCGCAGCTCCGATTAGGGCAACGCGTAAGCCCTCCGCGCCATGTGGGATGTGGCAGAACGGTGTTCGTGAACGTGTGCGAGTGCTGAGGAAACCAAGCTGCTCCAGAAGAGAGGGCAGTGCGTTTCCCTACGCTCGGCGTGCACAGAGGGGCTCTAAGGGGCTACGGGCCTGGATGGTGCGTAGCAGACCCAGGTGCGCCTGGGGTTACTCAGTGTTCCTGCCGGGAACCGGGCGCCCCGGCTAGCCTCCCAGGTGTCCAGAAAGCTGTGCTGCCGTTCAAGGTATGCAGAGCAGAGGCCACCGCCTCCTGGAAACTGCAGCACGCCTCCGCTTCTGCACGGCAAACCAGGGCCTTACTTCCAGGCATGGCTTCATGCTGGCTGTGCCGGGAGCCACACAGCACGCTAAGATGCTGACTTTCTCCTCGAGCAGGGTGACTTCAGGCATGAGGGCGGGCCTCGCAGTGTTGCAAGCACAGCGTTCTCTCATGGCAGCTCACACAAGGGCCATGACAGGGTCTTCCTGGGCACTTCGCACCCACCAGCCACGTTGTCCCGAAGGGCGTTCGAGGGCTCTGGAGACGTAGCGCTCCTCAAGGAACGCGCGGTGTGTGGTTGCCCAGCACTCGGCACGCACGGGGGTCCTCCGAGGGAATCAACCAATGGACCTCGACGTTGCTCAGCCGGCCCACAGGTGTCTGGAGGCACTCAGGGACCTTGGAGGGAAAATGCTGCACGCCCGTGGGGCCTAGGAGTCCCCGGGCGTGTACTGCCTTGAGAGCAAAGCGACTAAGAACTCCCGGAAAGAGCCGCATGCCTCCCTTCCTGCGCGGCTACTCAGGGCCTAACCTGGAGGCCAGCTCTCACGTTGAGGTTCCCTTTGGCTCTAGAGCCTGCCGTGCGGACGGCCACCGCGGCCGCGGAAGCCCCTGGTTTAGAGAGCGCAAACTCATAATTTTCCCCGAAGCACTCTTCCAGGGCTCATTGGCCCGTCGGGAGCCGGGAATGTCAGGGAGCGTCAAGGCAGGCATGAAGGCCGCCCTCCAAATGGGAAAGCAGGGCTAGTTCCAGCAGGCCCCCGGGTTCATGGGCACACTCAGCGTACATCCCTGTGGTTTCTGGCGAGTCCCGGGAGACACCGGTCACCCTGCGTTTCCTTCCCCGAGTCAACTGCTCGAAGGAGGGAGTCCCGCATCCAGCGAACTGTCTCAACCAAGGAAGGCCGTAGCTGCTCCTCTGGGCCTGGGGCTGCCTGCAGTGCCAAAGAAGGAACAGGACTTGAATTGCAGTAAGAACCCAAGCCGCCGTCCTCTAGGAGGCACGGTGCCTTCGGTCAGGGGGTCCCGGACGGAATGCGGGGACGAGGGTTACTCTGAGCGCAGCTCCGATTAGGGCAACGCGTAAGCCCTCCGCGCCATGTGGGATGTGGCAGAACGGTGTTCGTGAACGTGTGCGAGTGCTGAGGAAACCAAGCTGCTCCAGAAGAGAGGGCAGTGCGTTTCCCTACGCTCGGCGTGCACAGAGGGGCTCTAAGGGGCTACGGGCCTGGATGGTGCGTAGCAGACCCAGGTGCGCCTGGGGTTACTCAGTGTTCCTGCCGGGAACAGGGCGCCCCGGCTAGCCTCCCAGGTGTCCAGAAAGCTGTGCTGCCGTTCAAGGTATGCCGAGCAGAGGCCACCGCCTCCTGGAAACTGCAGCACGCCTCCGCTTCTGCACGGCAAACCAGGGCCTTACTTCCAGGCATGGCTTCATGCTGGCTGTGCCGGGAGCCACACAGCACGCTAAGATGCTGACTTTCTCCTCGAGCAGGGTGACTTCAGGCACGAGGGCGGGCCTCGCAGTGTTGCAAGCACAGCGTTCTCTCATGGCAGCTCACACAAGGGCCATGACAGGGTCTTCCTGGGCACTTCGCACCCACCAGCCACGTTGTCCCGAAGGGCGTTCGAGGGCTCTGGAGACGTAGCGCTCCTCAAGGAACGCGCGGTGTGTGGTTGCCCAGCACTCGGCACGCACGGGGGTCCTCCGAGGGAATCAACCAATGGACCTCGACGTTGCTCAGCCGGCCCACAGGTGTCTGGAGGCACTCAGGGACCTTGGAGGGAAAATGCTGCACGCCCGTGGGGCCTAGGAGTCCCCGGGCGTGTACTGCCTTGAGAGCAAAGCGACTAAGAACTCCCGGAAAGAGCCGCATGCCTCCCTTTCTGCGCGGCTACTCAGGGCCTAACCTGGAGGCCAGCTCTCACGTTGAGGTTCCCTTTGGCTCTAGAGCCTGCCGTGCGGACGGCCACCGCGGCCGCGGAAGCCCCTGGTTTAGAGAGCGCAAACTCATAATTTTCCCCGAAGCACTCTTCCAGGGCTCACCGGCCCGTCGGGAGCCGGGAATGTCAGGGAGCGTCAAGGCAGGCATGAAGGCCGCCCTCCAAATGGGAAAGCAGGGCTAGTTCCAGCAGGCCCCCGGGTTCATGGGCACACTCAGCGTACATCCCTGTGGTTTCTGGCGAGTCCCGGGAGACACCGGTCACCCTGCGTTTCCTTCCCCGAGTCAACTGCTCGAAGGAGGGAGTCCCGCATCCAGCGAACTGTCTCAACCAAGGAAGGCCGTAGCTGCTCCTCTGGGCCTGGGGCTGCCCGCAGTGCCAAAGAAGGAACAGGACTTGAATTGCAGTAAGAACCCAAGCCGCCGTCCTCTAGGAGGCACGGTGCCTTCGGTCAGGGGGTCCCGGACGGAATGCGGGGACGAGGGTTACTCTGAGCGCAGCTCCGATTAGGGCAACGCGTAAGCCCTCCGCGCCATGTGGGATGTGGCAGAACGGTGTTCGTGAACGTGTGCGAGTGCTGAGGAAACCAAGCTGCTCCAGAAGAGAGGGCAGTGCGTTTCCCTACGCTCGGCGTGCACAGAGGGGCTCGAAGGGGCTACGGGCCTGGATGGTGCGTAGCAGACCCAGGTGCGCCTGGGGTTACTCAGTGTTCCTGCCGGGAACAGGGCGCCCCGGCTAGCCTCCCAGGTGTCCAGAAAGCTGTGCTGCCGTTCAAGGTATGCAGAGCAGAGGCCACCGCCTCCTGGAAACTGCAGCACGCCTCCGCTTCTGCACGGCAAACCAGGGCCTTACTTCCAGGCATGGCTTCATGCTGGCTGTGCCGGGAGCCACACAGCACGCTAAGATGCTGACTTTCTCCTCGAGCAGGGTGACTTCAGGCACGAGGGCGGGCCTCGCAGTGTTGCAAGCACAGCGTTCTCTCACGGCAGCTCACACAAGGGCCATGACAGGGTCTTCCTGGGCACTTCGCACCCACCAGCCACGTTGTCCCGAAGGGCGTTCGAGGGCTCTGGAGACGTAGCGCTCCTCAAGGAACGCGCGGTGTGTGGTTGCCCAGCACTCGGCACGCACGGGGGTCCTCCGAGGGAATCAACCAATGGACCTCGACGTTGCTCAGCCGGCCCACAGGTGTCTGGAGGCACTCAGGGACCTTGGAGGGAAAATGCTGCACGCCCGTGGGGCCTAGGAGTCCCCGGGCGTGTACTGCCTTGAGAGCAAAGCGACTAAGAACTCCCGGAAAGAGCCGCATGCCTCCCTTTCTGCGCGGCTACTCAGGGCCTAACCTGGAGGCCAGCTCTCACGTTGAGGTTCCCTTTGGCTCTAGAGCCTGCCGTGCGGACGGCCACTGCGGCCGCGGAAGCCCCTGGTTTAGAGAGCGCAAACTCATAATTTTCCCCGAAGCACTCTTCCAGGGCTCACCGGCCCGTCGGGAGCCGGGAATGTCAGGGAGCGTCAAGGCAGGCATGAAGGCCGCCCTCCAAATGGGAAAGCAGGGCTAGTTCCAGCAGGCCCCCGGGTTCATGGGCACACTCAGCGTACATCCCTGTGGTTTCTGGCGAGTCCCGGGAGACACCGGTCACCCTGCGTTTCCTTCCCCGAGTCAACTGATCGAAGGAGGGAGTCCCGCATCCAGCGAACTGTCTCAACCAAGGAAGGCCGTAGCTGCTCCTCTGGGCCTGGGGCTTCCTGCAGTGCCAAAGAAGGAACAGGACTTGAATTGCAGTAAGAACCCAAGCCGCCGTCCTCTAGGAGGCACGGTGCCTTCGGTCAGAGGGTCCCGGACGGAATGCGGGGACGAGGGTTACTCTGAGCGCAGCTCCGATTAGGGCAACGCGTAAGCCCTCCGCGCCATGTGGGATGTGGCAGAACGGTGTTCGTGAACGTGTGCGAGTGCTGAGGAAACCAAGCTGCTCCAGAAGAGAGGGCAGTGCGTTTCCCTACGCTCGGCGTGCACAGAGGGGCTCTAAGGGGCTACGGGCCTGGATGGTGCGTAGCAGACCCAGGTGCGCCTGGGGTTACTCAGTGTTCCTGCCGGGAACAGGGCGCCCCGGCTAGCCTCCCAGGTGTCCAGAAAGCTGTGCTGCCGTTCAAGGTATGCAGAGCAGAGGCCACCGCCTCCTGGAAACTGCAGCACGCCTCCGCTTCTGCACGGCAAACCAGGGCCTTACTTCCAGGCATGGCTTCATGCTGGGTGTGCCGGGAGCCACACAGCACGCTAAGATGCTGACTTTCTCCTCGAGCAGGGTGACTTCAGGCACGAGGGCGGGCCTCGCAGTGTTGCAAGCACAGCGTTCTCTCATGGCAGCTCACACAAGGGCCATGACAGGGTCTTCCTGGGCACTTCGCACCCACCAGCCACGTTGTCCCGAAGGGCGTTCGAGGGCTCTGGAGACGTAGCGCTCCTCAAGGAACGCGCAGTGTGTGGTTGCCCAGCACTCGGCACGCACGGGGGTCCTCCGAGGGAATCAACCAGTGGACCTCGACGTTGCTCAGCCGGCCCACAGGTGTCTGGAGGCACTCAGGGACCTTGGAGGGAAAATGCTGCACGCCCGTGGGGCCTAGGAGTCCCCGGGCGTGTACTGCCTTGAGAGCAAAGCGACTAAGAACTCCCGGAAAGAGCCGCATGCCTCCCTTTCTGCGCGGCTACTCAGGGCCTAACCTGGAGGCCAGCTCTCACGTTGAGGTTCCCTTTGGCTCTAGAGCCTGCCGTGCGGACGGCCACCGCGGCCGCGGAAGCCCCTGGTTTAGAGAGCGCAAACTCATAATTTTCCCCGAAGCACTCTTCCAGGGCTCACCGGCCCGTCGGGAGCCGGGAATGTCAGGGAGCGTCAAGGCAGGCATGAAGGCCGCCCTCCAAATGGGAAAGCAGGGCTAGTTCCAGCAGGCCCCCGGGTTCATGGGCACACTCAGCGTACATCCCTGTGGTTTCTGGCGAGTCCCGGGAGACACCGGTCACCCTGCCTTTCCTTCCCCGAGTCAACTGATCGAAGGAGGGAGTCCCGCATCCAGCGAACTGCCTCAACCAAGGAAGGCCGTAGCTGCTCCTCTGGGCCTGGGGTAGCCTGCAGTGCCAAAGAAGGAACAGGACTTGAATTGCAGTAAGAACCCAAGCCGCCGTCCTCTAGGAGGCACGGTGCCTTCGGTCAGGGGGTCCCGGATGGAATGCGGAGACGAGGGTTACTCTGAGCGCAGCTCCGATTAGGGCAACGCGTAAGCCCTCCGCGCCATGTGGGATGTGGCAGAACGGTGTTCGTGAACGTGTGCGAGTGCTGAGGAAACCAAGCTGCTCCAGAAGAGAGGGCAGTGCGTTTCCCTACGCTCGGCGTGCACAGAGGGGCTCTAAGGGGCTACGGGCCTGGATGGTGCGTAGCAGACCCAGGTGCGCCTGGGGTTACTCAGTGTTCCTGCCGGGAACAGGGCGCCCCGGCTAGCCTCCCAGGTGTCCAGAAAGCTGTGCTGCCGTTCAAGGTATGCAGAGCAGAGGCCACCGCCTCCTGGAAACTGCAGCACGCCTCCGCTTCTGCACGGCAAACCAGGGCCTTACTTCCAGGCATGGCTTCATGCTGGGTGTGCCGGGAGCCACACAGCACGCTAAGATGCTGACTTTCTCCTCGAGCAGGGTGACTTCAGGCACGAGGGCGGGCCTCGCAGTGTTGCAAGCACAGCGTTCTCTCATGGCAGCTCACACAAGGGCCATGACAGGGTCTTCCTGGGCACTTCGCACCCACCAGCCACGTTGTCCCGAAGGGCGTTCGAGGGCTCTGGAGACGTAGCGCTCCTCAAGGAACGCGCAGTGTGTGGTTGCCCAGCACTCGGCACGCACGGGGGTCCTCCGAGGGAATCAACCAGTGGACCTCGACGTTGCTCAGCCGGCCCACAGGTGTCTGGAGGCACTCAGGGACCTTGGAGGGAAAATGCTGCACGCCCGTGGGGCCTAGGAGTCCCCGGGCGTGTACTGCCTTGAGAGCAAAGCGACTAAGAACTCCCGGAAAGAGCCGCATGCCTCCCTTTCTGCGCGGCTACTCAGGGCCTAACCTGGAGGCCAGCTCTCACGTTGAGGTTCCCTTTGGCTCTAGAGCCTGCCGTGCGGACGGCCACCGCGGCCGCGGAAGCCCCTGGTTTAGAGAGCGCAAACTCATAATTTTCCCCGAAGCACTCTTCCAGGGCTCACCGGCCCGTCGGGAGCCGGGAATGTCAGGGAGCGTCAAGGCAGGCATGAAGACCGCCCTCCAAATGGGAAAGCAGGGCTAGTTCCAGCAGGCCCCCGGGTTCATGGGCACACTCAGCGTACATCCCTGTGGTTTCTGGCGAGTCCCGGGAGACACCGGTCACCCTGCGTTTCCTTCCCCGAGTCAACTGATCGAAGGAGGGAGTCCCGCATCCAGCGAACTGCCTCAACCAAGGAAGGCCGTAGCTGCTCCTCTGGGCCTGGGGCTGCCTGCAGTGCCAAAGAAGGAACAGGACTTGAATTGCAGTAAGAACCCAAGCCGCCGTCCTCTAGGAGGCACGGTGCCTTCGGTCAGGGGGTCCCGGATGGAATGCGGAGACGAGGGTTACTCTGAGCGCAGCTCCGATTAGGGCAACGCGTAAGCCCTCCGCGCCATGTGGGATGTGGCAGAACGGTGTTCGTGAACGTGTGCGAGTGCTGAGGAAACCAAGCTGCTCCAGAAGAGAGGGCAGTGCGTTTCCCTACGCTCGGCGTGCACAGAGGGGCTCTAAGGGGCTACGGGCCTGGATGGTGCGTAGCAGACCCAGGTGCGCCTGGGGTTACTCAGTGTTCCTGCCGGGAACAGGGCGCCCCGGCTAGCCTCCCAGGTGTCCAGAAAGCTGTGCTGCCGTTCAAGGTATGCAGAGCAGAGGCCACCGCCTCCTGGAAACTGCAGCACGCCTCCGCTTCTGCACGGCAAACCAGGGCCTTACTTCCAGGCATGGCTTCATGCTGGCTGTGCCGGGAGCCACACAGCACGCTAAGATGCTGACTTTCTCCTCGAGCAGGGTGACTTCAGGCACGAGGGCGGGCCTCGCAGTGTTGCAAGCACAGCGTTCTCTCATGGCAGCTCACACAAGGGCCATGACAGGGTCTTCCTGGGCACTTCGCACCCACCAGCCACGTTGTCCTGAAGGGCGTTCGAGGGCTCTGGAGACGTAGCGCTCCTCAAGGAACGCGCGGTGTGTGGTTGCCCAGCACTCGGCACGCACGGGGGTCCTCCGAGGGAATCAACCAATGGACCTCGACGTTGCTCAGCCGGCCCACAGGTGTCTGGAGGCACTCAGGGACCTTGGAGGGAAAATGCTGCACGCCCGTGGGGCCTAGGAGTCCCCGGGCGTGTACTGCCTTGAGAGCAAAGCGACTAAGAACTCCCGGAAAGAGCCGCATGCCTCCCTTTCTGCGCGGCTACTCAGGGCCTAACCTGGAGGCCAGCTCTCACGTTGAGGTTCCGTTTGGCTCTAGAGCCTGCCGTGCGGACGGCCACCGCGGCCGCGGAAGCCCCTGGTTTAGAGAGCGCAAACTCATAATTTTCCCCGAAGCACTCTTCCAGGGCTCACCGGCCCGTCGGGAGCCGGGAATGTCAGGGAGCGTCAAGGCAGGCACGAAGGCCGCCCTCCAAATGGGAAAGCAGGGCTAGTTCCAGCAGGCCCCCGGGTTCATGGGCACACTCAGCGTACATCCCTGTGGTTTCTGGCGAGTCCCGGGAGACACCGGTCACCCTGCGTTTCCTTCCCCGAGTCAACTGATCGAAGGAGGGAGTCCCGCATCCAGCGAACTGTCTCAACCAAGGAAGGCCGTAGCTGCTCCTCTGGGCCTGGGGCTGCCTGCAGTGCCAAAGAAGGAACAGGACTTGAATTGCAGTAAGAACCCAAGCCGCCGTCCTCTAGGAGGCACGGTGCCTTCGGTCAGGGGGTCCCGGACGGAATGCGGAGACGAGGGTTACTCTGAGCGCAGCTCCGATTAGGGCAACGCGTAAGCCCTCCGCGCCATGTGGGATGTGGCAGAACGGTGTTCGTGAACGTGTGCGAGTGCTGAGGAAACCAAGCTGCTCCAGAAGAGAGGGCAGTGCGTTTCCCTACGCTCGGCGTGCACAGAGGGGCTCGAAGGGGCTACGGGCCTGGATGGTGCGTAGCAGACCCAGGTGCGCCTGGGGTTACTCAGTGTTCCTGCCGGGAACAGGGCGCCCCGGCTAGCCTCCCAGGTGTCCAGAAAGCTGTGCTGCCGTTCAAGGTATGCAGAGCAGAGGCCACCGCCTCCTGGAAACTGCAGCACGCCTCCGCTTCTGCACGGCAAACCAGGGCCTTACTTCCAAGCATGGCTTCATGCTGGCTGTGCCGGGAGCCACACAGCACGCTAAGATGCTGACTTTCTCCTCGAGCAGGGTGACTTCAGGCACGAGGGCGGGCCTCGCAGTGTTGCAAGCACAGCGTTCTCTCATGGCAGCTCACACAAGGGCCATGACAGGGTCTTCCTGGGCACTTCGCACCCACCAGCCACGTTGTCCCGAAGGGCGTTCGAGGGCTCTGGAGACGTAGCGCTCCTCAAGGAACGCGCGGTGTGTGGTTGCCCAGCACTCGGCATGCACGGGGGTCCTCCGAGGGAATCAACCAATGGACCTCGACGTTGCTCAGCCGGCCCACAGGTGTCTGGAGGCACTCAGGGACCTTGGAGGGAAAATGCTGCACGCCCGTGGGGCCTAGGAGTCCCCGGGCGTGTACTGCCTTGAGAGCAAAGCGACTAAGAACTCCCGGAAAGAGCCGCATGCCTCCCTTTCTGCGCGGCTACTCAGGGCCTAACCTGGAGGCCAGCTCTCACGTTGAGGTTCCCTTTGGCTCTAGAGCCTGCCGTGCGGACGGCCACCGCGGCCGCGGAAGCCCCTGGTTTAGAGAGCGCAAACTCATAATTTTCCCCGAAGCACTCTTCCAGGGCTCACCGGCCCGTCGGGAGCCGGGAATGTCAGGGAGCGTCAAGGCAGGCATGAAGGCCGCCCTCCAAATGGGAAAGCAGGGCTAGTTCCAGCAGGCCCCCGGGTTCATGGGCACACTCAGCGTACATCCCTGTGGTTTCTGGCGAGTCCCGGGAGACACCGGTCACCCTGCGTTTCCTTCCCCGAGTCAACTGATCGAAGGAGGGAGTCCCGCATCCAGCGAACTGTCTCAACCAAGGAAGGCCGTAGCTGCTCCTCTGGGCCTGGGGCTGCCTGCAGTGCCAAAGAAGGAACAGGACTTGAATTGCAGTAAGAACCCAAGCCGCCGTCCTCTAGGAGGCACGGTGCCTTCGGTCAGGGGTTCCCGGATGGAATGCGGAGACGAGGGTTACTCTGAGCGCAGCTCCGATTAGGGCAACGCGTAAGCCCTCCGCGCCATGTGGGATGTGGCAGAACGGTGTTCGTGAACGTGTGCGAGTGCTGAGGAAACCAAGCTGCTCCAGAAGAGAGGGCAGTGCGTTTCCCTACGCTCGGCGTGCACAGAGGGGCTCGAAGGGGCTACGGGCCTGGATGGTGCGTAGCAGACCCAGGTGCGCCTGGGGTTACTCAGTGTTCCTGCCGGGAACAGGGCGCCCCGGCTAGCCTCCCAGGTGTCCAGAAAGCTGTGCTGCCGTTCAAGGTATGCAGAGCAGAGGCCACCGCCTCCTGGAAACTGCAGCACGCCTCCGCTTCTGCACGGCAAACCAGGGCCTTACTTCCAGGCATGGCTTCATGCTGGCTGTGCCGGGAGCCACACAGCACGCTAAGATGCTGACTTTCTCCTCGAGCAGGGTGACTTCAGGCACGAGGGCGGGCCTCGCAGTGTTGCAAGCACAGCGTTCTCTCATGGCAGCTCACACAAGGGCCATGACAGGGTCTTCCTGGGCACTTCGCACCCACCAGCCACGTTGTCCCGAAGGGCGTTCGAGGGCTCTGGAGACGTAGCGCTCCTCAAGGAACGCGCGGTGTGTGGTTGCCCAGCACTCGGCACGCACGGGGGTCCTCCGAGGGAATCAACCAATGGACCTCGACGTTGCTCAGCCGGCCCACAGGTGTCTGGAGGCACTCAGGGACCTTGGAGGGAAAATGCTGCACGCCCGTGGGGCCTAGGAGTCCCCGGGCGTGTACTGCCTTGAGAGCAAAGCGACTAAGAACTCCCGGAAAGAGCCGCATGCCTCCCTTTCTGCGCGGCTACTCAGGGCCTAACCTGGAGGCCAGCTCTCACGTTGAGGTTCCCTTTGGCTCTAGAGCCTGCCGTGCGGACGGCCACCGCGGCCGCGGAAGCCCCTGGTTTAGAGAGCGCAAACTCATAATTTTCCCCGAAGCACTCTTCCAGGGCTCACCGGCCCGTCGGGAGCCGGGAATGTCAGGGAGCGTCAAGGCAGGCATGAAGGCCGCCCTCCAAATGGGAAAGCAGGGCTAGTTCCAGCAGGCCCCCGGGTTCATGGGCACACTCAGCGTACATCCCTGTGGTTTCTGGCGAGTCCCGGGAGACACCGGTCACCCTGCCTTTCCTTCCCTGAGTCAACTGATCGAAGGAGGGAGTCCCGCATCCAGCGAACTGTCTCAACCAAGGAAGGCCGTAGCTGCTCCTCTGGGCCTGGGGCTGCCTGCAGTGCCAAAGAAGGAACAGGACTTGAATTGCAGTAAGAACCCAAGCCGCCGTCCTCTAGGAGGCACGGTGCCTTCGGTCAGGGGGTCCCGGATGGAATGCGGAGACGAGGGTTACTCTGAGCGCAGCTCCGATTAGGGCAACGCGTAAGCCCTCCGCGCCATGTGGGATGTGGCAGAACGGTGTTCGTGAACGTGTGCGAGTGCTGAGGAAACCAAGCTGCTCCAGAAGAGAGGGCAGTGCGTTTCCCTACGCTCGGCGTGCACAGAGGGGCTCTAAGGGGCTACGGGCCTGGATGGTGCGTAGCAGACCCAGGTGCGCCTGGGGTTACTCAGTGTTCCTGCCGGGAACAGGGCGCCCCGGCTAGCCTCCCAGGTGTCCAGAAAGCTGTGCTGCCGTTCAAGGTATGCAGAGCAGAGGCCACCGCCTCCTGGAAACTGCAGCACGCCTCCGCTTCTGCACGGCAAACCAGGGCCTTACTTCCAGGCATGGCTTCATGCTGGCTGTGCCGGGAGCCACACAGCACGCTAAGATGCTGACTTTCTCCTCGAGCAGGGTGACTTCAGGCACGAGGGCGGGCCTCGCAGTGTTGCAAGCACAGCGTTCTCTCACGGCAGCTCACACAAGGGCCATGACAGGGTCTTCCTGGGCACTTCGCACCCACCAGCCACGTTGTCCCGAAGGGCGTTCGAGGGCTCTGGAGACGTAGCGCTCCTCAAGGAACGCGCGGTGTGTGGTTGCCCAGCACTCGGCACGCACGGGGGTCCTCCGAGGGAATCAACCAATGGACCTCGACGTTGCTCAGCCGGCCCACAGGTGTCTGGAGGCACTCAGGGACCTTGGAGGGAAAATGCTGCACGCCCGTGGGGCCTAGGAGTCCCCGGGCGTGTACTGCCTTGAGAGCAAAGCGACTAAGAACTCCCGGAAAGAGCCGCATGCCTCCCTTTCTGCGCGGCTACTCAGGGCCTAACCTGGAGGCCAGCTCTCACGTTGAGGTTCCCTTTGGCTCTAGAGCCTGCCGTGCGGACGGCCACCGCGGCCGCGGAAGCCCCTGGTTTAGAGAGCGCAAACTCATAATTTTCCCCGAAGCACTCTTCCAGGGCTCACCGGCCCGTCGGGAGCCGGGAATGTCAGGGAGCGTCAAGGCAGGCATGAAGGCCGCCCTCCAAATGGGAAAGCAGGGCTAGTTCCAGCAGGCCCCCGGGTTCATGGGCACACTCAGCGTACATCCCTGTGGTTTCTGGCGAGTCCCGGGAGACACCGGTCACCCTGCGTTTCCTTCCCCGAGTCAACTGATCGAAGGAGGGAGTCCCGCATCCAGCGAACTGTCTCAACCAAGGAAGGCCGTAGCTGCTCCTCTGGGCCTGGGGCTGCCCGCAGTGCCAAAGAAGGAACAGGACTTGAATTGCAGTAAGAACCCAAGCCGCCGTCCTCTAGGAGGCACGGTGCCTTCGGTCAGGGGGTCCCGGATGGAATGCGGAGACGAGGGTTACTCTGAGCGCAGCTCCGATTAGGGCAACGCGTAAGCCCTCCGCGCCATGTGGGATGTGGCAGAACGGTGTTCGTGAACGTGTGCGAGTGCTGAGGAAACCAAGCTGCTCCAGAAGAGAGGGCAGTGCGTTTCCCTACGCTCGGCGTGCACAGAGGGGCTCGAAGGGGCTACGGGCCTGGATGGTGCGTAGCAGACCCAGGTGCGCCTGGGGTTACTCAGTGTTCCTGCCGGGAACAGGGCGCCCCGGCTAGCCTCCCAGGTGTCCAGAAAGCTGTGCTGCCGTTCAAGGTATGCAGAGCAGAGGCCACCGCCTCCTGGAAACTGCAGCACGCCTCCGCTTCTGCACGGCAAACCAGGGCCTTACTTCCAGGCATGGCTTCATGCTGGCTGTGCCGGGAGCCACACAGCACGCTAAGATGCTGACTTTCTCCTCGAGCAGGGTGACTTCAGGCACGAGGGCGGGCCTCGCAGTGTTGCAAGCACAGCGTTCTCTCACGGCAGCTCACACAAGGGCCATGACAGGGTCTTCCTGGGCACTTCGCACCCACCAGCCACGTTGTCCCGAAGGGCGTTCGAGGGCTCTGGAGACGTAGCGCTCCTCAAGGAACGCGCGGTGTGTGGTTGCCCAGCACTCGGCACGCACGGGGGTCCTCCGAGGGAATCAACCAATGGACCTCGACGTTGCTCAGCCGGCCCACAGGTGTCTGGAGGCACTCAGGGACCTTGGAGGGAAAATGCTGCACGCCCGTGGGGCCTAGGAGTCCCCGGGCGTGTACTGCCTTGAGAGCAAAGCGACTAAGAACTCCCGGAAAGAGCCGCATGCCTCCCTTTCTGCGCGGCTACTCAGGGCCTAACCTGGAGGCCAGCTCTCACGTTGAGGTTCCCTTTGGCTCTAGAGCCTGCCGTGCGGACGGCCACCGCGGCCGCGGAAGCCCCTGGTTTAGAGAGCGCAAACTCATAATTTTCCCCGAAGCACTCTTCCAGGGCTCACCGGCCCGTCGGGAGCCGGGAATGTCAGGGAGCGTCAAGGCAGGCATGAAGGCCGCCCTCCAAATGGGAAAGCAGGGCTAGTTCCAGCAGGCCCCCGGGTTCATGGGCACACTCAGCGTACATCCCTGTGGTTTCTGGCGAGTCCCGGGAGACACCGGTCACCCTGCGTTTCCTTCCCCGAGTCAACTGATCGAAGGAGGGAGTCCCGCATCCAGCGAACTGTCTCAACCAAGGAAGGCCGTAGCTGCTCCTCTGGGCCTGGGGCTGCCTGCAGTGCCAAAGAAGGAACAGGACTTGAATTGCAGTAAGAACCCAAGCCGCCGTCCTCTAGGAGGCACAGTGCCTTCGGTCAGGGTGTCCCGGATGGAATGCGGAGACGAGGGTTACTCTGAGCGCAGCTCCGATTAGGGCAACGCGTAAGCCCTCCGCGCCATGTGGGATGTGGCAGAACGGTGTTCGTGAACGTGTGCGAGTGCTGAGGAAACCAAGCTGCTCCAGAAGAGAGGGCAGTGCGTTTCCCTACGCTCGGCGTGCACAGAGGGGCTCTAAGGGGCTACGGGCCTGGATGGTGCGTAGCAGACCCAGGTGCGCCTGGGGTTACTCAGTGTTCCTGCCGGGAACAGGGCGCCCCGGCTAGCCTCCCAGGTGTCCAGAAAGCTGTGCTGCCGTTCAAGGTATGCAGAGCAGAGGCCACCGCCTCCTGGAAACTGCAGCACGCCTCCGCTTCTGCACGGCAAACCAGGGCCTTACTTCCAGGCATGGCTTCATGCTGGCTGTGCCGGGAGCCACACAGCACGCTAAGATGCTGACTTTCTCCTCGAGCAGGGTGACTTCAGGCACGAGGGCGGGCCTCGCAGTGTTGCAAGCACAGCGTTCTCTCACGGCAGCTCACACAAGGGCCATGACAGGGTCTTCCTGGGCACTTCGCACCCACCAGCCACGTTGTCCCGAAGGGCGTTCGAGGGCTCTGGAGACGTAGCGCTCCTCAAGGAACGCGCAGTGTGTGGTTGCCCAGCACTCGGCACGCACGGGGGTCCTCCGAGGGAATCAACCAATGGACCTCGACGTTGCTCAGCCGGCCCACAGGTGTCTGGAGGCACTCAGGGACCTTGGAGGGAAAATGCTGCACGCCCGTGGGGCCTAGGAGTCCCCGGGCGTGTACTGCCTTGAGAGCAAAGCGACTAAGAACTCCCGGAAAGAGCCGCATGCCTCCCTTTCTGCGCGGCTACTCAGGGCCTAACCTGGAGGCCACCTCTCACGTTGAGGTTCCCTTTGGCTCTAGAGCCTGCCGTGCGGACGACCACCGCGGCCGCGGAAGCCCCTGGTTTAGAGAGCGCAAACTCATAATTTTCCCCGAAGCACTCTTCCAGGGCTCACCGGCCCGTCGGGAGCCGGGAATGTCAGGGAGCGTCAAGGCAGGCATGAAGGCCGCCCTCCAAATGGGAAAGCAGGGCTAGTTCCAGCAGGCCCCCGGGTTCATGGGCACACTCAGCGTACATCCCTGTGGTTTCTGGCGAGTCCCGGGAGACACCGGTCACCCTGCGTTTCCTTCCCCGAGTCAACTGATCGAAGGAGGGAGTCCCGCATCCAGCGAACTGTCTCAACCAAGGAAGGCCGTAGCTGCTCCTCTGGGCCTGGTGCTGCCTGCAGTGCCAAAGAAGGAACAGGACTTGAATTGCAGTAAGAACCCAAGCCGCCGTCCTCTAGGAGGCACGGTGCCTTCGGTCAGGGGGTCCCGGATGGAATGCGGAGACGAGGGTTACTCTGAGCGCAGCTCCGATTAGGGCAACGCGTAAGCCCTCCGCGCCATGTGGGATGTGGCAGAACGGTGTTCGTGAACGTGTGCGAGTGCTGAGGAAACCAAGCTGCTCCAGAAGAGAGGGCAGTGCGTTTCCCTACGCTCGGCGTGCACAGAGGGGCTCGAAGGGGCTACGGGCCTGGATGGTGCGTAGCAGACCCAGGTGCGCCTGGGGTTACTCAGTGTTCCTGCCGGGAACAGGGCGCCCCGGCTAGCCTCCCAGGTGTCCAGAAAGCTGTGCTGCCGTTCAAGGTATGCAGAGCAGAGGCCACCGCCTCCTGGAAACTGCAGCACGCCTCCGCTTCTGCACGGCAAACCAGGGCCTTACTTCCAGGCATGGCTTCATGCTGGCTGTGCCGGGAGCCACACAGCACGCTAAGATGCTGACTTTCTCCTCGAGCAGGGTGACTTCAGGCACGAGGGCGGGCCTCGCAGTGTTGCAAGCACAGCGTTCTCTCATGGCAGCTCACACAAGGGCCATGACAGGGTCTTCCTGGGCACTTCGCACCCACCAGCCACGTTGTCCCGAAGGGCGTTCGAGGGCTCTGGAGACGTAGCGCTCCTCAAGGAACGCGCAGTGTGTGGTTGCCCAGCACTCGGCACGCACGGGGGTCCTCCGAGGGAATCAACCAATGGACCTCGACGTTGCTCAGCCGGCCCACAGGTGTCTGGAGGCACTCAGGGACCTTGGAGGGAAAATGCTGCACGCCCGTGGGGCCTAGGAGTCCCCGGGCGTGTACTGCCTTGAGAGCAAAGCGACTAAGAACTCCCGGAAAGAGCCGCATGCCTCCCTTTCTGCGCGGCTACTCAGGGCCTAACCTGGAGGCCAGCTCTCACGTTGAGGTTCCCTTTGGCTCTAGAGCCTGCCGTGCGGACGGCCACCGCGGCCGCGGAAGCCCCTGATTTAGAGAGCGCAAACTCATAATTTTCCCCGAAGCACTCTTCCAGGGCTCACCGGCCCGTCGGGAGCCGGGAATGTCAGGGAGCGTCAAGGCAGGCATGAAGGCCGCCCTCCAAATGGGAAAGCAGGGCTAGTTCCAGCAGGCCCCCGGGTTCATGGGCACACTCAGCGTACATCCCTGTGGTTTCTGGCGAGTCCCGGGAGACACCGGTCACCCTGCGTTTCCTTCCCCGAGTCAACTGATCGAAGGAGGGAGTCCCGCATCCAGCGAACTGTCTCAACCAAGGAAGGCCGTAGCTGCTCCTCTGGGCCTGGGGCTGCCTGCAGTGCCAAAGAAGGAACAGGACTTGAATTGCAGTAAGAACCCAAGCCGCCGTCCTCTAGGAGGCACGGTGCCTTCGGTCAGGGGGTCCCGGATGGAATGCGGAGACGAGGGTTACTCTGAGCGCAGCTCCGATTAGGGCAACGCGTAAGCCCTCCGCGCCATGTGGGATGTGGCAGAACGGTGTTCGTGAACGTGTGCGAGTGCTGAGGAAACCAAGCTGCTCCAGAAGAGAGGGCAGTGCGTTTCCCTACGCTCGGCGTGCACAGAGGGGCTCTAAGGGGCTACGGGCCTGGATGGTGCGTAGCAGACCCAGGTGCGCCTGGGGTTACTCAGTGTTCCTGCCGGGAACAGGGCGCCCCGGCTAGCCTCCCAGGTGTCCAGAAAGCTGTGCTGCCGTTCAAGGTATGCAGAGCAGAGGCCACCGCCTCCTGGAAACTGCAGCACGCCTCCGCTTCTGCACGGCAAACCAGGGCCTTACTTCCAGGCATGGCTTCATGCTGGCTGTGCCGGGAGCCACACAGCACGCTAAGATGCTGACTTTCTCCTCGAGCAGGGTGACTTCAGGCACGAGGGCGGGCCTCGCAGTGTTGCAAGCACAGCGTTCTCTCATGGCAGCTCACACAAGGGCCATGACAGGGTCTTCCTGGGCACTTCGCACCCACCAGCCACGTTGTCCCGAAGGGCGTTCGAGGGCTCTGGAGACGTAGCGCTCCTCAAGGAACGCGCGGTGTGTGGTTGCCCAGCACTCGGCACGCACGGGGGTCCTCCGAGGGAATCAACCAATGGACCTCGACGTTGCTCAGCCGGCCCACAGGTGTCTGGAGGCACTCAGGGACCTTGGAGGGAAAATGCTGCACGCCCGTGGGGCCTAGGAGTCCCCGGGCGTGTACTGCCTTGAGAGCAAAGCGACTAAGAACTCCCGGAAAGAGCCGCATGCCTCCCTTTCTGCGCGGCTACTCAGGGCCTAACCTGGAGGCCAGCTCTCACGTTGAGGTTCCCTTTGGCTCTAGAGCCTGCCGTGCGGACGGCCACCGCGGCCGCGGAAGCCCCTGGTTTAGAGAGCGCAAACTCATAATTTTCCCCGAAGCACTCTTCCAGGGCTCACCGGCCCGTCGGGAGCCGGGAATGTCAGGGAGCGTCAAGGCAGGCATGAAGGCCGCCCTCCAAATGGGAAAGCAGGGCTAGTTCCAGCAGGCCCCCGGGTTCATGGGCACACTCAGCGTACATCCCTGTGGTTTCTGGCGAGTCCCGGGAGACACCGGTCACCCTGCGTTTCCTTCCCCGAGTCAACTGATCGAAGGAGGGAGTCCCGCATCCAGCGAACTGTCTCAACCAAGGAAGGCCGTAGCTGCTCCTCTGGGCCTGGGGCTGCCTGCAGTGCCAAAGAAGGAACAGGACTTGAATTGCAGTAAGAACCCAAGCCGCCGTCCTCTAGGAGGCACGGTGCCTTCGGTCAGGGGGTCCCGGATGGAATGCGGAGACGAGGGTTACTCTGAGCGCAGCTCCGATTAGGGCAACGCGTAAGCCCTCCGCGCCATGTGGGATGTGGCAGAACGGTGTTCGTGAACGTGTGCGAGTGCTGAGGAAACCAAGCTGCTCCAGAAGAGAGGGCAGTGCGTTTCCCTACGCTCGGCGTGCACAGAGGGGCTCGAAGGGGCTACGGGCCTGGATGGTGCGTAGCAGACCCAGGTGCGCCTGGGGTTACTCAGTGTTCCTGCCGGGAACAGGGCGCCCCGGCTAGCCTCCCAGGTGTCCAGAAAGCTGTGCTGCCGTTCAAGGTATGCAGAGCAGAGGCCACCGCCTCCTGGAAACTGCAGCACACCTCCGCTTCTGCACGGCAAACCAGGGCCTTACTTCCAGGCATGGCTTCATGCTGGGTGTGCCGGGAGCCACACAGCACGCTAAGATGCTGACTTTCTCCTCGAGCAGGGTGACTTCAGGCACGAGGGCGGGCCTCGCAGTGTTGCAAGCACAGCGTTCTCTCACGGCAGCTCACACAAGGGCCATGACAGGGTCTTCCTGGGCACTTCGCACCCACCAGCCACGTTGTCCCGAAGGGCGTTCGAGGGCTCTGGAGACGTAGCGCTCCTCAAGGAACGCGCGGTGTGTGGTTGCCCAGCACTCGGCACGCACGGGGGTCCTCCGAGGGAATCAACCAATGGACCTCGACGTTGCTCAGCCGGCCCACAGGTGTCTGGAGGCACTCAGGGACCTTGGAGGGAAAATGCTGCACGCCCGTGGGGCCTAGGAGTCCCCGGGCGTGTACTGCCTTGAGAGCAAAGCGACTAAGAACTCCCGGAAAGAGCCGCATGCCTCCCTTTCTGCGCGGCTACTCAGGGCCTAACCTGGAGGCCAGCTCTCACGTTGAGGTTCCCTTTGGCTCTAGAGCCTGCCGTGCGGACGGCCACCGCGGCCGCGGAAGCCCCTGGTTTAGAGAGCGCAAACTCATAATTTTCCCCGAAGCACTCTTCCAGGGCTCACCGGCCCGTCGGGAGCCGGGAATGTCAGGGAGCGTCAAGGCAGGCATGAAGGCCGCCCTCCAAATGGGAAAGCAGGGCTAGTTCCAGCAGGCCCCCGGGTTCATGGGCACACTCAGCGTACATCCCTGTGGTTTCTGGCGAGTCCCGGGAGACACCGGTCACCCTGCGTTTCCTTCCCCGAGTCAACTGATCGAAGGAGGGAGTCCCGCATCCAGCGAACTGTCTCAACCAAGGAAGGCCGTAGCTGCTCCTCTGGGCCTGGGGCTGCCTGCAGTGCCAAAGAAGGAACAGGACTTGAATTGCAGTAAGAACCCAAGCCGCCGTCCTCTAGGAGGCACGGTGCCTTCGGTCAGGGGGTCCCGGATGGAATGCGGAGACGAGGGTTACTCTGAGCGCAGCTCCGATTAGGGCAACGCGTAAGCCCTCCGCGCCATGTGGGATGTGGCAGAACGGTGTTCGTGAACGTGTGCGAGTGCTGAGGAAACCAAGCTGCTCCAGAAGAGAGGGCAGTGCGTTTCCCTACGCTCGGCGTGCACAGAGGGGCTCTAAGGGGCTACGGGCCTGGATGGTGCGTAGCAGACCCAGGTGCGCCTGGGGTTACTCAGTGTTCCTGCCGGGAACAGGGCGCCCCGGCTAGCCTCCCAGGTGTCCAGAAAGCTGTGCTGCCGTTCAAGGTATGCAGAGCAGAGGCCACCGCCTCCTGGAAACTGCAGCACGCCTCCGCTTCTGCACGGCAAACCAGGGCCTTACTTCCAGGCATGGCTTCATGCTGGGTGTGCCGGGAGCCACACAGCACGCTAAGATGCTGACTTTCTCCTCGAGCAGGGTGACTTCAGGCACGAGGGCGGGCCTCGCAGTGTTGCAAGCACAGCGTTCTCTCACGGCAGCTCACACAAGGGCCATGACAGGGTCTTCCTGGGCACTTCGCACCCACCAGCCACGTTGTCCCGAAGGGCGTTCGAGGGCTCTGGAGACGTAGCGCTCCTCAAGGAACGCGCGGTGTGTGGTTGCCCAGCACTCGGCACGCACGGGGGTCCTCCGAGGGAATCAACCAATGGACCTCGACGTTGCTCAGCCGGCCCACAGGTGTCTGGAGGCACTCAGGGACCTTGGAGGGAAAATGCTGCACGCCCGTGGGGCCTAGGAGTCCCCGGGCGTGTACTGCCTTGAGAGCAAAGCGACTAAGAACTCCCGGAAAGAGCCGCATGCCTCCCTTTCTGCGCGGCTACTCAGGGCCTAACCTGGAGGCCAGCTCTCACGTTGAGGTTCCCTTTGGCTCTAGAGCCTGCCGTGCGGACGGCCACCGCGGCCGCGGAAGCCCCTGGTTTAGAGAGCGCAAACTCATAATTTTCCCCGAAGCACTCTTCCAGGGCTCACCGGCCCGTCGGGAGCCGGGAATGTCAGGGAGCGTCAAGGCAGGCATGAAGGCCGCCCTCCAAATGGGAAAGCAGGGCTAGTTCCAGCAGGCCCCCGGGTTCATGGGCACACTCAGCGTACATCCCTGTGGTTTCTGGCGAGTCCCGGGAGACACCGGTCACCCTGCCTTTCCTTCCCCGAGTCAACTGATCGAAGGAGGGAGTCCCGCATCCAGCGAACTGTCTCAACCAAGGAAGGCCGTAGCTGCTCCTCTGGGCCTGGGGCTGCCTGCAGTGCCAAAGAAGGAACAGGACTTGAATTGCAGTAAGAACCCAAGCCGCCGTCCTCTAGGAGGCACGGTGCCTTCGGTCAGGGGGTCCCGGATGGAATGCGGAGACGAGGGTTACTCTGAGCGCAGCTCCGATTAGGGCAACGCGTGAGCCCTCCGCGCCATGTGGGATGTGGCAGAACGGTGTTCGTGAACGTGTGCGAGTGCTGAGGAAACCAAGCTGCTCCAGAAGAGAGGGCAGTGCGTTTCCCTACGCTCGGCTTGCACAGAGGGGCTCTAAGGGGCTACGGGCCTGGATGGTGCGTAGCAGACCCAGGTGCGCCTGGGGTTACTCAGTGTTCCTGCCGGGAACAGGGCGCCCCGGCTAGCCTCCCAGGTGTCCAGAAAGCTGTGCTGCCGTTCAAGGTATGCAGAGCAGAGGCCACCGCCTCCTGGAAACTGCAGCACGCCTCCGCTTCTGCACGGCAAACCAGGGCCTTACTTCCAGGCATGGCTTCATGCTGGCTGTGCCGGGAGCCACACAGCACGCTAAGATGCTGACTTTCTCCTCGAGCAGGGTGACTTCAGGCACGAGGGCGGGCCTCGCAGTGTTGCAAGCACAGCGTTCTCTCACGGCAGCTCACACAAGGGCCATGACAGGGTCTTCCTGGGCACTTCGCACCCACCAGCCACGTTGTCCCGAAGGGCGTTCGAGGGCTCTGGAGACGTAGCGCTCCTCAAGGAACGCGCGGTGTGTGGTTGCCCAGCACTCGGCACGCACGGGGGTCCTCCGAGGGAATCAACCAATGGACCTCGACGTTGCTCAGCCGGCCCACAGGTGTCTGGAGGCACTCAGGGACCTTGGAGGGAAAATGCTGCACGCCCGTGGGGCCTAGGAGTCCCCGGGCGTGTACTGCCTTGAGAGCAAAGCGACTAAGAACTCCCGGAAAGAGCCGCATGCCTCCCTTTCTGCGCGGCTACTCAGGGCCTAACCTGGAGGCCAGCTCTCACGTTGAGGTTCCCTTTGGCTCTAGAGCCTGCCGTGCGGACGGCCACCGCGGCCGCGGAAGCCCCTGGTTTAGAGAGCGCAAACTCATAATTTTCCCCGAAGCACTCTTCCAGGGCTCACCGGCCCGTCGGGAGCCGGGAATGTCAGGGAGCGTCAAGGCAGGCATGAAGGCCGCCCTCCAAATGGGAAAGCAGGGCTAGTTCCAGCAGGCCCCCGGGTTCATGGGCACACTCAGCGTACATCCCTGTGGTTTCTGGCGAGTCCCGGGAGACACCGGTCACCCTGCGTTTCCTTCCCCGAGTCAACTGATCGAAGGAGGGAGTCCCGCATCCAGCGAACTGTCTCAACCAAGGAAGGCCGTAGCTGCTCCTCTGGGCCTGGGGCTGCCTGCAGTGCCAAAGAAGGAACAGGACTTGAATTGCAGTAAGAACCCAAGCCGCCGTCCTCTAGGAGGCACGGTGCCTTCGGTCAGGGGGTCCCGGATGGAATGCGGAGACGAGGGTTACTCTGAGCGCAGCTCCGATTAGGGCAACGCGTAAGCCCTCCGCGCCATGTGGGATGTGGCAGAACGGTGTTCGTGAACGTGTGCGAGTGCTGAGGAAACCAAGCTGCTCCAGAAGAGAGGGCAGTGCGTTTCCCTACGCTCGGCGTGCACAGAGGGGCTCTAAGGGGCTACGGGCCTGGATGGTGCGTAGCAGACCCAGGTGCGCCTGGGGTTACTCAGTGTTCCTGCCGGGAACAGGGCGCCCCGGCTAGCCTCCCAGGTGTCCAGAAAGCTGTGCTGCCGTTCAAGGTATGCAGAGCAGAGGCCACCGCCTCCTGGAAACTGCAGCACGCCTCCGCTTCTGCACGGCAAACCAGGGCCTTACTTCCAGGCATGGCTTCGTGCTGGCTGGGCCGGGAGCCACACAGCACGCTAAGATGCTGACTTTCTCCTCGAGCAGGGTGACTTCAGGCACGAGGGCGGGCCTCGCAGTGTTGCAAGCACAGCGTTCTCTCACGGCAGCTCACACAAGGGCCATGACAGGGTCTTCCTGGGCACTTCGCACCCACCAGCCACGTTGTCCCGAAGGGCGTTCGAGGGCTCTGGAGACGTAGCGCTCCTCAAGGAACGCGCGGTGTGTGGTTGCCCAGCACTCGGCACGCACGGGGGTCCTCCGAGGGAATCAACCAATGGACCTCGACGTTGCTCAGCCGGCCCACAGGTGTCTGGAGGCACTCAGGGACCTTGGAGGGAAAATGCTGCACGCCCGTGGGGCCTAGGAGTCCCCGGGCGTGTACTGCCTTGAGAGCAAAGCGACTAAGAACTCCCGGAAAGAGCCGCATGCCTCCCTTTCTGCGCGGCTACTCAGGGCCTAACCTGGAGGCCAGCTCTCACGTTGAGGTTCCCTTTGGCTCTAGAGCCTGCCGTGCGGACGGCCACCGCGGCCGCGGAAGCCCCTGGTTTAGAGAGCGCAAACTCATAATTTTCCCCGAAGCACTCTTCCAGGGCTCACCGGCCCGTCGGGAGCCGGGAATGTCAGGGAGCGTCAAGGCAGGCATGAAGGCCGCCCTCCAAATGGGAAAGCAGGGCTAGTTCCAGCAGGCCCCCGGGTTCATGGGCACACTCAGCGTACATCCCTGTGGTTTCTGGCGAGTCCCGGGAGACACCGGTCACCCTGCGTTTCCTTCCCCGAGTCAACTGATCGAAGGAGGGAGTCCCGCATCCAGCGAACTGTCTCAACCAAGGAAGGCCGTAGCTGCTCCTCTGGGCCTGGGGCTGCCTGCAGTGCCAAAGAAGGAACAGGACTTGAATTGCAGTAAGAACCCAAGCCGCCGTCCTCTAGGAGGCACGGTGCCTTCGGTCAGGGGGTCCCGGATGGAATGCGGAGACGAGGGTTACTCTGAGCGCAGCTCCGATTAGGGCAACGCGTAAGCCCTCCGCGCCATGTGGGATGTGGCAGAACGGTGTTCGTGAACGTGTGCGAGTGCTGAGGAAACCAAGCTGCTCCAGAAGAGAGGGCAGTGCGTTTCCCTACGCTCGGCGTGCACAGAGGGGCTCGAAGGGGCTACGGGCCTGGATGGTGCGTAGCAGACCCAGGTGCGCCTGGGGTTACTCAGTGTTCCTGCCGGGAACAGGGCGCCCCGGCTAGCCTCCCAGGTGTCCAGAAAGCTGTGCTGCCGTTCAAGGTATGCAGAGCAGAGGCCACCGCCTCCTGGAAACTGCAGCACGCCTCCGCTTCTGCACGGCAAACCAGGGCCTTACTTCCAGGCATGGCTTCATGCTGGGTGTGCCGGGAGCCACACAGCACGCTAAGATGCTGACTTTCTCCTCGAGCAGGGTGACTTCAGGCACGAGGGCGGGCCTCGCAGTGTTGCAAGCACGGCGTTCTCTCACGGCAGCTCACACAAGGGCCATGACAGGGTCTTCCTGGGCACTTCGCACCCACCAGCCACGTTGTCCCGAAGGGCGTTCGAGGGCTCTGGAGACGTAGCGCTCCTCAAGGAACGCGCGGTGTGTGGTTGCCCAGCACTCGGCACGCACGGGGGTCCTCCGAGGGAATCAACCAATGGACCTCGACGTTGCTCAGCCGGCCCACAGGTGTCTGGAGGCACTCAGGGACCTTGGAGGGAAAATGCTGCACGCCCGTGGGGCCTAGGAGTCCCCGGGCGTGTACTGCCTTGAGAGCAAAGCGACTAAGAACTCCCGGAAAGAGCCGCATGCCTCCCTTTCTGCGCGGCTACTCAGGGCCTAACCTGGAGGCCAGCTCTCACGTTGAGGTTCCCTTTGGCTCTAGAGCCTGCCGTGCGGACGGCCACCGCGGCCGCGGAAGCCCCTGGTTTAGAGAGCGCAAACTCATAATTTTCCCCGAAGCACTCTTCCAGGGCTCACCGGCCCGTCGGGAGCCGGGAATGTCAGGGAGCGTCAAGGCAGGCATGAAGGCCGCCCTCCAAATGGGAAAGCAGGGCTAGTTCCAGCAGGCCCCCGGGTTCATGGGCACACTCAGCGTACATCCCTGTGGTTTCTGGCGAGTCCCGGGAGACACCGGTCACCCTGCGTTTCCTTCCCCGAGTCAACTGATCGAAGGAGGGAGTCCCGCATCCAGCGAACTGTCTCAACCAAGGAAGGCCGTAGCTGCTCCTCTGGGCCTGGGGCTGCCTGCAGTGCCAAAGAAGGAACAGGACTTGAATTGCAGTAAGAACCCAAGCCGCCGTCCTCTAGGAGGCACGGTGCCTTCGGTCAGGGGGTCCCGGACGGAATGCGGAGACGAGGGTTACTCTGAGCGCAGCTCCGATTAGGGCAACGCGTAAGCCCTCCGCGCCATGTGGGATGTGGCAGAACGGTGTTCGTGAACGTGTGCGAGTGCTGAGGAAACCAAGCTGCTCCAGAAGAGAGGGCAGTGCGTTTCCCTACGCTCAGCGTGCACAGAGGGGCTCGAAGGGGCTACGGGCCTGGATGGTGCGGAGCAGACCCAGGTGCGCCTGGGGTTACTCAGTGTTCCTGCCGGGAACAGGGCGCCCCGGCTAGCCTCCCAGGTGTCCAGAAAGCTGTGCTGCCGTTCAAGGTATGCAGAGCAGAGGCCACCGCCTCCTGGAAACTGCAGCACGCCTCCGCTTCTGCACGGCAAACCAGGGCCTTACTTCCAGGCATGGCTTCGTGCTGGGTGTGCCGGGAGCCACACAGCACGCTAAGATGCTGACTTTCTCCTCGAGCAGGGTGACTTCAGGCACGAGGGCGGGCCTCGCAGTGTTGCAAGCACAGCGTTCTCTCACGGCAGCTCACACAAGGGCCATGACAGGGTCTTCCTGGGCACTTCGCACCCACCAGCCACGTTGTCCCGAAGGGCGTTCGAGGGCTCTGGAGACGTAGCGCTCCTCAAGGAACGCGCGGTGTGTGGTTGCCCAGCACTCGGCACGCACGGGGGTCCTCCGAGGGAATCAACCAATGGACCTCGACGTTGCTCAGCCGGCCCACAGGTGTCTGGAGGCACTCAGGGACCTTGGAGGGAAAATGCTGCACGCCCGTGGGGCCTAGGAGTCCCCGGGCGTGTACTGCCTTGAGAGCAAAGCGACTAAGAACTCCCGGAAAGAGCCGCATGCCTCCCTTTCTGCACGGATACTCAGGGCCTAACCTGGAGGCCAGCTCTCACGTTGAGGTTCCCTTTGGCTCTAGAGCCTGCCGTGCGGACGGCCACCGCGGCCGCGGAAGCCCCTGGTTTAGAGAGCGCAAACTCATAATTTTCCCCGAAGCACTCTTCCAGGGCTCACCGGCCCGTCGGGAGCCGGGAATGTCAGGGAGCGTCAAGGCAGGCATGAAGGCCGCCCTCCAAATGGGAAAGCAGGGCTAGTTCCAGCAGGCCCCCGGGTTCATGGGCACACTCAGCGTACATCCCTGTGGTTTCTGGCGAGTCCCGGGAGACACCGGTCACCCTGCGTTTCCTTCCCCGAGTCAACTGATCGAAGGAGGGAGTCCCGCATCCAGCGAACTGTCTCAACCAAGGAAGGCCGTAGCTGCTCCTCTGGGCCTGGGGCTGCCTGCAGTGCCAAAGAAGGAACAGGACTTGAATTGCAGTAAGAACCCAAGCCGCCGTCCTCTAGGAGGCACGGTGCCTTCGGTCAGGGGGTCCCGGATGGAATGCGGAGACGAGGGTTACTCTGAGCGCAGCTCCGATTAGGGCAACGCGTAAGCCCTCCGCGCCATGTGGGATGTGGCAGAACGGTGTTCGTGAACGTGTGCGAGTGCTGAGGAAACCAAGCTGCTCCAGAAGAGAGGGCAGTGCGTTTCCCTACGCTCGGCGTGCACAGAGGGGCTCGAAGGGGCTACGGGCCTGGATGGTGCGTAGCAGACCCAGGTGCGCCTGGGGTTACTCAGTGTTCCTGCCGGGAACAGGGCGCCCCGGCTAGCCTCCCAGGTGTCCAGAAAGCTGTGCTGCCGTTCAAGGTATGCAGAGCAGAGGCCACCGCCTCCTGGAAACTGCAGCACGCCTCCGCTTCTGCACGGCAAACCAGGGCCTTACTTCCAGGCATGGCTTCGTGCTGGCTGTGCCGGGAGCCACACAGCACGCTAAGATGCTGACTTTCTCCTCGAGCAGGGTGACTTCAGGCACGAGGGCGGGCCTCGCAGTGTTGCAAGCACAGCGTTCTCTCATGGCAGCTCACACAAGGGCCATGACAGGGTCTTCCTGGGCACTTCGCACCCACCAGCCACGTTGTCCCGAAGGGCGTTCGAGGGCTCTGGAGACGTAGCGCTCCTCAAGGAACGCGCGGTGTGTGGTTGCCCAGCACTCGGCACGCACGGGGGTCCTCCGAGGGAATCAACCAATGGACCTCGACGTTGCTCAGCCGGCCCACAGGTGTCTGGAGGCACTCAGGGACCTTGGAGGGAAAATGCTGCACGCCCGTGGGGCCTAGGAGTCCCCGGGCGTGTACTGCCTTGAGAGCAAAGCGACTAAGAACTCCCGGAAAGAGCCGCATGCCTCCCTTTCTGCGCGGCTACTCAGGGCCTAACCTGGAGGCCAGCTCTCACGTTGAGGTTCCCTTTGGCTCTAGAGCCTGCCGTGCGGACGGCCACCGCGGCCGCGGAAGCCCCTGGTTTAGAGAGCGCAAACTCATAATTTTCCCCGAAGCACTCTTCCAGGGCTCACCGGCCCGTCGGGAGCCGGGAATGTCAGGGAGCGTCAAGGCAGGCATGAAGGCCGCCCTCCAAATGGGAAAGCAGGGCTAGTTCCAGCAGGCCCCCGGGTTCATGGGCACACTCAGCGTACATCCCTGTGGTTTCTGGCGAGTCCCGGGAGACACCGGTCACCCTGCGTTTCCTTCCCCGAGTCAACTGATCGAAGGAGGGAGTCCCGCATCCAGCGAACTGTCTCAACCAAGGAAGGCCGTAGCTGCTCCTCTGGGCCTGGGGCTGCCTGCAGTGCCAAAGAAGGAACAGGACTTGAATTGCAGTAAGAACCCAAGCCGCCGTCCTCTAGGAGGCACGGTGCCTTCGGTCAGGGGGTCCCGGATGGAATGCGGAGACGAGGGTTACTCTGAGCGCAGCTCCGATTAGGGCAACGCGTAAGCCCTCCGCGCCATGTGGGATGTGGCAGAACGGTGTTCGTGAACGTGTGCGAGTGCTGAGGAAACCAAGCTGCTCCAGAAGAGAGGGCAGTGCGTTTCCCTACGCTCGGCGTGCACAGAGGGGCTCGAAGGGGCTACGGGCCTGGATGGTGCGTAGCAGACCCAGGTGCGCCTGGGGTTACTCAGTGTTCCTGCCGGGAACAGGGCGCCCCGGCTAGCCTCCCAGGTGTCCAGAAAGCTGTGCTGCCGTTCAAGGTATGCAGAGCAGAGGCCACCGCCTCCTGGAAACTGCAGCACGCCTCCGCTTCTGCACGGCAAACCAGGGCCTTACTTCCAGGCATGGCTTCGTGCTGGGTGTGCCGGGAGCCACACAGCACGCTAAGATGCTGACTTTCTCCTCGAGCAGGGTGACTTCAGGCACGAGGGCGGGCCTCGCAGTGTTGCAAGCACAGCGTTCTCTCATGGCAGCTCACACAAGGGCCATGACAGGGTCTTCCTGGGCACTTCGCACCCACCAGCCACGTTGTCCCGAAGGGCGTTCGAGGGCTCTGGAGACGTAGCGCTCCTCAAGGAACGCGCGGTGTGTGGTTGCCCAGCACTCGGCACGCACGGGGGTCCTCCGAGGGAATCAACCAATGGACCTCGACGTTGCTCAGCCGGCCCACAGGTGTCTGGAGGCACTCAGGGACCTTGGAGGGAAAATGCTGCACGCCCGTGGGGCCTAGGAGTCCCCGGGCGTGTACTGCCTTGAGAGCAAAGCGACTAAGAACTCCCGGAAAGAGCCGCATGCCTCCCTTTCTGCACGGCTACTCAGGGCCTAACCTGGAGGCCAGCTCTCACGTTGAGGTTCCCTTTGGCTCTAGAGCCTGCCGTGCGGACGGCCACCGCGGCCGCGGAAGCCCCTGGTTTAGAGAGCGCAAACTCATAATTTTCCCCGAAGCACTCTTCCAGGGCTCACCGGCCCGTCGGGAGCCGGGAATGTCAGGGAGCGTCAAGGCAGGCATGAAGGCCGCCCTCCAAATGGGAAAGCAGGGCTAGTTCCAGCAGGCCCCCGGGTTCATGGGCACACTCAGCGTACATCCCTGTGGTTTCTGGCGAGTCCCGGGAGACACCGGTCACCCTGCGTTTCCTTCCCCGAGTCAACTGATCGAAGGAGGGAGTCCCGCATCCAGCGAACTGTCTCAACCAAGGAAGACCGTAGCTGCTCCTCTGGGCCTGGGGCTGCCTGCAGTGCCAAAGAAGGAACAGGACTTGAATTGCAGTAAGAACCCAAGCCGCCGTCCTCTAGGAGGCACGGTGCCTTCGGTCAGGGGGTCCCGGATGGAATGCGGAGACGAGGGTTACTCTGAGCGCAGCTCCGATTAGGGCAACGCGTAAGCCCTCCGCGCCATGTGGGATGTGGCAGAACGGTGTTCGTGAACGTGTGCGAGTGCTGAGGAAACCAAGCTGCTCCAGAAGAGAGGGCAGTGCGTTTCCCTACGCTCGGCGTGCACAGAGGGGCTCGAAGGGGCTACGGGCCTGGATGGTGCGTAGCAGACCCAGGTGCGCCTGGGGTTACTCAGTGTTCCTGCCGGGAACAGGGCGCCCCGGCTAGCCTCCCAGGTGTCCAGAAAGCTGTGCTGCCGTTCAAGGTATGCAGAGCAGAGGCCACCGCCTCCTGGAAACTGCAGCACGCCTCCGCTTCTGCACGGCAAACCAGGGCCTTACTTCCAGGCATGGCTTCGTGCTGGGTGTGCCGGGAGCCACACAGCACGCTAAGATGCTGACTTTCTCCTCGAGCAGGGTGACTTCAGGCACGAGGGCGGGCCTCGCAGTGTTGCAAGCACAGCGTTCTCTCATGGCAGCTCACACAAGGGCCATGACAGGGTCTTCCTGGGCACTTCGCACCCACCAGCCACGTTGTCCCGAAGGGCGTTCGAGGGCTCTGGAGACGTAGCGCTCCTCAAGGAACGCGCGGTGTGTGGTTGCCCAGCACTCGGCACGCACGGGGGTCCTCCGAGGGAATCAACCAATGGACCTCGACGTTGCTCAGCCGGCCCACAGGTGTCTGGAGGCACTCAGGGACCTTGGAGGGAAAATGCTGCACGCCCGTGGGGCCTAGGAGTCCCCGGGCGTGTACTGCCTTGAGAGCAAAGCGACTAAGAACTCCCGGAAAGAGCCGCATGCCTCCCTTTCTGCGCGGCTACTCAGGGCCTAACCTGGAGGCCAGCTCTCACGTTGAGGTTCCCTTTGGCTCTAGAGCCTGCCGTGCGGACGGCCACCGCGGCCGCGGAAGCCCCTGGTTTAGAGAGCGCAAACTCATAATTTTCCCCGAAGCACTCTTCCAGGGCTCACCGGCCCGTCGGGAGCCGGGAATGTCAGGGAGCGTCAAGGCAGGCATGAAGGCCGCCCTCCAAATGGGAAAGCAGGGCTAGTTCCAGCAGGCCCCCGGGTTCATGGGCACACTCAGCGTACATCCCTGTGGTTTCTGGCGAGTCCCGGGAGACACCGGTCACCCTGCGTTTCCTTCCCCGAGTCAACTGATCGAAGGAGGGAGTCCCGCATCCAGCGAACTGTCTCAACCAAGGAAGGCCGTAGCTGCTCCTCTGGGCCTGGGGCTGCCTGCAGTGCCAAAGAAGGAACAGGACTTGAATTGCAGTAAGAACCCAAGCCGCCGTCCTCTAGGAGGCACGGTGCCTTCGGTCAGGGGGTCCCGGATGGAATGCGGAGACGAGGGTTACTCTGAGCGCAGCTCCGATTAGGGCAACGCGTAAGCCCTCCGCGCCATGTGGGATGTGGCAGAACGGTGTTCGTGAACGTGTGCGAGTGCTGAGGAAACCAAGCTGCTCCAGAAGAGAGGGCAGTGCGTTTCCCTACGCTCGGCGTGCACAGAGGGGCTCGAAGGGGCTACGGGCCTGGATGGTGCGTAGCAGACCCAGGTGCGCCTGGGGTTACTCAGTGTTCCTGCCGGGAACAGGGCGCCCCGGCTAGCCTCCCAGGTGTCCAGAAAGCTGTGCTGCCGTTCAAGGTATGCAGAGCAGAGGCCACCGCCTCCTGGAAACTGCAGCACGCCTCCGCTTCTGCACGGCAAACCAGGGCCTTACTTCCAGGCATGGCTTCGTGCTGGGTGTGCCGGGAGCCACACAGCACGCTAAGATGCTGACTTTCTCCTCGAGCAGGGTGACTTCAGGCACGAGGGCGGGCCTCGCAGTGTTGCAAGCACAGCGTTCTCTCACGGCAGCTCACACAAGGGCCATGACAGGGTCTTCCTGGGCACTTCGCACCCACCAGCCACGTTGTCCCGAAGGGCGTTCGAGGGCTCTGGAGACGTAGCGCTCCTCAAGGAACGCGCGGTGTGTGGTTGCCCAGCACTCGGCACGCACGGGGGTCCTCCGAGGGAATCAACCAATGGACCTCGACGTTGCTCAGCCGGCCCACAGGTGTCTGGAGGCACTCAGGGACCTTGGAGGGAAAATGCTGCACGCCCGTGGGGCCTAGGAGTCCCCGGGCGTGTACTGCCTTGAGAGCAAAGCGACTAAGAACTCCCGGAAAGAGCCGCATGCCTCCCTTTCTGCGCGGCTACTCAGGGCCTAACCTGGAGGCCAGCTCTCACGTTGAGGTTCCCTTTGGCTCTAGAGCCTGCCGTGCGGACGGCCACCGCGGCCGCGGAAGCCCCTGGTTTAGAGAGCGCAAACTCATAATTTTCCCCGAAGCACTCTTCCAGGGCTGACCGGCCCGTCGGGAGCCGGGAATGTCAGGGAGCGTCAAGGCAGGCATGAAGGCCGCCCTCCAAATGGGAAAGCAGGGCTAGTTCCAGCAGGCCCCCGGGTTCATGGGCACACTCAGCGTACATCCCCGTGGTTTCTGGCGAGTCCCGGGAGACACCGGTCACCCTGCGTTTCCTTCCCCGAGTCAACTGATCGAAGGAGGGAGTCCCGCATCCAGCGAACTGTCTCAACCAAGGAAGGCCGTAGCTGCTCCTCTGGGCCTGGGGCTGCCTGCAGTGCCAAAGAAGGAACAGGACTTGAATTGCAGTAAGAACCCAAGCCGCCGTCCTCTAGGAGGCACGGTGCCTTCGGTCAGGGGGTCCCGGATGGAATGCGGAGACGAGGGTTACTCTGAGCGCAGCTCCGATTAGGGCAACGCGTAAGCCCTCCGCGCCATGTGGGATGTGGCAGAACGGTGTTCGTGAACGTGTGCGAGTGCTGAGGAAACCAAGCTGCTCCAGAAGAGAGGGCAGTGCGTTTCCCTACGCTCGGCGTGCGCAGAGGGGCTCGAAGGGGCTACGGGCCTGGATGGTGCGTAGCAGACCCAGGTGCGCCTGGGGTTACTCAGTGTTCCTGCCGGGAACAGGGCGCCCCGGCTAGCCTCCCAGGTGTCCAGAAAGCTGTGCTGCCGTTCAAGGTATGCAGAGCAGAGGCCACCGCCTCCTGGAAACTGCAGCACGCCTCCGCTTCTGCACGGCAAACCAGGGCCTTACTTCCAGGCATGGCTTCGTGCTGGGTGTGCCGGGAGCCACACAGCACGCTAAGATGCTGACTTTCTCCTCGAGCAGGGTGACTTCAGGCACGAGGGCGGGCCTCGCAGTGTTGCAAGCACAGCGTTCTCTCACGGCAGCTCACACAAGGGCCATGACAGGGTCTTCCTGGGCACTTCGCACCCACCAGCCACGTTGTCCCGAAGGGCGTTCGAGGGCTCTGGAGACGTAGCGCTCCTCAAGGAACGCGCGGTGTGTGGTTGCCCAGCACTCGGCACGCACGGGGGTCCTCCGAGGGAATCAACCAATGGACCTCGACGTTGCTCAGCCGGCCCACAGGTGTCTGGAGGCACTCAGGGACCTTGGAGGGAAAATGCTGCACGCCCGTGGGGCCTAGGAGTCCCCGGGCGTGTACTGCCTTGAGAGCAAAGCGACTAAGAACTCCCGGAAAGAGCCGCATGCCTCCCTTTCTGCGCGGCTACTCAGGGCCTAACCTGGAGGCCAGCTCTCACGTTGAGGTTCCCTTTGGCTCTAGAGCCTGCCGTGCGGACGGCCACCGCGGCCGCGGAAGCCCCTGGTTTAGAGAGCGCAAACTCATAATTTTCCCCGAAGCACTCTTCCAGGGCTCACCGGCCCGTCGGGAGCCGGGAATGTCAGGGAGCGTCAAGGCAGGCATGAAGGCCGCCCTCCAAATGGGAAAGCAGGGCTAGTTCCAGCAGGCCCCCGGGTTCATGGGCACACTCAGCGTACATCCCCGTGGTTTCTGGCGAGTCCCGGGAGACACCGGTCACCCTGCGTTTCCTTCCCCGAGTCAACTGATCGAAGGAGGGAGTCCCGCATCCAGCGAACTGTCTCAACCAAGGAAGGCCGTAGCTGCTCCTCTGGGCCTGGGGCTGCCTGCAGTGCCAAAGAAGGAACAGGACTTGAATTGCAGTAAGAACCCAAGCCGCCGTCCTCTAGGAGGCACGGTGCCTTCGGTCAGGGGGTCCCGGATGGAATGCGGAGACGAGGGTTACTCTGAGCGCAGCTCCGATTAGGGCAACGCGTAAGCCCTCCGCGCCATGTGGGATGTGGCAGAACGGTGTTCGTGAACGTGTGCGAGTGCTGAGGAAACCAAGCTGCTCCAGAAGAGAGGGCAGTGCGTTTCCCTACGCTCGGCGTGCACAGAGGGGCTCGAAGGGGCTACGGGCCTGGATGGTGCGTAGCAGACCCAGGTGCGCCTGGGGTTACTCAGTGTTCCTGCCGGGAACAGGGCGCCCCGGCTAGCCTCCCAGGTGTCCAGAAAGCTGTGCTGCCGTTCAAGGTATGCAGAGCAGAGGCCACCGCCTCCTGGAAACTGCAGCACGCCTCCGCTTCTGCACGGCAAACCAGGGCCTTACTTCCAGGCATGGCTTCGTGCTGGGTGTGCCGGGAGCCACACAGCACGCTAAGATGCTGACTTTCTCCTCGAGCAGGGTGACTTCAGGCACGAGGGCGGGCCTCGCAGTGTTGCAAGCACAGCGTTCTCTCACGGCAGCTCACACAAGGGCCATGACAGGGTCTTCCTGGGCACTTCGCACCCACCAGCCACGTTGTCCCGAAGGGCGTTCGAGGGCTCTGGAGACGTAGCGCTCCTCAAGGAACGCGCGGTGTGTGGTTGCCCAGCACTCGGCACGCACGGGGGTCCTCCGAGGGAATCAACCAATGGACCTCGACGTTGCTCAGCCGGCCCACAGGTGTCTGGAGGCACTCAGGGACCTTGGAGGGAAAATGCTGCACGCCCGTGGGGCCTAGGAGTCCCCGGGCGTGTACTGCCTTGAGAGCAAAGCGACTAAGAACTCCCGGAAAGAGCCGCATGCCTCCCTTTCTGCGCGGCTACTCAGGGCCTAACCTGGAGGCCAGCTCTCACGTTGAGGTTCCCTTTGGCTCTAGAGCCTGCCGTGCGGACGGCCACCGCGGCCGCGGAAGCCCCTGGTTTAGAGAGCGCAAACTCATAATTTTCCCCGAAGCACTCTTCCAGGGCTCACCGGCCCGTCGGGAGCCGGGAATGTCAGGGAGCGTCAAGGCAGGCATGAAGGCCGCCCTCCAAATGGGAAAGCAGGGCTAGTTCCAGCAGGCCCCCGGGTTCATGGGCACACTCAGCGTACATCCCCGTGGTTTCTGGCGAGTCCCGGGAGACACCGGTCACCCTGCGTTTCCTTCCCCGAGTCAACTGATCGAAGGAGGGAGTCCCGCATCCAGCGAACTGTCTCAACCAAGGAAGGCCGTAGCTGCTCCTCTGGGCCTGGGGCTGCCTGCAGTGCCAAAGAAGGAACAGGACTTGAATTGCAGTAAGAACCCAAGCCGCCGTCCTCTAGGAGGCACGGTGCCTTCGGTCAGGGGGTCCCGGATGGAATGCGGAGACGAGGGTTACTCTGAGCGCAGCTCCGATTAGGGCAACGCGTAAGCCCTCCGCGCCATGTGGGATGTGGCAGAACGGTGTTCGTGAACGTGTGCGAGTGCTGAGGAAACCAAGCTGCTCCAGAAGAGAGGGCAGTGCGTTTCCCTACGCTCGGCGTGCGCAGAGGGGCTCGAAGGGGCTACGGGCCTGGATGGTGCGTAGCAGACCCAGGTGCGCCTGGGGTTACTCAGTGTTCCTGCCGGGAACAGGGCGCCCCGGCTAGCCTCCCAGGTGTCCAGAAAGCTGTGCTGCCGTTCAAGGTATGCAGAGCAGAGGCCACCGCCTCCTGGAAACTGCAGCACGCCTCCGCTTCTGCACGGCAAACCAGGGCCTTACTTCCAGGCATGGCTTCGTGCTGGGTGTGCCGGGAGCCACACAGCACGCTAAGATGCTGACTTTCTCCTCGAGCAGGGTGACTTCAGGCACGAGGGCGGGCCTCGCAGTGTTGCAAGCACAGCGTTCTCTCACGGCAGCTCACACAAGGGCCATGACAGGGTCTTCCTGGGCACTTCGCACCCACCAGCCACGTTGTCCCGAAGGGCGTTCGAGGGCTCTGGAGACGTAGCGCTCCTCAAGGAACGCGCGGTGTGTGGTTGCCCAGCACTCGGCACGCACGGGGGTCCTCCGAGGGAATCAACCAATGGACCTCGACGTTGCTCAGCCGGCCCACAGGTGTCTGGAGGCACTCAGGGACCTTGGAGGGAAAATGCTGCACGCCCGTGGGGCCTAGGAGTCCCCGGGCGTGTACTGCCTTGAGAGCAAAGCGACTAAGAACTCCCGGAAAGAGCCGCATGCCTCCCTTTCTGCGCGGCTACTCAGGGCCTAACCTGGAGGCCAGCTCTCACGTTGAGGTTCCCTTTGGCTCTAGAGCCTGCCGTGCGGACGGCCACCGCGGCCGCGGAAGCCCCTGGTTTAGAGAGCGCAAACTCATAATTTTCCCCGAAGCACTCTTCCAGGGCTCACCGGCCCGTCGGGAGCCGGGAATGTCAGGGAGCGTCAAGGCAGGCATGAAGGCCGCCCTCCAAATGGGAAAGCAGGGCTAGTTCCAGCAGGCCCCCGGGTTCATGGGCACACTCAGCGTACATCCCCGTGGTTTCTGGCGAGTCCCGGGAGACACCGGTCACCCTGCGTTTCCTTCCCCGAGTCAACTGATCGAAGGAGGGAGTCCCGCATCCAGCGAACTGTCTCAACCAAGGAAGGCCGTAGCTGCTCCTCTGGGCCTGGGGCTGCCTGCAGTGCCAAAGAAGGAACAGGACTTGAATTGCAGTAAGAACCCAAGCCGCCGTCCTCTAGGAGGCACGGTGCCTTCGGTCAGGGGGTCCCGGATGGAATGCGGAGACGAGGGTTACTCTGAGCGCAGCTCCGATTAGGGCAACGCGTAAGCCCTCCGCGCCATGTGGGATGTGGCAGAACGGTGTTCGTGAACGTGTGCGAGTGCTGAGGAAACCAAGCTGCTCCAGAAGAGAGGGCAGTGCGTTTCCCTACGCTCGGCGTGCGCAGAGGGGCTCGAAGGGGCTACGGGCCTGGATGGTGCGTAGCAGACCCAGGTGCGCCTGGGGTTACTCAGTGTTCCTGCCGGGAACAGGGCGCCCCGGCTAGCCTCCCAGGTGTCCAGAAAGCTGTGCTGCCGTTCAAGGTATGCAGAGCAGAGGCCACCGCCTCCTGGAAACTGCAGCACGCCTCCGCTTCTGCACGGCAAACCAGGGCCTTACTTCCAGCCATGGCTTCGTGCTGGGTGTGCCGGGAGCCACACAGCACGCTAAGATGCTGACTTTCTCCTCGAGCAGGGTGACTTCAGGCACGAGGGCGGGCCTCGCAGTGTTGCAAGCACAGCGTTCTCTCACGGCAGCTCACACAAGGGCCATGACAGGGTCTTCCTGGGCACTTCGCACCCACCAGCCACGTTGTCCCGAAGGGCGTTCGAGGGCTCTGGAGACGTAGCGCTCCTCAAGGAACGCGCGGTGTGTGGTTGCCCAGCACTCGGCACGCACGGGGGTCCTCCGAGGGAATCAACCAATGGACCTCGACGTTGCTCAGCCGGCCCACAGGTGTCTGGAGGCACTCAGGGACCTTGGAGGGAAAATGCTGCACGCCCGTGGGGCCTAGGAGTCCCCGGGCGTGTACTGCCTTGAGAGCAAAGCGACTAAGAACTCCCGGAAAGAGCCGCATGCCTCCCTTTCTGCGCGGCTACTCAGGGCCTAACCTGGAGGCCAGCTCTCACGTTGAGGTTCCCTTTGGCTCTAGAGCCTGCCGTGCGGACGGCCACCGCGGCCGCGGAAGCCCCTGGTTTAGAGAGCGCAAACTCATAATTTTCCCCGAAGCACTCTTCCAGGGCTCACCGGCCCGTCGGGAGCCGGGAATGTCAGGGAGCGTCAAGGCAGGCATGAAGGCCGCCCTCCAAATGGGAAAGCAGGGCTAGTTCCAGCAGGCCCCCGGGTTCATGGGCACACTCAGCGTACATCCCCGTGGTTTCTGGCGAGTCCCGGGAGACACCGGTCACCCTGCGTTTCCTTCCCCGAGTCAACTGATCGAAGGAGGGAGTCCCGCATCCAGCGAACTGTCTCAACCAAGGAAGGCCGTAGCTGCTCCTCTGGGCCTGGGGCTGCCTGCAGTGCCAAAGAAGGAACAGGACTTGAATTGCAGTAAGAACCCAAGCCGCCGTCCTCTAGGAGGCACGGTGCCTTCGGTCAGGGGGTCCCGGATGGAATGCGGAGACGAGGGTTACTCTGAGCGCAGCTCCGATTAGGGCAACGCGTAAGCCCTCCGCGCCATGTGGGATGTGGCAGAACGGTGTTCGTGAACGTGTGCGAGTGCTGAGGAAACCAAGCTGCTCCAGAAGAGAGGGCAGTGCGTTTCCCTACGCTCGGCGTGCACAGAGGGGCTCGAAGGGGCTACGGGCCTGGATGGTGCGTAGCAGACCCAGGTGCGCCTGGGGTTACTCAGTGTTCCTGCCGGGAACAGGGCGCCCCGGCTAGCCTCCCAGGTGTCCAGAAAGCTGTGCTGCCGTTCAAGGTATGCAGAGCAGAGGCCACCGCCTCCTGGAAACTGCAGCACGCCTCCGCTTCTGCACGGCAAACCAGGGCCTTACTTCCAGGCATGGCTTCATGCTGGGTGTGCCGGGAGCCACACAGCACGCTAAGATGCTGACTTTCTCCTCGAGCAGGGTGACTTCAGGCACGAGGGCGGGCCTCGCAGTGTTGCAAGCACAGCGTTCTCTCATGGCAGCTCACACAAGGGCCATGACAGGGTCTTCCTGGGCACTTCGCACCCACCAGCCACGTTGTCCCGAAGGGCGTTCGAGGGCTCTGGAGACGTAGCGCTCCTCAAGGAACGCGCGGTGTGTGGTTGCCCAGCACTCGGCACGCACGGGGGTCCTCCGAGGGAATCAACCAATGGACCTCGACGTTGCTCAGCCGGCCCACAGGTGTCTGGAGGCACTCAGGGACCTTGGAGGGAAAATGCTGCATGCCCGTGGGGCCTAGGAGTCCCCGGGCGTGTACTGCCTTGAGAGCAAAGCGACTAAGAACTCCCGGAAAGAGCCGCATGCCTCCCTTTCTGCGCGGCTACTCAGGGCCTAACCTGGAGGCCAGCTCTCACGTTGAGGTTCCCTTTGGCTCTAGAGCCTGCCGTGCGGACGGCCACCGCGGCCGCGGAAGCCCCTGGTTTAGAGAGCGCAAACTCATAATTTTCCCCGAAGCACTCTTCCAGGGCTCACCGGCCCGTCGGGAGCCGGGAATGTCAGGGAGCGTCAAGGCAGGCATGAAGGCCGCCCTCCAAATGGGAAAGCAGGGCTAGTTCCAGCAGGCCCCCGGGTTCATGGGCACACTCAGCGTACATCCCCGTGGTTTCTGGCGAGTCCCGGGAGACACCGGTCACCCTGCGTTTCCTTCCCCGAGTCAACTGATCGAAGGAGGGAGTCCCGCATCCAGCGAACTGTCTCAACCAAGGAAGGCCGTAGCTGCTCCTCTGGGCCTGGGGCTGCCTGCAGTGCCAAAGAAGGAACAGGACTTGAATTGCAGTAAGAACCCAAGCCGCCGTCCTCTAGGAGGCACGGTGCCTTCGGTCAGGGGGTCCCGGATGGAATGCGGAGACGAGGGTTACTCTGAGCGCAGCTCCGATTAGGGCAACGCGTAAGCCCTCCGCGCCATGTGGGATGTGGCAGAACGGTGTTCGTGAACGTGTGCGAGTGCTGAGGAAACCAAGCTGCTCCAGAAGAGAGGGCAGTGCGTTTCCCTACGCTCGGCGTGCACAGAGGGGCTCGAAGGGGCTACGGGCCTGGATGGTGCGTAGCAGACCCAGGTGCGCCTGGGGTTACTCAGTGTTCCTGCCGGGAACAGGGCGCCCCGGCTAGCCTCCCAGGTGTCCAGAAAGCTGTGCTGCCGTTCAAGGTATGCAGAGCAGAGGCCACCGCCTCCTGGAAACTGCAGCACGCCTCCGCTTCTGCACGGCAAACCAGGGCCTTACTTCCAGGCATGGCTTCATGCTGGGTGTGCCGGGAGCCACACAGCACGCTAAGATGCTGACTTTCTCCTCGAGCAGGGTGACTTCAGGCACGAGGGCGGGCCTCGCAGTGTTGCAAGCACAGCGTTCTCTCATGGCAGCTCACACAAGGGCCATGACAGGGTCTTCCTGGGCACTTCGCACCCACCAGCCACGTTGTCCCGAAGGGCGTTCGAGGGCTCTGGAGACGTAGCGCTCCTCAAGGAACGCGCAGTGTGTGGTTGCCCAGCACTCGGCACGCACGGGGGTCCTCCGAGGGAATCAACCAATGGACCTCGACGTTGCTCAGCCGGCCCACAGGTGTCTGGAGGCACTCAGGGACCTTGGAGGGAAAATGCTGCACGCCCGTGGGGCCTAGGAGTCCCCGGGCGTGTACTGCCTTGAGAGCAAAGCGACTAAGAACTCCCGGAAAGAGCCGCATGCCTCCCTTTCTGCGCGGCTACTCAGGGCCTAACCTGGAGGCCAGCTCTCACGTTGAGGTTCCCTTTGGCTCTAGAGCCTGCCGTGCGGACGGCCACCGCGGCCGCGGAAGCCCCTGGTTTAGAGAGCGCAAACTCATAATTTTCCCCGAAGCACTCTTCCAGGGCTCACTGGCCCGTCGGGAGCCGGGAATGTCAGGGAGCGTCAAGGCAGGCATGAAGGCCGCCCTCCAAATGGGAAAGCAGGGCTAGTTCCAGCAGGCCCCCGGGTTCATGGGCACACTCAGCGTACATCCCCGTGGTTTCTGGCGAGTCCCGGGAGACACCGGTCACCCTGCGTTTCCTTCCCCGAGTCAACTGATCGAAGGAGGGAGTCCCGCATCCAGCGAACTGTCTCAACCAAGGAAGGCCGTAGCTGCTCCTCTGGGCCTGGGGCTGCCTGCAGTGCCAAAGAAGGAACAGGACTTGAATTGCAGTAAGAACCCAAGCCGCCGTCCTCTAGGAGGCACGGTGCCTTCGGTCAGGGGGTCCCGGATGGAATGCGGAGACGAGGGTTACTCTGAGCGCAGCTCCGATTAGGGCAACGCGTAAGCCCTCCGCGCCATGTGGGATGTGGCAGAACGGTGTTCGTGAACGTGTGCGAGTGCTGAGGAAACCAAGCTGCTCCAGAAGAGAGGGCAGTGCGTTTCCCTACGCTCGGCGTGCACAGAGGGGCTCGAAGGGGCTACGGGCCTGGATGGTGCGTAGCAGACCCAGGTGCGCCTGGGGTTACTCAGTGTTCCTGCCGGGAACAGGGCGCCCCGGCTAGCCTCCCAGGTGTCCAGAAAGCTGTGCTGCCGTTCAAGGTATGCAGAGCAGAGGCCACCGCCTCCTGGAAACTGCAGCACGCCTCCGCTTCTGCACGGCAAACCAGGGCCTTACTTCCAGGCATGGCTTCATGCTGGGTGTGCCGGGAGCCACACAGCACGCTAAGATGCTGACTTTCTCCTCGAGCAGGGTGACTTCAGGCACGAGGGCGGGCCTCGCAGTGTTGCAAGCACAGCGTTCTCTCATGGCAGCTCACACAAGGGCCATGACAGGGTCTTCCTGGGCACTTCGCACCCACCAGCCACATTGTCCCGAAGGGCGTTCGAGGGCTCTGGAGACGTAGCGCTCCTCAAGGAACGCGCGGTGTGTGGTTGCCCAGCACTCGGCACGCACGGGGGTCCTCCGAGGGAATCAACCAATGGACCTCGACGTTGCTCAGCCGGCCCACAGGTGTCTGGAGGCACTCAGGGACCTTGGAGGGAAAATGCTGCACGCCCGTGGGGCCTAGGAGTCCCCGGGCGTGTACTGCCTTGAGAGCAAAGCGACTAAGAACTCCCGGAAAGAGCCGCATGCCTCCCTTTCTGCGCGGCTACTCAGGGCCTAACCTGGAGGCCAGCTCTCACGTTGAGGTTCCCTTTGGCTCTAGAGCCTGCCGTGCGGACGGCCACCGCGGCCGCGGAAGCCCCTGGTTTAGAGAGCGCAAACTCATAATTTTCCCCGAAGCACTCTTCCAGGGCTCACTGGCCCGTCGGGAGCCGGGAATGTCAGGGAGCGTCAAGGCAGGCATGAAGGCCGCCCTCCAAATGGGAAAGCAGGGCTACTTCCAGCAGGCCCCCGGGTTCATGGGCACACTCAGCGTACATCCCCGTGGTTTCTGGCGAGTCCCGGGAGACACCGGTCACCCTGCGTTTCCTTCCCCGAGTCAACTGATCGAAGGAGGGAGTCCCGCATCCAGCGAACTGTCTCAACCAAGGAAGGCCGTAGCTGCTCCTCTGGGCCTGGGGCTGCCTGCAGTGCCAAAGAAGGAACAGGACTTGAATTGCAGTAAGAACCCAAGCCGCCGTCCTCTAGGAGGCACGGTGCCTTCGGTCAGGGGGTCCCGGATGGAATGCGGAGACGAGGGTTACTCTGAGCGCAGCTCCGATTAGGGCAACGCGTAAGCCCTCCGCGCCATGTGGGATGTGGCAGAACGGTGTTCGTGAACGTGTGCGAGTGCTGAGGAAACCAAGCTGCTCCAGAAGAGAGGGCAGTGCGTTTCCCTACGCTCGGCGTGCACAGAGGGGCTCGAAGGGGCTACGGGCCTGGATGGTGCGTAGCAGACCCAGGTGCGCCTGGGGTTACTCAGTGTTCCTGCCGGGAACAGGGCGCCCCGGCTAGCCTCCCAGGTGTCCAGAAAGCTGTGCTGCCGTTCAAGGTATGCAGAGCAGAGGCCACCGCCTCCTGGAAACTGCAGCACGCCTCCGCTTCTGCACGGCAAACCAGGGCCTTACTTCCAGGCATGGCTTCATGCTGGCTGTGCCGGGAGCCACACAGCACGCTAAGATGCTGACTTTCTCCTCGAGCAGGGTGACTTCAGGCACGAGGGCGGGCCTCGCAGTGTTGCAAGCACAGCGTTCTCTCATGGCAGCTCACACAAGGGCCATGACAGGGTCTTCCTGGGCACTTCGCACCCACCAGCCACGTTGTCCCGAAGGGCGTTCGAGGGCTCTGGAGACGTAGCGCTCCTCAAGGAACGCGCAGTGTGTGGTTGCCCAGCACTCGGCACGCACGGGGGTCCTCCGAGGGAATCAACCAATGGACCTCGACGTTGCTCAGCCGGCCCACAGGTGTCTGGAGGCACTCAGGGACCTTGGAGGGAAAATGCTGCACGCCCGTGGGGCCTAGGAGTCCCCGGGCGTGTACTGCCTTGAGAGCAAAGCGACTAAGAACTCCCGGAAAGAGCCGCATGCCTCCCTTTCTGCGCGGCTACTCAGGGCCTAACCTGGAGGCCAGCTCTCACGTTGAGGTTCCCTTTGGCTCTAGAGCCTGCCGTGCGGACGGCCACCGCGGCCGCGGAAGCCCCTGGTTTAGAGAGCGCAAACTCATAATTTTCCCCGAAGCACTCTTCCAGGGCTCACCGGCCCGTCGGGAGCCGGGAATGTCAGGGAGCGTCAAGGCAGGCATGAAGGCCGCCCTCCAAATGGGAAAGCAGGGCTAGTTCCAGCAGGCCCCCGGGTTCATGGGCACACTCAGCGTACATCCCCGTGGTTTCTGGCGAGTCCCGGGAGACACCGGTCACCCTGCGTTTCCTTCCCCGAGTCAACTGATCGAAGGAGGGAGTCCCGCATCCAGCGAACTGTCTCAACCAAGGAAGGCCGTAGCTGCTCCTCTGGGCCTGGGGCTGCCTGCAGTGCCAAAGAAGGAACAGGACTTGAATTGCAGTAAGAACCCAAGCCGCCGTCCTCTAGGAGGCACGGTGCCTTCGGTCAGGGGGTCCCGGATGGAATGCGGAGACGAGGGTTACTCTGAGCGCAGCTCCGATTAGGGCAACGCGTAAGCCCTCCGCGCCATGTGGGATGTGGCAGAACGGTGTTCGTGAACGTGTGCGAGTGCTGAGGAAACCAAGCTGCTCCAGAAGAGAGGGCAGTGCGTTTCCCTACGCTCGGCGTGCACAGAGGGGCTCGAAGGGGCTACGGGCCTGGATGGTGCGTAGCAGACCCAGGTGCGCCTGGGGTTACTCAGTGTTCCTGCCGGGAACAGGGCGCCCCGGCTAGCCTCCCAGGTGTCCAGAAAGCTGTGCTGCCGTTCAAGGTATGCAGAGCAGAGGCCACCGCCTCCTGGAAACTGCAGCACGCCTCCGCTTCTGCACGGCAAACCAGGGCCTTACTTCCAGGCACGGCTTCATGCTGGCTGTGCCGGGAGCCACACAGCACGCTAAGATGCTGACTTTCTCCTCGAGCAGGGTGACTTCAGGCACGAGGGCGGGCCTCGCAGTGTTGCAAGCACAGCGTTCTCTCATGGCAGCTCACACAAGGGCCATGACAGGGTCTTCCTGGGCACTTCGCACCCACCAGCCACGTTGTCCCGAAGGGCGTTCGAGGGCTCTGGAGACGTAGCGCTCCTCAAGGAACGCGCAGTGTGTGGTTGCCCAGCACTCGGCACGCACGGGGGTCCTCCGAGGGAATCAACCAATGGACCTCGACGTTGCTCAGCCGGCCCACAGGTGTCTGGAGGCACTCAGGGACCTTGGAGGGAAAATGCTGCACGCCCGTGGGGCCTAGGAGTCCCCGGGCGTGTACTGCCTTGAGAGCAAAGCGACTAAGAACTCCCGGAAAGAGCCGCATGCCTCCCTTTCTGCGCGGCTACTCAGGGCCTAACCTGGAGGCCAGCTCTCACGTTGAGGTTCCCTTTGGCTCTAGAGCCTGCCGTGCGGACGGCCACCGCGGCCGCGGAAGCCCCTGGTTTAGAGAGCGCAAACTCATAATTTTCCCCGAAGCACTCTTCCAGGGCTCACTGGCCCGTCGGGAGCCGGGAATGTCAGGGAGCGTCAAGGCAGGCATGAAGGCCGCCCTCCAAATGGGAAAGCAGGGCTAGTTCCAGCAGGCCCCCGGGTTCATGGGCACACTCAGCGTACATCCCCGTGGTTTCTGGCGAGTCCCGGGAGACACCGGTCACCCTGCGTTTCCTTCCCCGAGTCAACTGATCGAAGGAGGGAGTCCCGCATCCAGCGAACTGTCTCAACCAAGGAAGGCCGTAGCTGCTCCTCTGGGCCTGGGGCTGCCTGCAGTGCCAAAGAAGGAACAGGACTTGAATTGCAGTAAGAACCCAAGCCGCCGTCCTCTAGGAGGCACGGTGCCTTCGGTCAGGGGGTCCCGGATGGAATGCGGAGACGAGGGTTACTCTGAGCGCAGCTCCGATTAGGGCAACGCGTAAGCCCTCCGCGCCATGTGGGATGTGGCAGAACGGTGTTCGTGAACGTGTGCGAGTGCTGAGGAAACCAAGCTGCTCCAGAAGAGAGGGCAGTGCGTTTCCCTACGCTCGGCGTGCACAGAGGGGCTCGAAGGGGCTACGGGCCTGGATGGTGCGTAGCAGACCCAGGTGCGCCTGGGGTTACTCAGTGTTCCTGCCGGGAACAGGGCGCCCCGGCTAGCCTCCCAGGTGTCCAGAAAGCTGTGCTGCCGTTCAAGGTATGCAGAGCAGAGGCCACCGCCTCCTGGAAACTGCAGCACGCCTCCGCTTCTGCACGGCAAACCAGGGCCTTACTTCCAGGCATGGCTTCATGCTGGGTGTGCCGGGAGCCACACAGCACGCTAAGATGCTGACTTTCTCCTCGAGCAGGGTGACTTCAGGCACGAGGGCGGGCCTCGCAGTGTTGCAAGCACAGCGTTCTCTCATGGCAGCTCACACAAGGGCCATGACAGGGTCTTCCTGGGCACTTCGCACCCACCAGCCACGTTGTCCCGAAGGGCGTTCGAGGGCTCTGGAGACGTAGCGCTCCTCAAGGAACGCGCAGTGTGTGGTTGCCCAGCACTCGGCACGCACGGGGGTCCTCCGAGGGAATCAACCAATGGACCTCGACGTTGCTCAGCCGGCCCACAGGTGTCTGGAGGCACTCAGGGACCTTGGAGGGAAAATGCTGCACGCCCGTGGGGCCTAGGAGTCCCCGGGCGTGTACTGCCTTGAGAGCAAAGCGACTAAGAACTCCCGGAAAGAGCCGCATGCCTCCCTTTCTGCGCGGCTACTCAGGGCCTAACCTGGAGGCCAGCTCTCACGTTGAGGTTCCCTTTGGCTCTAGAGCCTGCCGTGCGGACGGCCACCGCGGCCGCGGAAGCCCCTGGTTTAGAGAGCGCAAACTCATAATTTTCCCCGAAGCACTCTTCCAGGGCTCACTGGCCCGTCGGGAGCCGGGAATGTCAGGGAGCGTCAAGGCAGGCATGAAGGCCGCCCTCCAAATGGGAAAGTAGGGCTAGTTCCAGCAGGCCCCCGGGTTCATGGGCACACTCAGCGTACATCCCTGTGGTTTCTGGCGAGTCCCGGGAGACACCGGTCACCCTGCGTTTCCTTCCCCGAGTCAACTGATCGAAGGAGGGAGTCCCGCATCCAGCGAACTGTCTCAACCAAGGAAGGCCGTAGCTGCTCCTCTGGGCCTGGGGCTGCCTGCAGTGCCAAAGAAGGAACAGGACTTGAATTGCAGTAAGAACCCAAGCCGCCGTCCTCTAGGAGGCACGGTGCCTTCGGTCAGGGGGTCCCGGATGGAATGCGGAGACGAGGGTTACTCTGAGCGCAGCTCCGATTAGGGCAACGCGTAAGCCCTCCGCGCCATGTGGGATGTGGCAGAACGGTGTTCGTGAACGTGTGCGAGTGCTGAGGAAACCAAGCTGCTCCAGAAGAGAGGGCAGTGCGTTTCCCTACGCTCGGCGTGCACAGAGGGGCTCGAAGGGGCTACGGGCCTGGATGGTGCGTAGCAGACCCAGGTGCGCCTGGGGTTACTCAGTGTTCCTGCCGGGAACAGGGCGCCCCGGCTAGCCTCCCAGGTGTCCAGAAAGCTGTGCTGCCGTTCAAGGTATGCAGAGCAGAGGCCACCGCCTCCTGGAAACTGCAGCACGCCTCCGCTTCTGCACGGCAAACCAGGGCCTTACTTCCAGGCATGGCTTCATGCTGGCTGTGCCGGGAGCCACACAGCACGCTAAGATGCTGACTTTCTCCTCGAGCAGGGTGACTTCAGGCACGAGGGCGGGCCTCGCAGTGTTGCAAGCACAGCGTTCTCTCATGGCAGCTCACACAAGGGCCATGACAGGGTCTTCCTGGGCACTTCGCACCCACCAGCCACGTTGTCCCGAAGGGCGTTCGAGGGCTCTGGAGACGTAGCGCTCCTCAAGGAACGCGCAGTGTGTGGTTGCCCAGCACTCGGCACGCACGGGGGTCCTCCGAGGGAATCAACCAATGGACCTCGACGTTGCTCAGCCGGCCCACAGGTGTCTGGAGGCACTCAGGGACCTTGGAGGGAAAATGCTGCACGCCCGTGGGGCCTAGGAGTCCCCGGGCGTGTACTGCCTTGAGAGCAAAGCGACTAAGAACTCCCGGAAAGAGCCGCATGCCTCCCTTTCTGCGCGGCTACTCAGGGCCTAACCTGGAGGCCAGCTCTCACGTTGAGGTTCCCTTTGGCTCTAGAGCCTGCCGTGCGGACGGCCACCGCGGCCGCGGAAGCCCCTGGTTTAGAGAGCGCAAACTCATAATTTTCCCCGAAGCACTCTTCCAGGGCTCACTGGCCCGTCGGGAGCCGGGAATGTCAGGGAGCGTCAAGGCAGGCATGAAGGCCGCCCTCCAAATGGGAAAGCAGGGCTAGTTCCAGCAGGCCCCCGGGTTCATGGGCACACTCAGCGTACATCCCCGTGGTTTCTGGCGAGTCCCGGGAGACACCGGTCACCCTGCGTTTCCTTCCCCGAGTCAACTGATCGAAGGAGGGAGTCCCGCATCCAGCGAACTGTCTCAACCAAGGAAGGCCGTAGCTGCTCCTCTGGGCCTGGGGCTGCCTGCAGTGCCAAAGAAGGAACAGGACTTGAATTGCAGTAAGAACCCAAGCCGCCGTCCTCTAGGAGGCACGGTGCCTTCGGTCAGGGGGTCCCGGATGGAATGCGGAGACGAGGGTTACTCTGAGCGCAGCTCCGATTAGGGCAACGCGTAAGCCCTCCGCGCCATGTGGGATGTGGCAGAACGGTGTTCGTGAACGTGTGCGAGTGCTGAGGAAACCAAGCTGCTCCAGAAGAGAGGGCAGTGCGTTTCCCTACGCTCGGCGTGCACAGAGGGGCTCGAAGGGGCTACGGGCCTGGATGGTGCGTAGCAGACCCAGGTGCGCCTGGGGTTACTCAGGGTTCCTGCCGGGAACAGGGCGCCCCGGCTAGCCTCCCAGGTGTCCAGAAAGCTGTGCTGCCGTTCAAGGTATGCAGAGCAGAGGCCACCGCCTCCTGGAAACTGCAGCACGCCTCCGCTTCTGCACGGCAAACCAGGGCCTTACTTCCAGGCACGGCTTCATGCTGGGTGTGCCGGGAGCCACACAGCACGCTAAGATGCTGACTTTCTCCTCGAGCAGGGTGACTTCATGCCGGGAGCCATATAGGAAGTGCCTTTGAGTCTCAGCACGGACGAGACCCATAGTGCCAAGCAAAGCTGGTACTGTCAGGTACAAATAAGGAGAAGCAAAGCTCTCCTCTGTGTGGTTCCCTTGTTCTCCTCTACTCTTGCTTAAGGTGATTTTTATGGGATTGCTATTAGTATTGGGATATATTATTCATAGTTTGGTGGAGGGTTTAGGAAAAGACCCTGATTTAGGGTAAAACTAAAAAAGATTATGATTACCCCGGCTCCCTTAAAGACTACACCTGAAATCCCCATTCCCAGGTCAGGGCATTGGGTTCAGGGAAATATATAGGAACATTTGTGTGGTAAAAGCTTACTTTAGAAGACAAAATGAGTTATGGCCCTCCGGGGGAGCTAGAGATATGTTAAAAAACACTTGGGTATGGTGGTGGGAAAGTTTTATGTTATAATGGGGTAGAAGCAAATTAGATAGAGTAGGCTATTTGGCAACCTTTAATAAGTTTAATTGTTTTTTGTATAGAAATAGATATAAAGCACAGATTATATTTTGTAAGTATTTTACAAAGGAACTTGGTGATCAAAGGTACAACGCCCTCCCTTGAGAGTTGTTAAAAGAATAATGTGCTTGAGTTTGTGCTTTGAATAACTGGCTGATTGAATAGAACATACAGGTACAAGAACATCTAATTTTGAAACCTGCTGATGTAATTTGCTAATGTAAATTACTTTTCTTCTATGGCTCATGTAAGGGATTTTTTTGGTATGGGAATAAGCTTATTAAGATTGAAAATGAGATTACTTTATAGTATAAGTACTTCGGAATCATGAAAATAAATTTGTCAGATCCTTGCATCCTTTGAGGTGTCTTGTGGTCTGTCCACGCCGACTCCGTCTCCCCTTTGGGTAAAACCTGTCCAGCTGGGGCTGGTTCCCGGCAAGTGGCGCCCGAACAGGGACCTGAAGGGGTAAGTATTATTTTATTTTATTTTATTTTTTTTTCTTTCTCAGACGGATAGGAGTCTCACCGTAGGGTGCTGCAGACCCCCAGTCAAGAATACTGGTTAGGAAGGTGAGTAAGGCGGTGTCAAGATGGGACACGCTGAGTCCAAAGAGAGGCTCTTATTTATTGATATAGTTAAACATATGATAAATGGAAGAGGAATTAAAGTAACTAATAAGCAACTAACTCAATTTTTTCAGTTTGTACAGGAACAATGCCCATGGTTTCCAGAACAGGGAACTGTTAATATAGATACCTGGCAAAAGGTGGGGCAAACTTTGCAAGTATATTACAGTCATTTTGGACCTGAGAAGGTTCCGGTAGATACTTTTACTTTATGGAACCTTATTAGAGAGAGCATTGCTCCCTTGCCTGAAGGTCAAAAGAACCCATATAAATCTCCTGCAGAAGTAAAAGATGAATGTACTTCGTTACCTTCCCCAAAAACATCTAAAGAAATTGAGGTTTTGGCTGCAGCCTTAAAAGACTGTAACCTTAATGACAATGACTCAGAGGAGGAAAATGAGTCACCTAATAATGCTAAGTCTAATTTGTTAAAAAACCCTCCTTTTGACGATGAATTGCCTCCTACAGATCAGGATGATATAGATGCTGCTGCATATGACTATGAAAGAAGGAAATATGAACCCCATGGTGCTTTTTTATTACAAGAAACTAAGAAAAAGAGGCCTAATTTACAGGATATGTGCCCTTTGGGTCGTCTGCCGACCGCCCCACCAGCACCTTTAAGTTCTTTACCTTCCCCTTTAAAAAGGTCAGGACATTCAATTTTACATAGGGGCCCACCACCTCCACCACCTTTTAATAAAGGTTAAGGCGAATATAAAAGATATAGGAGAATAAATGGTGATGATGATGATTATGCTTTTGCAGCCTGCTTTCCAGTCATTTTTGAGGATGGTTTTGATGATGATGATGTTGTATATTGGGATCCCTTGCCTCTAAAACTTTTAAAAGAACTTAAAAAGGCTTTGCCTGAATGCTGAAAATGCTGTGAATGCTTAAGGATTGCCTTTGACAACTGCTAATCTTTTTGTGGCTATGCTTAGCTTGCTTTCAGTTCAGGTAAGTGCCAACGGTACGTATTGGGCTTACTTTCCAGATCCTCCTATTCTACATGCATGTACTTGGACAGATTCCATTATTCCAGTAACCTCCTCATTTCCTGAATTGACCGATGGCATTCGAGGAGTACAAGGCTATAAACAATTTGTAATTAATTTTAACTACTCATTTACAGGTCAGACCGACTTTCCTCCAATATGTTTTTTTCTTGGTTCAGGGTTAATAGAAAATAGTCATACAAAGAATGGGTGTTTGTCAGTAGTTGATGCAGGATTCTTGACAGACTCCCCTAAAAAACCAGTAGGAAAAGATAAGACCACAAGATATCTATGGTCATTGTTAGGGAAAGTTGTAGGACAAAATCAAGTTTATGTTAATAAACATCCAGCTAAAAATGTTCATCCTCCTAGATATGATGATTGTGATGAGGCTGCAGGGGAAGCTACAGATAAATGGGTTTGGATAGATATTAAAACTGGATATCCTTCATGGATATATTGTATGTACAATAAAGAGAATAAAATAACCATTCCTGGGACCAAATATTATATTTCAGATTGGAGTATTAATTTTCCTGAGGGAGATTATAGAACATATTTAGGTAAAGGCTTGCTATACCCATGGAATGATTCCTATATTCCCCGTCCATTGAAGGTGAACAGATGGAATAGTCATGGATGGGTGGCTCCTATTTATACCTTTGTTCATGAAAATAAAACTTATTATCAATCTCAGTTATGGAGATTGCCCTTAACCACTCATAAAATAACGTTAGTTAGAGCTACTACCCATGTGGAACAGTACTATGTTCAAACCTGTGTGTCTTCTCCGTATTCCTTATTGCTTTCTAATGATAGTGAAAAATTGCAAATTGTACAAAATAATATGAGGTTTTATATTACCTGCCAGCAATGTATACTGACCACATGCATTGTTCCTGAAATGAATGTGTCAACCATAATAGTGTTAAAAAGACCAGCTTATATTATGCTGCCAGTAGCGCTTAATGAATCTTGGTATACAGATATAGGGGCAGAAATTGTAAGACAGGTTGGAGAGCTCATGCGACCAAAAAGATTTGTGGCTACTTTGATTTTGGGAATTTCTGCCTTGATAGGAATACTGAGTTCTTTTTCTGTTGCAACATATGCTTTAGTAAAAGAAATACAAACAGCACAATATGCTAATGATTTATCAAAAAATATATCCTTGGCTTTAGCAACTCAGGAAGCAATAGATAGAAAGTTAGAAGCTAAAGTTGATGCCCTTGAAGAAGCAGTTTTACATATTGGACAAGAACTTACTGCTTTAAAAATTCGCTTATCTTTAACATGCCATAAAAAATATTCTTGGATATGTGTTACTCCCTTAAAAGTAAATCATTCTGAATACTCCTGGGAAAAAATTCAAATGCACATTTTGAATGTATGGAATTCTAGTGATTTAGGAATTGATTTGGAACATTTACATAAACAAATTCATGATATTGCAGCCTCTCAATATGATATGAATCCCTCTAAGGCTGCTGCAGATTTTTTACAAAACTTACAAAGCTATTTTAAGGGTAATTCCTTTATGCATATTTTAATAAATTATGGGGCTGCCGGAGTGGTTATAATTTTGCTCCTTATTTCTTTTCCAGTCATCATCCGATTAATTCAAGCTGCCCTCCAGAGTGTATATAAAACCAAAGTGGAATTGCATACTGCCTTTTTAAAAAATAAAAAAGGGGGAGATGCCGGGAGCCATATAGGAAGTGCCTTTGAGTCTCAGCACGGACGAGACCCATAGTGCCAAGCAAAGCTGGTACTGTCAGGTACAAATAAGGAGAAGCAAAGCTCTCCTCTGTGTGGTTCCCTTGTTCTCCTCTACTCTTGCTTAAGGTGATTTTTATGGGATTGCTATTAGTATTGGGATATATTATTCATAGTTTGGTGGAGGGTTTAGGAAAAGACCCTGATTTAGGGTAAAACTAAAAAAGATTATGATTACCCCGGCTCCCTTAAAGACTACACCTGAAATCCCCATTCCCAGGTCAGGGCATTGGGTTCAGGGAAATATATAGGAACATTTGTGTGGTAAAAGCTTACTTTAGAAGACAAAATGAGTTATGGCCCTCCGGGGGAGCTAGAGATATGTTAAAAAACACTTGGGTATGGTGGTGGGAAAGTTTTATGTTATAATGGGGTAGAAGCAAATTAGATAGAGTAGGCTATTTGGCAACCTTTAATAAGTTTAATTGTTTTTTGTATAGAAATAGATATAAAGCACAGATTATATTTTGTAAGTATTTTACAAAGGAACTTGGTGATCAAAGGTACAACGCCCTCCCTTGAGAGTTGTTAAAAGAATAATGTGCTTGAGTTTGTGCTTTGAATAACTGGCTGATTGAATAGAACATACAGGTACAAGAACATCTAATTTTGAAACCTGCTGATGTAATTTGCTAATGTAAATTACTTTTCTTCTATGGCTCATGTAAGGGATTTTTTTGGTATGGGAATAAGCTTATTAAGATTGAAAATGAGATTACTTTATAGTATAAGTACTTCGGAATCATGAAAATAAATTTGTCAGATCCTTGCATCCTTTGAGGTGTCTTGTGGTCTGTCCACGCCGACTCCGTCTCCCCTTTGGGTAAAACCTGTCCAGCTGGGGCTGGTCCCCGGCAACTTCAGGCACGAGGGCGGGCCTCGCAGTGTTGCAAGCACAGCGTTCTCTCATGGCAGCTCACACAAGGGCCATGACAGGGTCTTCCTGGGCACTTCGCACCCACCAGCCACGTTGTCCCGAAGGGCGTTCGAGGGCTCTGGAGACGTAGCGCTCCTCAAGGAACGCGCAGTGTGTGGTTGCCCAGCACTCGGCACGCACGGGGGTCCTCCGAGGGAATCAACCAATGGACCTCGACGTTGCTCAGCCGGCCCACAGGTGTCTGGAGGCACTCAGGGACCTTGGAGGGAAAATGCTGCACGCCCGTGGGGCCTAGGAGTCCCCGGGCGTGTACTGCCTTGAGAGCAAAGCGACTAAGAACTCCCGGAAAGAGCCGCATGCCTCCCTTTCTGCGCGGCTACTCAGGGCCTAACCTGGAGGCCAGCTCTCACGTTGAGGTTCCCTTTGGCTCTAGAGCCTGCCGTGCGGACGGCCACCGCGGCCGCGGAAGCCCCTGGTTTAGAGAGCGCAAACTCATAATTTTCCCCGAAGCACTCTTCCAGGGCTCACTGGCCCGTCGGGAGCCGGGAATGTCAGGGAGCGTCAAGGCAGGCATGAAGGCCGCCCTCCAAATGGGAAAGCAGGGCTAGTTCCAGCAGGCCCCCGGGTTCATGGGCACACTCAGCGTACATCCCCGTGGTTTCTGGCGAGTCCCGGGAGACACCGGTCACCCTGCGTTTCCTTCCCCGAGTCAACTGCTCGAAGGAGGGAGTCCCGCATCCAGCGAACTGTCTCAACCAAGGAAGGCCGTAGCTGCTCCTCTGGGCCTGGGGCTGCCTGCAGTGCCAAAGAAGGAACAGGACTTGAATTGCAGTAAGAACCCAAGCCGCCGTCCTCTAGGAGGCACGGTGCCTTCGGTCAGGGGGTCCCGGATGGAATGCGGAGACGAGGGTTACTCTGAGCGCAGCTCCGATTAGGGCAACGCGTAAGCCCTCCGCGCCATGTGGGATGTGGCAGAACGGTGTTCGTGAACGTGTGCGAGTGCTGAGGAAACCAAGCTGCTCCAGAAGAGAGGGCAGTGCGTTTCCCTACGCTCGGCGTGCACAGAGGGGCTCGAAGGGGCTACGGGCCTGGATGGTGCGTAGCAGACCCAGGTGCGCCTGGGGTTACTCAGGGTTCCTGCCGGGAACAGGGCGCCCCGGCTAGCCTCCCAGGTGTCCAGAAAGCTGTGCTGCCGTTCAAGGTATGCAGAGCAGAGGCCACCGCCTCCTGGAAACTGCAGCACGCCTCCGCTTCTGCACGGCAAACCAGGGCCTTACTTCCAGGCACGGCTTCATGCTGGGTGTGCCGGGAGCCACACAGCACGCTAAGATGCTGACTTTCTCCTCGAGCAGGGTGACTTCAGGCACGAGGGCGGGCCTCGCAGTGTTGCAAGCACAGCGTTCTCTCATGGCAGCTCACACAAGGGCCATGACAGGGTCTTCCTGGGCACTTCGCACCCACCAGCCACGTTGTCCCGAAGGGCGTTCGAGGGCTCTGGAGACGTAGCGCTCCTCAAGGAACGCGCAGTGTGTGGTTGCCCAGCACTCGGCACGCACGGGGGTCCTCCGAGGGAATCAACCAATGGACCTCGACGTTGCTCAGCCGGCCCACAGGTGTCTGGAGGCACTCAGGGACCTTGGAGGGAAAATGCTGCACGCCCGTGGGGCCTAGGAGTCCCCGGGCGTGTACTGCCTTGAGAGCAAAGCGACTAAGAACTCCCGGAAAGAGCCGCATGCCTCCCTTTCTGCGCGGCTACTCAGGGCCTAACCTGGAGGCCAGCTCTCACGTTGAGGTTCCCTTTGGCTCTAGAGCCTGCCGTGCGGACGGCCACCGCGGCCGCGGAAGCCCCTGGTTTAGAGAGCGCAAACTCATAATTTTCCCCGAAGCACTCTTCCAGGGCTCACCGGCCCGTCGGGAGCCGGGAATGTCAGGGAGCGTCAAGGCAGGCATGAAGGCCGCCCTCCAAATGGGAAAGCAGGGCTAGTTCCAGCAGGCCCCCGGGTTCATGGGCACATTCAGCGTACATCCCCGTGGTTTCTGGCGAGTCCCGGGAGACACCGGTCACCCTGCGTTTCCTTCCCCGAGTCAACTGATCGAAGGAGGGAGTCCCGCATCCAGCGAACTGTCTCAACCAAGGAAGGCCGTAGCTGCTCCTCTGGGCCTGGGGCTGCCTGCAGTGCCAAAGAAGGAACAGGACTTGAATTGCAGTAAGAACCCAAGCCGCCGTCCTCTAGGAGGCACGGTGCCTTCGGTCAGGGGGTCCCGGATGGAATGCGGAGACGAGGGTTACTCTGAGCGCAGCTCCGATTAGGGCAACGCGTAAGCCCTCCGCGCCATGTGGGATGTGGCAGAACGGTGTTCGTGAACGTGTGCAAGTGCTGAGGAAACCAAGCTGCTCCAGAAGAGAGGGCAGTGCGTTTCCCTACGCTCGGCGTGCACAGAGGGGCTCGAAGGGGCTACGGGCCTGGATGGTGCGTAGCAGACCCAGGTGCGCCTGGGGTTACTCAGGGTTCCTGCCGGGAACAGGGCGCCCCGGCTAGCCTCCCAGGTGTCCAGAAAGCTGTGCTGCCGTTCAAGGTATGCAGAGCAGAGGCCACCGCCTCCTGGAAACTGCAGCACGCCTCCGCTTCTGCACGGCAAACCAGGGCCTTACTTCCAGGCATGGCTTCATGCTGGCTGTGCCGGGAGCCACACAGCACGCTAAGATGCTGACTTTCTCCTCGAGCAGGGTGACTTCAGGCACGAGGGCGGGCCTCGAAGTGTTGCAAGCACAGCGTTCTCTCATGGCAGCTCACACAAGGGCCATGACAGGGTCTTCCTGGGCACTTCGCACCCACCAGCCACGTTGTCCCGAAGGGCGTTCGAGGGCTCTGGAGACGTAGCGCTCCTCAAGGAACGCGCAGTGTGTGGTTGCCCAGCACTCGGCACGCACGGGGGTCCTCCGAGGGAATCAACCAATGGACCTCGACGTTGCTCAGCCGGCCCACAGGTGTCTGGAGGCACTCAGGGACCTTGGAGGGAAAATGCTGCACGCCCGTGGGGCCTAGGAGTCCCCGGGCGTGTACTGCCTTGAGAGCAAAGCGACTAAGAACTCCCGGAAAGAGCCGCATGCCTCCCTTTCTGCGCGGCTACTCAGGGCCTAACCTGGAGGCCAGCTCTCACGTTGAGGTTCCCTTTGGCTCTAGAGCCTGCCGTGCGGACGGCCACCGCGGCCGCGGAAGCCCCTGGTTTAGAGAGCGCAAACTCATAATTTTCCCCGAAGCACTCTTCCAGGGCTCACCGGCCCGTCGGGAGCCGGGAATGTCAGGGAGCGTCAAGGCAGGCATGAAGGCCGCCCTCCAAATGGGAAAGCAGGGCTAGTTCCAGCAGGCCCCCGGGTTCATGGGCACACTCAGCGTACATCCCCGTGGTTTCTGGCGAGTCCCGGGAGACACCGGTCACCCTGCGTTTCCTTCCCCGAGTCAACTGATCGAAGGAGGGAGTCCCGCATCCAGCGAACTGTCTCAACCAAGGAAGGCCGTAGCTGCTCCTCTGGGCCTGGGGCTGCCTGCAGTGCCAAAGAAGGAACAGGACTTGAATTGCAGTAAGAACCCAAGCCGCCGTCCTCTAGGAGGCACGGTGCCTTCGGTCAGGGGGTCCCGGATGGAATGCGGAGACGAGGGTTACTCTGAGCGCAGCTCCGATTAGGGCAACGCGTAAGCCCTCCGCGCCATGTGGGATGTGGCAGAACGGTGTTCGTGAACGTGTGCGAGTGCTGAGGAAACCAAGCTGCTCCAGAAGAGAGGGCAGTGCGTTTCCCTACGCTCGGCGTGCACAGAGGGGCTCGAAGGGGCTACGGGCCTGGATGGTGCGTAGCAGACCCAGGTGCGCCTGGGGTTACTCAGTGTTCCTGCCGGGAACAGGGCGCCCCGGCTAGCCTCTCAGGTGTCCAGAAAGCTGTGCTGCCGTTCAAGGTATGCAGAGCAGAGGCCACCGCCTCCTGGAAACTGCAGCACGCCTCCGCTTCTGCACGGCAAACCAGGGCCTTACTTCCAGGCACGGCTTCATGCTGGGTGTGCCGGGAGCCACACAGCACGCTAAGATGCTGACTTTCTCCTCGAGCAGGGTGACTTCAGGCACGAGGGCGGGCCTCGCAGTGTTGCAAGCACAGCGTTCTCTCATGGCAGCTCACACAAGGGCCATGACAGGGTCTTCCTGGGCACTTCGCACCCACCAGCCACGTTGTCCCGAAGGGCGTTCGAGGGCTCTGGAGACGTAGCGCTCCTCAAGGAACGCGCAGTGTGTGGTTGCCCAGCACTCGGCACGCACGGGGGTCCTCCGAGGGAATCAACCAATGGACCTCGACGTTGCTCAGCCGGCCCACAGGTGTCTGGAGGCACTCAGGGACCTTGGAGGGAAAATGCTGCACGCCCGTGGGGCCTAGGAGTCCCCGGGCGTGTACTGCCTTGAGAGCAAAGCGACTAAGAACTCCCGGAAAGAGCCGCATGCCTCCCTTTCTGCGCGGCTACTCAGGGCCTAACCTGGAGGCCAGCTCTCACGTTGAGGTTCCCTTTGGCTCTAGAGCCTGCCGTGCGGACGGCCACCGCGGCCGCGGAAGCCCCTGGTTTAGAGAGCGCAAACTCATAATTTTCCCCGAAGCACTCTTCCAGGGCTCACCGGCCCGTCGGGAGCCGGGAATGTCAGGGAGCGTCAAGGCAGGCATGAAGGCCGCCCTCCAAATGGGAAAGCAGGGCTAGTTCCAGCAGGCCCCCGGGTTCATGGGCACACTCAGCGTACATCCCCGTGGTTTCTGGCGAGTCCCGGGAGACACCGGTCACCCTGCGTTTCCTTCCCCGAGTCAACTGATCGAAGGAGGGAGTCCCGCATCCAGCGAACTGTCTCAACCAAGGAAGGCCGTAGCTGCTCCTCTGGGCCTGGGGCTGCCTGCAGTGCCAAAGAAGGAACAGGACTTGAATTGCAGTAAGAACCCAAGCCGCCGTCCTCTAGGAGGCACGGTGCCTTCGGTCAGGGGGTCCCGGATGGAATGCGGAGACGAGGGTTACTCTGAGCGCAGCTCCGATTAGGGCAACGCGTAAGCCCTCCGCGCCATGTGGGATGTGGCAGAACGGTGTTCGTGAACGTGTGCGAGTGCTGAGGAAACCAAGCTGCTCCAGAAGAGAGGGCAGTGCGTTTCCCTACGCTCGGCGTGCACAGAGGGGCTCGAAGGGGCTACGGGCCTGGATGGTGCGTAGCAGACCCAGGTGCGCCTGGGGTTACTCAGTGTTCCTGCCGGGAACAGGGCGCCCCGGCTAGCCTCCCAGGTGTCCAGAAAGCTGTGCTGCCGTTCAAGGTATGCCGAGCAGAGGCCACCGCCTCCTGGAAACTGCAGCACGCCTCCGCTTCTGCACGGCAAACCAGGGCCTTACTTCCAGGCACGGCTTCATGCTGGGTGTGCCGGGAGCCACACAGCACGCTAAGATGCTGACTTTCTCCTCGAGCAGGGTGACTTCAGGCACGAGGGCGGGCCTCGCAGTGTTGCAAGCACGGAGTTCTCTCATGGCAGCTCACACAAGGGCCATGACAGGGTCTTCCTGGGCACTTCGCACCCACCAGCCACGTTGTCCCGAAGGGCGTTCGAGGGCTCTGGAGACGTAGCGCTCCTCAAGGAACGCGCAGTGTGTGGTTGCCCAGCACTCGGCACGCACGGGGGTCCTCCGAGGGAATCAACCAATGGACCTCGACGTTGCTCAGCCGGCCCACAGGTGTCTGGAGGCACTCAGGGACCTTGGAGGGAAAATGCTGCACGCCCGTGGGGCCTAGGAGTCCCCGGGCGTGTACTGCCTTGAGAGCAAAGCGACTAAGAACTCCCGGAAAGAGCCGCATGCCTCCCTTTCTGCGCGGCTACTCAGGGCCTAACCTGGAGGCCAGCTCTCACGTTGAGGTTCCCTTTGGCTCTAGAGCCTGCCGTGCGGACGGCCACCGCGGCCGCGGAAGCCCCTGGTTTAGAGAGCGCAAACTCATAATTTTCCCCGAAGCACTCTTCCAGGGCTCACCGGCCCGTCGGGAGCCGGGAATGTCAGGGAGCGTCAAGGCAGGCATGAAGGCCGCCCTCCAAATGGGAAAGCAGGGCTAGTTCCAGCAGGCCCCCGGGTTCATGGGCACACTCAGCGTACATCCCTGTGGTTTCTGGCGAGTCCCGGGAGACACCGGTCACCCTGCGTTTCCTTCCCCGAGTCAACTGCTCGAAGGAGGGAGTCCCGCATCCAGCGAACTGTCTCAACCAAGGAAGGCCGTAGCTGCTCCTCTGGGCCTGGGGCTGCCTGCAGTGCCAAAGAAGGAACAGGACTTGAATTGCAGTAAGAACCCAAGCCGCCGTCCTCTAGGAGGCACGGTGCCTTCGGTCAGGGGGTCCCGGATGGAATGCGGAGACGAGGGTTACTCTGAGCGCAGCTCCGATTAGGGCAACGCGTAAGCCCTCCGCGCCATGTGGGATGTGGCAGAACGGTGTTCGTGAACGTGTGCGAGTGCTGAGGAAACCAAGCTGCTCCAGAAGAGAGGGCAGTGCGTTTCCCTACGCTCGGCGTGCACAGAGGGGCTCGAAGGGGCTACGGGCCTGGATGGTGCGTAGCAGACCCAGGTGCGCCTGGGGTTACTCAGTGTTCCTGCCGGGAACAGGGCGCCCCGGCTAGCCTCCCAGGTGTCCAGAAAGCTGTGCTGCCGTTCAAGGTATGCAGAGCAGAGGCCACCGCCTCCTGGAAACTGCAGCACGCCTCCGCTTCTGCACGGCAAACCAGGGCCTTACTTCCAGGCATGGCTTCGTGCTGGGTGTGCCGGGAGCCACACAGCACGCTAAGATGCTGACTTTCTCCTCGAGCAGGGTGACTTCAGGCACGAGGGCGGGCCTCGCAGTGTTGCAAGCACAGCGTTCTCTCACGGCAGCTCACACAAGGGCCATGACAGGGTCTTCCTGGGCACTTCGCACCCACCAGCCACGTTGTCCCGAAGGGCGTTCGAGGGCTCTGGAGACGTAGCGCTCCTCAAGGAACGCGCGGTGTGTGGTTGCCCAGCACTCGGCACGCACGGGGGTCCTCCGAGGGAATCAACCAATGGACCTCGACGTTGCTCAGCCGGCCCACAGGTGTCTGGAGGCACTCAGGGACCTTGGAGGGAAAATGCTGCACGCCCGTGGGGCCTAGGAGTCCCCGGGCGTGTACTGCCTTGAGAGCAAAGCGACTAAGAACTCCCGGAAAGAGCCGCATGCCTCCCTTTCTGCGCGGCTACTCAGGGCCTAACCTGGAGGCCAGCTCTCACGTTGAGGTTCCCTTTGGCTCTAGAGCCTGCCGTGCGGACGGCCACCGCGGCCGCGGAAGCCCCTGGTTTAGAGAGCGCAAACTCATAATTTTCCCCGAAGCACTCTTCCAGGGCTCACCGGCCCGTCGGGAGCCGGGAATGTCAGGGAGCGTCAAGGCAGGCATGAAGGCCGCCCTCCAAATGGGAAAGCAGGGCTAGTTCCAGCAGGCCCCCGGGTTCATGGGCACACTCAGCGTACATCCCTGTGGTTTCTGGCGAGTCCCGGGAGACACCGGTCACCCTGCGTTTCCTTCCCCGAGTCAACTGATCGAAGGAGGGAGTCCCGCATCCAGCGAACTGTCTCAACCAAGGAAGGCCGTAGCTGCTCCTCTGGGCCTGGGGCTGCCTGCAGTGCCAAAGAAGGAACAGGACTTGAATTGCAGTAAGAACCCAAGCCGCCGTCCTCTAGGAGGCACGGTGCCTTCGGTCAGGGGGTCCCGGATGGAATGCGGAGACGAGGGTTACTCTGAGCGCAGCTCCGATTAGGGCAACGCGTAAGCCCTCCGCGCCATGTGGGATGTGGCAGAACGGTGTTCGTGAACGTGTGCGAGTGCTGAGGAAACCAAGCTGCTCCAGAAGAGAGGGCAGTGCGTTTCCCTACGCTCGGCGTGCGCAGAGGGGCTCGAAGGGGCTACGGGCCTGGATGGTGCGTAGCAGACCCAGGTGCGCCTGGGGTTACTCAGTGTTCCTGCCGGGAACAGGGCGCCCCGGCTAGCCTCCCAGGTGTCCAGAAAGCTGTGCTGCCGTTCAAGGTATGCAGAGCAGAGGCCACCGCCTCCTGGAAACTGCAGCACGCCTCCGCTTCTGCACGGCAAACCAGGGCCTTACTTCCAGGCATGGCTTCGTGCTGGGTGTGCCGGGAGCCACACAGCACGCTAAGATGCTGACTTTCTCCTCGAGCAGGGTGACTTCAGGCACGAGGGCGGGCCTCGCAGTGTTGCAAGCACAGCGTTCTCTCACGGCAGCTCACACAAGGGCCATGACAGGGTCTTCCTGGGCACTTCGCACCCACCAGCCACGTTGTCCCGAAGGGCGTTCGAGGGCTCTGGAGACGTAGCGCTCCTCAAGGAACGCGCGGTGTGTGGTTGCCCAGCACTCGGCACGCACGGGGGTCCTCCGAGGGAATCAACCAATGGACCTCGACGTTGCTCAGCCGGCCCACAGGTGTCTGGAGGCACTCAGGGACCTTGGAGGGAAAATGCTGCACGCCCGTGGGGCCTAGGAGTCCCCGGGCGTGTACTGCCTTGAGAGCAAAGCGACTAAGAACTCCCGGAAAGAGCCGCATGCCTCCCTTTCTGCGCGGCTACTCAGGGCCTAACCTGGAGGCCAGCTCTCACGTTGAGGTTCCCTTTGGCTCTAGAGCCTGCCGTGCGGACGGCCACCGCGGCCGCGGAAGCCCCTGGTTTAGAGAGCGCAAACTCATAATTTTCCCCGAAGCACTCTTCCAGGGCTCACCGGCCCGTCGGGAGCCGGGAATGTCAGGGAGCGTCAAGGCAGGCATGAAGGCCGCCCTCCAAATGGGAAAGCAGGGCTAGTTCCAGCAGGCCCCCGGGTTCATGGGCACACTCAGCGTACATCCCCGTGGTTTCTGGCGAGTCCCGGGAGACACCGGTCACCCTGCGTTTCCTTCCCCGAGTCAACTGATCGAAGGAGGGAGTCCCGCATCCAGCGAACTGTCTCAACCAAGGAAGGCCGTAGCTGCTCCTCTGGGCCTGGGGCTGCCTGCAGTGCCAAAGAAGGAACAGGACTTGAATTGCAGTAAGAACCCAAGCCGCCGTCCTCTAGGAAGCACGGTGCCTTCGGTCAGGGGGTCCCGGATGGAATGCGGAGACGAGGGTTACTCTGAGCGCAGCTCCGATTAGGGCAACGCGTAAGCCCTCCGCGCCATGTGGGATGTGGCAGAACGGTGTTCGTGAACGTGTGCGAGTGCTGAGGAAACCAAGCTGCTCCAGAAGAGAGGGCAGTGCGTTTCCCTACGCTCGGCGTGCACAGAGGGGCTCGAAGGGGCTACGGGCCTGGATGGTGCGTAGCAGACCCAGGTGCGCCTGGGGTTACTCAGTGTTCCTGCCGGGAACAGGGCGCCCCGGCTAGCCTCCCAGGTGTCCAGAAAGCTGTGCTGCCGTTCAAGGTATGCAGAGCAGAGGCCACCGCCTCCTGGAAACTGCAGCACGCCTCCGCTTCTGCACGGCAAACCAGGGCCTTACTTCCAGGCATGGCTTCATGCTGGGTGTGCCGGGAGCCACACAGCACGCTAAGATGCTGACTTTCTCCTCGAGCAGGGTGACTTCAGGCACGAGGGCGGGCCTCGCAGTGTTGCAAGCACAGCGTTCTCTCATGGCAGCTCACACAAGGGCCATGACAGGGTCTTCCTGGGCACTTCGCACCCACCAGCCACGTTGTCCCGAAGGGCGTTCGAGGGCTCTGGAGACGTAGCGCTCCTCAAGGAACGCGCGGTGTGTGGTTGCCCAGCACTCGGCACGCACGGGGGTCCTCCGAGGGAATCAACCAATGGACCTCGACGTTGCTCAGCCGGCCCACAGGTGTCTGGAGGCACTCAGGGACCTTGGAGGGAAAATGCTGCACGCCCGTGGGGCCTAGGAGTCCCCGGGCGTGTACTGCCTTGAGAGCAAAGCGACTAAGAACTCCCGGAAAGAGCCGCATGCCTCCCTTTCTGCGCGGCTACTCAGGGCCTAACCTGGAGGCCAGCTCTCACGTTGAGGTTCCCTTTGGCTCTAGAGCCTGCCGTGCGGACGGCCACCGCGGCCGCGGAAGCCCCTGGTTTAGAGAGCGCAAACTCATAATTTTCCCCGAAGCACTCTTCCAGGGCTCAGTGGCCCGTCGGGAGCCGGGAATGTCAGGGAGCGTCAAGGCAGGCATGAAGGCCGCCCTCCAAATGGGAAAGCAGGGCTAGTTCCAGCAGGCCCCCGGGTTCATGGGCACACTCAGCGTACATCCCCGTGGTTTCTGGCGAGTCCCGGGAGACACCGGTCACCCTGCGTTTCCTTCCCCGAGTCAACTGATCGAAGGAGGGAGTCCCGCATCCAGCGAACTGTCTCAACCAAGGAAGGCCGTAGCTGCTCCTCTGGGCCTGGGGCTGCCTGCAGTGCCAAAGAAGGAACAGGACTTGAATTGCAGTAAGAACCCAAGCCGCCGTCCTCTAGGAGGCACGGTGCCTTCGGTCAGGGGGTCCCGGATGGAATGCGGAGACGAGGGTTACTCTGAGCGCAGCTCCGATTAGGGCAACGCGTAAGCCCTCCGCGCCATGTGGGATGTGGCAGAACGGTGTTCGTGAACGTGTGCGAGTGCTGAGGAAACCAAGCTGCTCCAGAAGAGAGGGCAGTGCGTTTCCCTACGCTCGGCGTGCACAGAGGGGCTCGAAGGGGCTACGGGCCTGGATGGTGCGTAGCAGACCCAGGTGCGCCTGGGGTTACTCAGTGTTCCTGCCGGGAACAGGGCGCCCCGGCTAGCCTCCCAGGTGTCCAGAAAGCTGTGCTGCCGTTCAAGGTATGCAGAGCAGAGGCCACCGCCTCCTGGAAACTGCAGCACGCCTCCGCTTCTGCACGGCAAACCAGGGCCTTACTTCCAGGCATGGCTTCATGCTGGGTGTGCCGGGAGCCACACAGCACGCTAAGATGCTGACTTTCTCCTCGAGCAGGGTGACTTCAGGCACGAGGGCGGGCCTCGCAGTGTTGCAAGCACAGCGTTCTCTCATGGCAGCTCACACAAGGGCCATGACAGGGTCTTCCTGGGCACTTCGCACCCACCAGCCACGTTGTCCCGAAGGGCGTTCGAGGGCTCTGGAGACGTAGCGCTCCTCAAGGAACGCGCAGTGTGTGGTTGCCCAGCACTCGGCACGCACGGGGGTCCTCCGAGGGAATCAACCAATGGACCTCGACGTTGCTCAGCCGGCCCACAGGTGTCTGGAGGCACTCAGGGACCTTGGAGGGAAAATGCTGCACGCCCGTGGGGCCTAGGAGTCCCCGGGCGTGTACTGCCTTGAGAGCAAAGCGACTAAGAACTCCCGGAAAGAGCCACATGCCTCCCTTTCTGCGCGGCTACTCAGGGCCTAACCTGGAGGCCAGCTCTCACGTTGAGGTTCCCTTTGGCTCTAGAGCCTGCCGTGCGGACGGCCACCGCGGCCGCGGAAGCCCCTGGTTTAGAGAGCGCAAACTCATAATTTTCCCCGAAGCACTCTTCCAGGGCTCACTGGCCCGTCGGGAGCCGGGAATGTCAGGGAGCGTCAAGGCAGGCATGAAGGCCGCCCTCCAAATGGGAAAGCAGGGCTAGTTCCAGCAGGCCCCCGGGTTCATGGGCACACTCAGCGTACATCCCCGTGGTTTCTGGCGAGTCCCGGGAGACACCGGTCACCCTGCGTTTCCTTCCCCGAGTCAACTGATCGAAGGAGGGAGTCCCGCATCCAGCGAACTGTCTCAACCAAGGAAGGCCGTAGCTGCTCCTCTGGGCCTGGGGCTGCCTGCAGTGCCAAAGAAGGAACAGGACTTGAATTGCAGTAAGAACCCAAGCCGCCGTCCTCTAGGAGGCACGGTGCCTTCGGTCAGGGGGTCCCGGATGGAATGCGGAGACGAGGGTTACTCTGAGCGCAGCTCCGATTAGGGCAACGCGTAAGCCCTCCGCGCCATGTGGGATGTGGCAGAACGGTGTTCGTGAACGTGTGCGAGTGCTGAGGAAACCAAGCTGCTCCAGAAGAGAGGGCAGTGCGTTTCCCTACGCTCGGCGTGCACAGAGGGGCTCGAAGGGGCTACGGGCCTGGATGGTGCGTAGCAGACCCAGGTGCGCCTGGGGTTACTCAGTGTTCCTGCCGGGAACAGGGCGCCCCGGCTAGCCTCCCAGGTGTCCAGAAAGCTGTGCTGCCGTTCAAGGTATGCAGAGCAGAGGCCACCGCCTCCTGGAAACTGCAGCACGCCTCCGCTTCTGCACGGCAAACCAGGGCCTTACTTCCAGGCATGGCTTCATGCTGGGTGTGCCGGGAGCCACACAGCACGCTAAGATGCTGACTTTCTCCTCGAGCAGGGTGACTTCAGGCACGAGGGCGGGCCTCGCAGTGTTGCAAGCACAGCGTTCTCTCATGGCAGCTCACACAAGGGCCATGACAGGGTCTTCCTGGGCACTTCGCACCCACCAGCCACATTGTCCCGAAGGGCGTTCGAGGGCTCTGGAGACGTAGCGCTCCTCAAGGAACGCGCAGTGTGTGGTTGCCCAGCACTCGGCACGCACGGGGGTCCTCCGAGGGAATCAACCAATGGACCTCGACGTTGCTCAGCCGGCCCACAGGTGTCTGGAGGCACTCAGGGACCTTGGAGGGAAAATGCTGCACGCCCGTGGGGCCTAGGAGTCCCCGGGCGTGTACTGCCTTGAGAGCAAAGCGACTAAGAACTCCCGGAAAGAGCCGCATGCCTCCCTTTCTGCGCGGCTACTCAGGGCCTAACCTGGAGGCCAGCTCTCACGTTGAGGTTCCCTTTGGCTCTAGAGCCTGCCGTGCGGACGGCCACCGCGGCCGCGGAAGCCCCTGGTTTAGAGAGCGCAAACTCATAATTTTCCCCGAAGCACTCTTCCAGGGCTCACCGGCCCGTCGGGAGCCGGGAATGTCAGGGAGCGTCAAGGCAGGCATGAAGGCCGCCCTCCAAACGGGAAAGCAGGGCTAGTTCCAGCAGGCCCCCGGGTTCATGGGCACACTCAGCGTACATCCCTGTGGTTTCTGGCGAGTCCCGGGAGACACCGGTCACCCTGCGTTTCCTTCCCCGAGTCAACTGATCGAAGGAGGGAGTCCCGCATCCAGCGAACTGTCTCAACCAAGGAAGGCCGTAGCTGCTCCTCTGGGCCTGGGGCTGCCTGCAGTGCCAAAGAAGGAACAGGACTTGAATTGCAGTAAGAACCCAAGCCGCCGTCCTCTAGGAGGCACGGTGCCTTCGGTCAGGGGGTCCCGGATGGAATGCGGAGACGAGGGTTACTCTGAGCGCAGCTCCGATTAGGGCAACGCGTAAGCCCTCCGCGCCATGTGGGATGTGGCAGAACGGTGTTCGTGAACGTGTGCGAGTGCTGAGGAAACCAAGCTGCTCCAGAAGAGAGGGCAGTGCGTTTCCCTACGCTCGGCGTGCACAGAGGGGCTCGAAGGGGCTACGGGCCTGGATGGTGCGTAGCAGACCCAGGTGCGCCTGGGGTTACTCAGTGTTCCTGCCGGGAACAGGGCGCCCCGGCTAGCCTCCCAGGTGTCCAGAAAGCTGTGCTGCCGTTCAAGGTATGCAGAGCAGAGGCCACCGCCTCCTGGAAACTGCAGCACGCCTCCGCTTCTGCACGGCAAACCAGGGCCTTACTTCCAGGCATGGCTTCATGCTGGGTGTGCCGGGAGCCACACAGCACGCTAAGATGCTGACTTTCTCCTCGAGCAGGGTGACTTCAGGCACGAGGGCGGGCCTCGCAGTGTTGCAAGCACAGCGTTCTCTCACGGCAGCTCACACAAGGGCCATGACAGGGTCTTCCTGGGCACTTCGCACCCACCAGCCACGTTGTCCCGAAGGGCGTTCGAGGGCTCTGGAGACGTAGCGCTCCTCAAGGAACGCGCGGTGTGTGGTTGCCCAGCACTCGGCACGCACGGGGGTCCTCCGAGGGAATCAACCAATGGACCTCGACGTTGCTCAGCCGGCCCACAGGTGTCTGGAGGCACTCAGGGACCTTGGAGGGAAAATGCTGCACGCCCGTGGGGCCTAGGAGTCCCCGGGCGTGTACTGCCTTGAGAGCAAAGCGACTAAGAACTCCCGGAAAGAGCCGCATGCCTCCCTTTCTGCGCGGCTACTCAGGGCCTAACCTGGAGGCCAGCTCTCACGTTGAGGTTCCCTTTGGCTCTAGAGCCTGCCGTGCGGACGGCCACCGCGGCCGCGGAAGCCCCTGGTTTAGAGAGCGCAAACTCATAATTTTCCCCGAAGCACTCTTCCAGGGCTCACCGGCCCGTCGGGAGCCGGGAATGTCAGGGAGCGTCAAGGCAGGCATGAAGGCCGCCCTCCAAATGGGAAAGCAGGGCTAGTTCCAGCAGGCCCCCGGGTTCATGGGCACACTCAGCGTACATCCCTGTGGTTTCTGGCGAGTCCCGGGAGACACCGGTCACCCTGCCTTTCCTTCCCCGAGTCAACTGATCGAAGGAGGGAGTCCCGCATCCAGCGAACTGTCTCAACCAAGGAAGGCCGTAGCTGCTCCTCTGGGCCTGGGGCTGCCTGCAGTGCCAAAGAAGGAACAGGACTTGAATTGCAGTAAGAACCCAAGCCGCCGTCCTCTAGGAGGCACGGTGCCTTCGGTCAGGGGGTCCCGGATGGAATGCGGAGACGAGGGTTACTCTGAGCGCAGCTCCGATTAGGGCAACGCGTAAGCCCTCCGCGCCATGTGGGATGTGGCAGAACGGTGTTCGTGAACGTGTGCGAGTGCTGAGGAAACCAAGCTGCTCCAGAAGAGAGGGCAGTGCGTTTCCCTACGCTCGGCGTGCACAGAGGGGCTCGAAGGGGCTACGGGCCTGGATGGTGCGTAGCAGACCCAGGTGCGCCTGGGGTTACTCAGTGTTCCTGCCGGGAACAGGGCGCCCCGGCTAGCCTCCCAGGTGTCCAGAAAGCTGTGCTGCCGTTCAAGGTATGCCGAGCAGAGGCCACCGCCTCCTGGAAACTGCAGCACGCCTCCGCTTCTGCACGGCAAACCAGGGCCTTACTTCCAGGCATGGCTTCATGCTGGGTGTGCCGGGAGCCACACAGCACGCTAAGATGCTGACTTTCTCCTCGAGCAGGGTGACTTCAGGCACGAGGGCGGGCCTCGCAGTGTTGCAAGCACAGCGTTCTCTCACGGCAGCTCACACAAGGGCCATGACAGGGTCTTCCTGGGCACTTCGCACCCACCAGCCACGTTGTCCCGAAGGGCGTTCGAGGGCTCTGGAGACGTAGCGCTCCTCAAGGAACGCGCGGTGTGTGGTTGCCCAGCACTCGGCACGCACGGGGGTCCTCCGAGGGAATCAACCAATGGACCTCGACGTTGCTCAGCCGGCCCACAGGTGTCTGGAGGCACTCAGGGACCTTGGAGGGAAAATGCTGCACGCCCGTGGGGCCTAGGAGTCCCCGGGCGTGTACTGCCTTGAGAGCAAAGCGACTAAGAACTCCCGGAAAGAGCCGCATGCCTCCCTTTCTGCGCGGCTACTCAGGGCCTAACCTGGAGGCCAGCTCTCACGTTGAGGTTCCCTTTGGCTCTAGAGCCTGCCGTGCGGACGGCCACCGCGGCCGCGGAAGCCCCTGGTTTAGAGAGCGCAAACTCATAATTTTCCCCGAAGCACTCTTCCAGGGCTCACCGGCCCGTCGGGAGCCGGGAATGTCAGGGAGCGTCAAGGCAGGCATGAAGGCCGCCCTCCAAATGGGAAAGCAGGGCTAGTTCCAGCAGGCCCCCGGGTTCATGGGCACACTCAGCGTACATCCCTGTGGTTTCTGGCGAGTCCCGGGAGACACCGGTCACCCTGCGTTTCCTTCCCCGAGTCAACTGATCGAAGGAGGGAGTCCCGCATCCAGCGAACTGTCTCAACCAAGGAAGGCCGTAGCTGCTCCTCTGGGCCTGGGGCTGCCTGCAGTGCCAAAGAAGGAACAGGACTTGAATTGCAGTAAGAACCCAAGCCGCCGTCCTCTAGGAGGCACGGTGCCTTCGGTCAGGGGGTCCCGGATGGAATGCGGAGACGAGGGTTACTCTGAGCGCAGCTCCGATTAGGGCAACGCGTAAGCCCTCCGCGCCATGTGGGATGTGGCAGAACGGTGTTCGTGAACGTGTGCGAGTGCTGAGGAAACCAAGCTGCTCCAGAAGAGAGGGCAGTGCGTTTCCCTACGCTCGGCGTGCACAGAGGGGCTCGAAGGGGCTACGGGCCTGGATGGTGCGTAGCAGACCCAGGTGCGCCTGGGGTTACTCAGTGTTCCTGCCGGGAACAGGGCGCCCCGGCTAGCCTCCCAGGTGTCCAGAAAGCTGTGCTGCCGTTCAAGGTATGCCGAGCAGAGGCCACCGCCTCCTGGAAACTGCAGCACGCCTCCGCTTCTGCACGGCAAACCAGGGCCTTACTTCCAGGCATGGCTTCATGCTGGGTGTGCCGGGAGCCACACAGCACGCTAAGATGCTGACTTTCTCCTCGAGCAGGGTGACTTCAGGCACGAGGGCGGGCCTCGCAGTGTTGCAAGCACAGCGTTCTCTCACGGCAGCTCACACAAGGGCCATGACAGGGTCTTCCTGGGCACTTCGCACCCACCAGCCACGTTGTCCCGAAGGGCGTTCGAGGGCTCTGGAGACGTAGCGCTCCTCAAGGAACGCGCGGTGTGTGGTTGCCCAGCACTCGGCACGCACGGGGGTCCTCCGAGGGAATCAACCAATGGACCTCGACGTTGCTCAGCCGGCCCACAGGTGTCTGGAGGCACTCAGGGACCTTGGAGGGAAAATGCTGCACGCCCGTGGGGCCTAGGAGTCCCCGGGCGTGTACTGCCTTGAGAGCAAAGCGACTAAGAACTCCCGGAAAGAGCCGCATGCCTCCCTTTCTGCGCGGCTACTCAGGGCCTAACCTGGAGGCCAGCTCTCACGTTGAGGTTCCCTTTGGCTCTAGAGCCTGCCGTGCGGACGGCCACCGCGGCCGCGGAAGCCCCTGGTTTAGAGAGCGCAAACTCATAATTTTCCCCGAAGCACTCTTCCAGGGCTCACCGGCCCGTCGGGAGCCGGGAATGTCAGGGAGCGTCAAGGCAGGCATGAAGGCCGCCCTCCAAACGGGAAAGCAGGGCTAGTTCCAGCAGGCCCCCGGGTTCATGGGCACACTCAGCGTACATCCCTGTGGTTTCTGGCGAGTCCCGGGAGACACCGGTCACCCTGCGTTTCCTTCCCCGAGTCAACTGATCGAAGGAGGGAGTCCCGCATCCAGCGAACTGTCTCAACCAAGGAAGGCCGTAGCTGCTCCTCTGGGCCTGGGGCTGCCTGCAGTGCCAAAGAAGGAACAGGACTTGAATTGCAGTAAGAACCCAAGCCGCCGTCCTCTAGGAGGCACGGTGCCTTCGGTCAGGGGGTCCCGGATGGAATGCGGAGACGAGGGTTACTCTGAGCGCAGCTCCGATTAGGGCAACGCGTAAGCCCTCCGCGCCATGTGGGATGTGGCAGAACGGTGTTCGTGAACGTGTGCGAGTGCTGAGGAAACCAAGCTGCTCCAGAAGAGAGGGCAGTGCGTTTCCCTACGCTCGGCGTGCACAGAGGGGCTCGAAGGGGCTACGGGCCTGGATGGTGCGTAGCAGACCCAGGTGCGCCTGGGGTTACTCAGTGTTCCTGCCGGGAACAGGGCGCCCCGGCTAGCCTCCCAGGTGTCCAGAAAGCTGTGCTGCCGTTCAAGGTATGCAGAGCAGAGGCCACCGCCTCCTGGAAACTGCAGCACGCCTCCGCTTCTGCACGGCAAACCAGGGCCTTACTTCCAGGCATGGCTTCATGCTGGGTGTGCCGGGAGCCACACAGCACGCTAAGATGCTGACTTTCTCCTCGAGCAGGGTGACTTCAGGCACGAGGGCGGGCCTCGCAGTGTTGCAAGCACAGCGTTCTCTCACGGCAGCTCACACAAGGGCCATGACAGGGTCTTCCTGGGCACTTCGCACCCACCAGCCACGTTGTCCCGAAGGGCGTTCGAGGGCTCTGGAGACGTAGCGCTCCTCAAGGAACGCGCGGTGTGTGGTTGCCCAGCACTCGGCACGCACGGGGGTCCTCCGAGGGAATCAACCAATGGACCTCGACGTTGCTCAGCCGGCCCACAGGTGTCTGGAGGCACTCAGGGACCTTGGAGGGAAAATGCTGCACGCCCGTGGGGCCTAGGAGTCCCCGGGCGTGTACTGCCTTGAGAGCAAAGCGACTAAGAACTCCCGGAAAGAGCCGCATGCCTCCCTTTCTGCGCGGCTACTCAGGGCCTAACCTGGAGGCCAGCTCTCACGTTGAGGTTCCCTTTGGCTCTAGAGCCTGCCGTGCGGACGGCCACTGCGGCCGCGGAAGCCCCTGGTTTAGAGAGCGCAAACTCATAATTTTCCCCGAAGCACTCTTCCAGGGCTCACCGGCCCGTCGGGAGCCGGGAATGTCAGGGAGCGTCAAGGCAGGCATGAAGGCCGCCCTCCAAACGGGAAAGCAGGGCTAGTTCCAGCAGGCCCCCGGGTTCATGGGCACACTCAGCGTACATCCCTGTGGTTTCTGGCGAGTCCCGGGAGACACCGGTCACCCTGCGTTTCCTTCCCCGAGTCAACTGATCGAAGGAGGGAGTCCCGCATCCAGCGAACTGTCTCAACCAAGGAAGGCCGTAGCTGCTCCTCTGGGCCTGGGGCTGCCTGCAGTGCCAAAGAAGGAACAGGACTTGAATTGCAGTAAGAACCCAAGCCGCCGTCCTCTAGGAGGCACGGTGCCTTCGGTCAGGGGGTCCCGGATGGAATGCGGAGACGAGGGTTACTCTGAGCGCAGCTCCGATTAGGGCAACGCGTAAGCCCTCCGCGCCATGTGGGATGTGGCAGAACGGTGTTCGTGAACGTGTGCGAGTGCTGAGGAAACCAAGCTGCTCCAGAAGAGAGGGCAGTGCGTTTCCCTACGCTCGGCGTGCACAGAGGGGCTCGAAGGGGCTACGGGCCTGGATGGTGCGTAGCAGACCCAGGTGCGCCTGGGGTTACTCAGTGTTCCTGCCGGGAACAGGGCGCCCCGGCTAGCCTCCCAGGTGTCCAGAAAGCTGTGCTGCCGTTCAAGGTATGCCGAGCAGAGGCCACCGCCTCCTGGAAACTGCAGCACGCCTCCGCTTCTGCACGGCAAACCAGGGCCTTACTTCCAGGCATGGCTTCATGCTGGGTGTGCCGGGAGCCACACAGCACGCTAAGATGCTGACTTTCTCCTCGAGCAGGGTGACTTCAGGCACGAGGGCGGGCCTCGCAGTGTTGCAAGCACAGCGTTCTCTCATGGCAGCTCACACAAGGGCCATGACAGGGTCTTCCTGGGCACTTCGCACCCACCAGCCACGTTGTCCCGAAGGGCGTTCGAGGGCTCTGGAGACGTAGCGCTCCTCAAGGAACGCGCGGTGTGTGGTTGCCCAGCACTCGGCACGCACGGGGGTCCTCCGAGGGAATCAACCAATGGACCTCGACGTTGCTCAGCCGGCCCACAGGTGTCTGGAGGCACTCAGGGACCTTGGAGGGAAAATGCTGCACGCCCGTGGGGCCTAGGAGTCCCCGGGCGTGTACTGCCTTGAGAGCAAAGCGACTAAGAACTCCCGGAAAGAGCCGCATGCCTCCCTTTCTGCGCGGCTACTCAGGGCCTAACCTGGAGGCCAGCTCTCACGTTGAGGTTCCCTTTGGCTCTAGAGCCTGCCGTGCGGACGGCCACCGCGGCCGCGGAAGCCCCTGGTTTAGAGAGCGCAAACTCATAATTTTCCCCGAAGCACTCTTCCAGGGCTCACCGGCCCGTCGGGAGCCGGGAATGTCAGGGAGCGTCAAGGCAGGCATGAAGGCCGCCCTCCAAACGGGAAAGCAGGGCTAGTTCCAGCAGGCCCCCGGGTTCATGGGCACACTCAGCGTACATCCCTGTGGTTTCTGGCGAGTCCCGGGAGACACCGGTCACCCTGCGTTTCCTTCCCCGAGTCAACTGATCGAAGGAGGGAGTCCCGCATCCAGCGAACTGTCTCAACCAAGGAAGGCCGTAGCTGCTCCTCTGGGCCTGGGGCTGCCCGCAGTGCCAAAGAAGGAACAGGACTTGAATTGCAGTAAGAACCCAAGCCGCCGTCCTCTAGGAGGCACGGTGCCTTCGGTCAGGGGGTCCCGGACGGAATGCGGGGACGAGGGTTACTCTGAGCGCAGCTCCGATTAGGGCAACGCGTAAGCCCTCCGCGCCATGTGGGATGTGGCAGAACGGTGTTCGTGAACGTGTGCGAGTGCTGAGGAAACCAAGCTGCTCCAGAAGAGAGGGCAGTGCGTTTCCCTACGCTCGGCGTGCACAGAGGGGCTCGAAGGGGCTACGGGCCTGGATGGTGCGTAGCAGACCCAGGTGCGCCTGGGGTTACTCAGTGTTCCTGCCGGGAACAGGGCGCCCCGGCTAGCCTCCCAGGTGTCCAGAAAGCTGTGCTGCCGTTCAAGGTATGCAGAGCAGAGGCCACCGCCTCCTGGAAACTGCAGCACGCCTCCGCTTCTGCACGGCAAACCAGGGCCTTACTTCCAGGCATGGCTTCATGCTGGGTGTGCCGGGAGCCACACAGCACGCTAAGATGCTGACTTTCTCCTCGAGCAGGGTGACTTCAGGCACGAGGGCGGGCCTCGCAGTGTTGCAAGCACGGCGTTCTCTCACGGCAGCTCACACAAGGGCCATGACAGGGTCTTCCTGGGCACTTCGCACCCACCAGCCACGTTGTCCCGAAGGGCGTTCGAGGGCTCTGGAGACGTAGCGCTCCTCAAGGAACACGCAGTGTGTGGTTGCCCAGCACTCGGCACGCACGGGGGTCCTCCGAGGGAATCAACCAGTGGACCTCGACGTTGCTCAGCCGGCCCACAGGTGTCTGGAGGCACTCAGGGACCTTGGAGGGAAAATGCTGCACGCCCGTGGGGCCTAGGAGTCCCCGGGCGTGTACTGCCTTGAGAGCAAAGCGACTAAGAACTCCCGGAAAGAGCCGCATGCCTCCCTTTCTGCGCGGCTACTCAGGGCCTAACCTGGAGGCCAGCTCTCACGTTGAGGTTCCCTTTGGCTCTAGAGCCTGCCGTGCGGACGGCCACCGCGGCCGCGGAAGCCCCTGGTTTAGAGAGCGCAAACTCATAATTTTCCCCGAAGCACTCTTCCAGGGCTCACCGGCCCGTCGGGAGCCGGGAATGTCAGGGAGCGTCAAGGCAGGCATGAAGGCCGCCCTCCAAACGGGAAAGCAGGGCTAGTTCCAGCAGGCCCCCGGGTTCATGGGCACACTCAGCGTACATCCCTGTGGTTTCTGGCGAGTCCCGGGAGACACCGGTCACCCTGCGTTTCCTTCCCCGAGTCAACTGATCGAAGGAGGGAGTCCCGCATCCAGCGAACTGTCTCAACCAAGGAAGGCCGTAGCTGCTCCTCTGGGCCTGGGGCTGCCCGCAGTGCCAAAGAAGGAACAGGACTTGAATTGCAGTAAGAACCCAAGCCGCCGTCCTCTAGGAGGCACGGTGCCTTCGGTCAGGGGGTCCCGGACGGAATGCGGGGACGAGGGTTACTCTGAGCGCAGCTCCGATTAGGGCAACGCGTAAGCCCTCCGCGCCATGTGGGATGTGGCAGAACGGTGTTCGTGAACGTGTGCGAGTGCTGAGGAAACCAAGCTGCTCCAGAAGAGAGGGCAGTGCGTTTCCCTACGCTCGGCGTGCACAGAGGGGCTCGAAGGGGCTACGGGCCTGGATGGTGCGTAGCAGACCCAGGTGCGCCTGGGGTTACTCAGTGTTCCTGCCGGGAACAGGGCGCCCCGGCTAGCCTCCCAGGTGTCCAGAAAGCTGTGCTGCCGTTCAAGGTATGCAGAGCAGAGGCCACCGCCTCCTGGAAACTGCAGCACGCCTCCGCTTCTGCACGGCAAACCAGGGCCTTACTTCCAGGCATGGCTTCATGCTGGGTGTGCCGGGAGCCACACAGCACGCTAAGATGCTGACTTTCTCCTCGAGCAGGGTGACTTCAGGCACGAGGGCGGGCCTCGCAGTGTTGCAAGCACGGCGTTCTCTCACGGCAGCTCACACAAGGGCCATGACAGGGTCTTCCTGGGCACTTCGCACCCACCAGCCACGTTGTCCCGAAGGGCGTTCGAGGGCTCTGGAGACGTAGCGCTCCTCAAGGAACGCGCGGTGTGTGGTTGCCCAGCACTCGGCACGCACGGGGGTCCTCCGAGGGAATCAACCAGTGGACCTCGACGTTGCTCAGCCGGCCCACAGGTGTCTGGAGGCACTCAGGGACCTTGGAGGGAAAATGCTGCACGCCCGTGGGGCCTAGGAGTCCCCGGGCGTGTACTGCCTTGAGAGCAAAGCGACTAAGAACTCCCGGAAAGAGCCGCATGCCTCCCTTTCTGCGCGGCTACTCAGGGCCTAACCTGGAGGCCAGCTCTCACGTTGAGGTTCCCTTTGGCTCTAGAGCCTGCCGTGCGGACGGCCACCGCGGCCGCGGAAGCCCCTGGTTTAGAGAGCGCAAACTCATAATTTTCCCCGAAGCACTCTTCCAGGGCTCACCGGCCCGTCGGGAGCCGGGAATGTCAGGGAGCGTCAAGGCAGGCATGAAGGCCGCCCTCCAAATGGGAAAGCAGGGCTAGTTCCAGCAGGCCCCCGGGTTCATGGGCACACTCAGCGTACATCCCTGTGGTTTCTGGCGAGTCCCGGGAGACACCGGTCACCCTGCGTTTCCTTCCCCGAGTCAACTGATCGAAGGAGGGAGTCCCGCATCCAGCGAACTGTCTCAACCAAGGAAGGCCGTAGCTGCTCCTCTGGGCCTGGGGCTGCCCGCAGTGCCAAAGAAGGAACAGGACTTGAATTGCAGTAAGAACCCAAGCCGCCGTCCTCTAGGAGGCACGGTGCCTTCGGTCAGGGGGTCCCGGACGGAATGCGGGGACGAGGGTTACTCTGAGCGCAGCTCCGATTAGGGCAACGCGTAAGCCCTCCGCGCCATGTGGGATGTGGCAGAACGGTGTTCGTGAACGTGTGCGAGTGCTGAGGAAACCAAGCTGCTCCAGAAGAGAGGGCAGTGCGTTTCCCTACGCTCGGCGTGCACAGAGGGGCTCGAAGGGGCTACGGGCCTGGATGGTGCGTAGCAGACCCAGGTGCGCCTGGGGTTACTCAGTGTTCCTGCCGGGAACAGGGCGCCCCGGCTAGCCTCCCAGGTGTCCAGAAAGCTGTGCTGCCGTTCAAGGTATGCAGAGCAGAGGCCACCGCCTCCTGGAAACTGCAGCACGCCTCCGCTTCTGCACGGCAAACCAGGGCCTTACTTCCAGGCATGGCTTCATGCTGGGTGTGCCGGGAGCCACACAGCACGCTAAGATGCTGACTTTCTCCTCGAGCAGGGTGACTTCAGGCACGAGGGCGGGCCTCGCAGTGTTGCAAGCACGGCGTTCTCTCATGGCAGCTCACACAAGGGCCATGACAGGGTCTTCCTGGGCACTTCGCACCCACCAGCCACGTTGTCCCGAAGGGCGTTCGAGGGCTCTGGAGACGTAGCGCTCCTCAAGGAACGCGCAGTGTGTGGTTGCCCAGCACTCGGCACGCACGGGGGTCCTCCGAGGGAATCAACCAATGGACCTCGACGTTGCTCAGCCGGCCCACAGGTGTCTGGAGGCACTCAGGGACCTTGGAGGGAAAATGCTGCACGCCCGTGGGGCCTAGGAGTCCCCGGGCGTGTACTGCCTTGAGAGCAAAGCGACTAAGAACTCCCGGAAAGAGCCGCATGCCTCCCTTTCTGCGCGGCTACTCAGGGCCTAACCTGGAGGCCAGCTCTCACGTTGAGGTTCCCTTTGGCTCTAGAGCCTGCCGTGCGGACGGCCACCGCGGCCGCGGAAGCCCCTGGTTTAGAGAGCGCAAACTCATAATTTTCCCCGAAGCACTCTTCCAGGGCTCACCGGCCCGTCGGGAGCCGGGAATGTCAGGGAGCGTCAATGCAGGCATGAAGGCCGCCCTCCAAATGGGAAAGCAGGGCTAGTTCCAGCAGGCCCCCGGGTTCATGGGCACACTCAGCGTACATCCCTGTGGTTTCTGGCGAGTCCCGGGAGACACCGGTCACCCTGCGTTTCCTTCCCCGAGTCAACTGATCGAAGGAGGGAGTCCCGCATCCAGCGAACTGTCTCAACCAAGGAAGGCCGTAGCTGCTCCTCTGGGCCTGGGGCTGCCCGCAGTGCCAAAGAAGGAACAGGACTTGAATTGCAGTAAGAACCCAAGCCGCCGTCCTCTAGGAGGCACGGTGCCTTCGGTCAGGGGGTCCCGGACGGAATGCGGGGACGAGGGTTACTCTGAGCGCAGCTCCGATTAGGGCAACGCGTAAGCCCTCCGCGCCATGTGGGATGTGGCAGAACGGTGTTCGTGAACGTGTGCGAGTGCTGAGGAAACCAAGCTGCTCCAGAAGAGAGGGCAGTGCGTTTCCCTACGCTCGGCGTGCACAGAGGGGCTCGAAGGGGCTACGGGCCTGGATGGTGCGTAGCAGACCCAGGTGCGCCTGGGGTTACTCAGTGTTCCTGCCGGGAACAGGGCGCCCCGGCTAGCCTCCCAGGTGTCCAGAAAGCTGTGCTGCCGTTCAAGGTATGCAGAGCAGAGGCCACCGCCTCCTGGAAACTGCAGCACGCCTCCGCTTCTGCACGGCAAACCAGGGCCTTACTTCCAGGCATGGCTTCATGCTGGGTGTGCCGGGAGCCACACAGCACGCTAAGATGCTGACTTTCTCCTCGAGCAGGGTGACTTCAGGCACGAGGGCGGGCCTCGCAGTGTTGCAAGCACGGCGTTCTCTCACGGCAGCTCACACAAGGGCCATGACAGGGTCTTCCTGGGCACTTCGCACCCACCAGCCACGTTGTCCCGAAGGGCGTTCGAGGGCTCTGGAGACGTAGCGCTCCTCAAGGAACACGCAGTGTGTGGTTGCCCAGCACTCGGCACGCACGGGGGTCCTCCGAGGGAATCAACCAGTGGACCTCGACGTTGCTCAGCCGGCCCACAGGTGTCTGGAGGCACTCAGGGACCTTGGAGGGAAAATGCTGCACGCCCGTGGGGCCTAGGAGTCCCCGGGCGTGTACTGCCTTGAGAGCAAAGCGACTAAGAACTCCCGGAAAGAGCCGCATGCCTCCCTTTCTGCGCGGCTACTCAGGGCCTAACCTGGAGGCCAGCTCTCACGTTGAGGTTCCCTTTGGCTCTAGAGCCTGCCGTGCGGACGGCCACCGCGGCCGCGGAAGCCCCTGGTTTAGAGAGCGCAAACTCATAATTTTCCCCGAAGCACTCTTCCAGGGCTCACCGGCCCGTCGGGAGCCGGGAATGTCAGGGAGCGTCAAGGCAGGCATGAAGGCCGCCCTCCAAACGGGAAAGCAGGGCTAGTTCCAGCAGGCCCCCGGGTTCATGGGCACACTCAGCGTACATCCCTGTGGTTTCTGGCGAGTCCCGGGAGACACCGGTCACCCTGCGTTTCCTTCCCCGAGTCAACTGATCGAAGGAGGGAGTCCCGCATCCAGCGAACTGTCTCAACCAAGGAAGGCCGTAGCTGCTCCTCTGGGCCTGGGGCTGCCCGCAGTGCCAAAGAAGGAACAGGACTTGAATTGCAGTAAGAACCCAAGCCGCCGTCCTCTAGGAGGCACGGTGCCTTCGGTCAGGGGGTCCCGGACGGAATGCGGGGACGAGGGTTACTCTGAGCGCAGCTCCGATTAGGGCAACGCGTAAGCCCTCCGCGCCATGTGGGATGTGGCAGAACGGTGTTCGTGAACGTGTGCGAGTGCTGAGGAAACCAAGCTGCTCCAGAAGAGAGGGCAGTGCGTTTCCCTACGCTCGGCGTGCACAGAGGGGCTCGAAGGGGCTACGGGCCTGGATGGTGCGTAGCAGACCCAGGTGCGCCTGGGGTTACTCAGTGTTCCTGCCGGGAACAGGGCGCCCCGGCTAGCCTCCCAGGTGTCCAGAAAGCTGTGCTGCCGTTCAAGGTATGCAGAGCAGAGGCCACCGCCTCCTGGAAACTGCAGCACGCCTCCGCTTCTGCACGGCAAACCAGGGCCTTACTTCCAGGCATGGCTTCATGCTGGGTGTGCCGGGAGCCACACAGCACGCTAAGATGCTGACTTTCTCCTCGAGCAGGGTGACTTCAGGCACGAGGGCGGGCCTCGCAGTGTTGCAAGCACGGCGTTCTCTCACGGCAGCTCACACAAGGGCCATGACAGGGTCTTCCTGGGCACTTCGCACCCACCAGCCACGTTGTCCCGAAGGGCGTTCGAGGGCTCTGGAGACGTAGCGCTCCTCAAGGAACGCGCAGTGTGTGGTTGCCCAGCACTCGGCACGCACGGGGGTCCTCCGAGGGAATCAACCAGTGGACCTCGACGTTGCTCAGCCGGCCCACAGGTGTCTGGAGGCACTCAGGGACCTTGGAGGGAAAATGCTGCACGCCCGTGGGGCCTAGGAGTCCCCGGGCGTGTACTGCCTTGAGAGCAAAGCGACTAAGAACTCCCGGAAAGAGCCGCATGCCTCCCTTTCTGCGCGGCTACTCAGGGCCTAACCTGGAGGCCAGCTCTCACGTTGAGGTTCCCTTTGGCTCTAGAGCCTGCCGTGCGGACGGCCACCGCGGCCGCGGAAGCCCCTGGTTTAGAGAGCGCAAACTCATAATTTTCCCCGAAGCACTCTTCCAGGGCTCACCGGCCCGTCGGGAGCCGGGAATGTCAGGGAGCGTCAAGGCAGGCATGAAGGCCGCCCTCCAAATGGGAAAGCAGGGCTAGTTCCAGCAGGCCCCCGGGTTCATGGGCACACTCAGCGTACATCCCTGTGGTTTCTGGCGAGTCCCGGGAGACACCGGTCACCCTGCGTTTCCTTCCCCGAGTCAACTGATCGAAGGAGGGAGTCCCGCATCCAGCGAACTGTCTCAACCAAGGAAGGCCGTAGCTGCTCCTCTGGGCCTGGGGCTGCCCGCAGTGCCAAAGAAGGAACAGGACTTGAATTGCAGTAAGAACCCAAGCCGCCGTCCTCTAGGAGGCACGGTGCCTTCGGTCAGGGGGTCCCGGACGGAATGCGGGGACGAGGGTTACTCTGAGCGCAGCTCCGATTAGGGCAACGCGTAAGCCCTCCGCGCCATGTGGGATGTGGCAGAACGGTGTTCGTGAACGTGTGCGAGTGCTGAGGAAACCAAGCTGCTCCAGAAGAGAGGGCAGTGCGTTTCCCTACGCTCGGCGTGCACAGAGGGGCTCGAAGGGGCTACGGGCCTGGATGGTGCGTAGCAGACCCAGGTGCGCCTGGGGTTACTCAGTGTTCCTGCCGGGAACAGGGCGCCCCGGCTAGCCTCCCAGGTGTCCAGAAAGCTGTGCTGCCGTTCAAGGTATGCAGAGCAGAGGCCACCGCCTCCTGGAAACTGCAGCACGCCTCCGCTTCTGCACGGCAAACCAGGGCCTTACTTCCAGGCATGGCTTCATGCTGGGTGTGCCGGGAGCCACACAGCACGCTAAGATGCTGACTTTCTCCTCGAGCAGGGTGACTTCAGGCACGAGGGCGGGCCTCGCAGTGTTGCAAGCACGGCGTTCTCTCATGGCAGCTCACACAAGGGCCATGACAGGGTCTTCCTGGGCACTTCGCACCCACCAGCCACGTTGTCCCGAAGGGCGTTCGAGGGCTCTGGAGACGTAGCGCTCCTCAAGGAACGCGCAGTGTGTGGTTGCCCAGCACTCGGCACGCACGGGGGTCCTCCGAGGGAATCAACCAATGGACCTCGACGTTGCTCAGCCGGCCCACAGGTGTCTGGAGGCACTCAGGGACCTTGGAGGGAAAATGCTGCACGCCCGTGGGGCCTAGGAGTCCCCGGGCGTGTACTGCCTTGAGAGCAAAGCGACTAAGAACTCCCGGAAAGAGCCGCATGCCTCCCTTTCTGCGCGGCTACTCAGGGCCTAACCTGGAGGCCAGCTCTCACGTTGAGGTTCCCTTTGGCTCTAGAGCCTGCCGTGCGGACGGCCACCGCGGCCGCGGAAGCCCCTGGTTTAGAGAGCGCAAACTCATAATTTTCCCCGAAGCACTCTTCCAGGGCTCACCGGCCCGTCGGGAGCCGGGAATGTCAGGGAGCGTCAAGGCAGGCATGAAGGCCGCCCTCCAAATGGGAAAGCAGGGCTAGTTCCAGCAGGCCCCCGGGTTCATGGGCACACTCAGCGTACATCCCTGTGGTTTCTGGCGAGTCCCGGGAGACACCGGTCACCCTGCGTTTCCTTCCCCGAGTCAACTGATCGAAGGAGGGAGTCCCGCATCCAGCGAACTGTCTCAACCAAGGAAGGCCGTAGCTGCTCCTCTGGGCCTGGGGCTGCCCGCAGTGCCAAAGAAGGAACAGGACTTGAATTGCAGTAAGAACCCAAGCCGCCGTCCTCTAGGAGGCACGGTGCCTTCGGTCAGGGGGTCCCGGACGGAATGCGGGGACGAGGGTTACTCTGAGCGCAGCTCCGATTAGGGCAACGCGTAAGCCCTCCGCGCCATGTGGGATGTGGCAGAACGGTGTTCGTGAACGTGTGCGAGTGCTGAGGAAACCAAGCTGCTCCAGAAGAGAGGGCAGTGCGTTTCCCTACGCTCGGCGTGCACAGAGGGGCTCGAAGGGGCTACGGGCCTGGATGGTGCGTAGCAGACCCAGGTGCGCCTGGGGTTACTCAGTGTTCCTGCCGGGAACAGGGCGCCCCGGCTAGCCTCCCAGGTGTCCAGAAAGCTGTGCTGCCGTTCAAGGTATGCAGAGCAGAGGCCACCGCCTCCTGGAAACTGCAGCACGCCTCCGCTTCTGCACGGCAAACCAGGGCCTTACTTCCAGGCATGGCTTCATGCTGGGTGTGCCGGGAGCCACACAGCACGCTAAGATGCTGACTTTCTCCTCGAGCAGGGTGACTTCAGGCACGAGGGCGGGCCTCGCAGTGTTGCAAGCACGGCGTTCTCTCACGGCAGCTCACACAAGGGCCATGACAGGGTCTTCCTGGGCACTTCGCACCCACCAGCCACGTTGTCCCGAAGGGCGTTCGAGGGCTCTGGAGACGTAGCGCTCCTCAAGGAACGCGCAGTGTGTGGTTGCCCAGCACTCGGCACGCACGGGGGTCCTCCGAGGGAATCAACCAGTGGACCTCGACGTTGCTCAGCCGGCCCACAGGTGTCTGGAGGCACTCAGGGACCTTGGAGGGAAAATGCTGCACGCCCGTGGGGCCTAGGAGTCCCCGGGCGTGTACTGCCTTGAGAGCAAAGCGACTAAGAACTCCCGGAAAGAGCCGCATGCCTCCCTTTCTGCGCGGCTACTCAGGGCCTAACCTGGAGGCCAGCTCTCACGTTGAGGTTCCCTTTGGCTCTAGAGCCTGCCGTGCGGACGGCCACCGCGGCCGCGGAAGCCCCTGGTTTAGAGAGCGCAAACTCATAATTTTCCCCGAAGCACTCTTCCAGGGCTCACCGGCCCGTCGGGAGCCGGGAATGTCAGGGAGCGTCAAGGCAGGCATGAAGGCCGCCCTCCAAATGGGAAAGCAGGGCTAGTTCCAGCAGGCCCCCGGGTTCATGGGCACACTCAGCGTACATCCCTGTGGTTTCTGGCGAGTCCCGGGAGACACCGGTCACCCTGCGTTTCCTTCCCCGAGTCAACTGCTCGAAGGAGGGAGTCCCGCATCCAGCGAACTGTCTCAACCAAGGAAGGCCGTAGCTGCTCCTCTGGGCCTGGGGCTGCCCGCAGTGCCAAAGAAGGAACAGGACTTGAATTGCAGTAAGAACCCAAGCCGCCGTCCTCTAGGAGGCACGGTGCCTTCGGTCAGGGGGTCCCGGATGGAATGCGGGGACGAGGGTTACTCTGAGCGCAGCTCCGATTAGGGCAACGCGTAAGCCCTCCGCGCCATGTGGGATGTGGCAGAACGGTGTTCGTGAACGTGTGCGAGTGCTGAGGAAACCAAGCTGCTCCAGAAGAGAGGGCAGTGCGTTTCCCTACGCTCGGCGTGCACAGAGGGGCTCTAAGGGGCTACGGGCCTGGATGGTGCGTAGCAGACCCAGGTGCGCCTGGGGTTACTCAGTGTTCCTGCCGGGAACAGGGCGCCCCGGCTAGCCTCCCAGGTGTCCAGAAAGCTGTGCTGCCGTTCAAGGTATGCCGAGCAGAGGCCACCGCCTCCTGGAAACTGCAGCACGCCTCCGCTTCTGCACGGCAAACCAGGGCCTTACTTCCAGGCATGGCTTCATGCTGGGTGTGCCGGGAGCCACACAGCACGCTAAGATGCTGACTTTCTCCTCGAGCAGGGTGACTTCAGGCACGAGGGCGGGCCTCGCAGTGTTGCAAGCACGGCGTTCTCTCACGGCAGCTCACACAAGGGCCATGACAGGGTCTTCCTGGGCACTTCGCACCCACCAGCCACGTTGTCCCGAAGGGCGTTCGAGGGCTCTGGAGACGTAGCGCTCCTCAAGGAACGCGCGGTGTGTGGTTGCCCAGCACTCGGCACGCACGGGGGTCCTCCAAGGGAATCAACCAGTGGACCTCGACGTTGCTCAGCCGGCCCACAGGTGTCTGGAGGCACTCAGGGACCTTGGAGGGAAAATGCTGCACGCCCGTGGGGCCTAGGAGTCCCCGGGCGTGTACTGCCTTGAGAGCAAAGCGACTAAGAACTTCCGGAAAGAGCCGCATGCCTCCCTTTCTGCGCGGCTACTCAGGGCCTAACCTGGAGGCCAGCTCTCACGTTGAGGTTCCCTTTGGCTCTAGAGCCTGCCGTGCGGACGGCCACCGCGGCCGCGGAAGCCCCTGGTTTAGAGAGCGCAAACTCATAATTTTCCCCGAAGCACTCTTCCAGGGCTCACCGGCCCGTCGGGAGCCGGGAATGTCAGGGAGCGTCAAGGCAGGCATGAAGGCCGCCCTCCAAACGGGAAAGCAGGGCTAGTTCCAGCAGGCCCCCGGGTTCATGGGCACACTCAGCGTACATCCCTGTGGTTTCTGGCGAGTCCCGGGAGACACCGGTCACCCTGCGTTTCCTTCCCCGAGTCAACTGATCGAAGGAGGGAGTCCCGCATCCAGCGAACTGTCTCAACCAAGGAAGGCCGTAGCTGCTCCTCTGGGCCTGGGGCTGCCCGCAGTGCCAAAGAAGGAACAGGACTTGAATTGCAGTAAGAACCCAAGCCGCCGTCCTCTAGGAGGCACGGTGCCTTCGGTCAGGGGGTCCCGGATGGAATGCGGAGACGAGGGTTACTCTGAGCGCAGCTCCGATTAGGGCAACGCGTAAGCCCTCCGCGCCATGTGGGATGTGGCAGAACGGTGTTCGTGAACGTGTGCGAGTGCTGAGGAAACCAAGCTGCTCCAGAAGAGAGGGCAGTGCGTTTCCCTACGCTCGGCGTGCACAGAGGGGCTCTAAGGGGCTACGGGCCTGGATGGTGCGTAGCAGACCCAGGTGCGCCTGGGGTTACTCAGTGTTCCTGCCGGGAACAGGGCGCCCCGGCTAGCCTCCCAGGTGTCCAGAAAGCTGTGCTGCCGTTCAAGGTATGCCGAGCAGAGGCCACCGCCTCCTGGAAACTGCAGCACGCCTCCGCTTCTGCACGGCAAACCAGGGCCTTACTTCCAGGCATGGCTTCATGCTGGGTGTGCCGGGAGCCACACAGCACGCTAAGATGCTGACTTTCTCCTCGAGCAGGGTGACTTCAGGCACGAGGGCGGGCCTCGCAGTGTTGCAAGCACGGCGTTCTCTCACGGCAGCTCACACAAGGGCCATGACAGGGTCTTCCTGGGCACTTCGCACCCACCAGCCACGTTGTCCCGAAGGGCGTTCGAGGGCTCTGGAGACGTAGCGCTCCTCAAGGAACGCGCGGTGTGTGGTTGCCCAGCACTCGGCACGCACGGGGGTCCTCCGAGGGAATCAACCAGTGGACCTCGACGTTGCTCAGCCGGCCCACAGGTGTCTGGAGGCACTCAGGGACCTTGGAGGGAAAATGCTGCACGCCCGTGGGGCCTAGGAGTCCCCGGGCGTGTACTGCCTTGAGAGCAAAGCGACTAAGAACTCCCGGAAAGAGCCGCATGCCTCCCTTTCTGCGCGGCTACTCAGGGCCTAACCTGGAGGCCAGCTCTCACGTTGAGGTTCCCTTTGGCTCTAGAGCCTGCCGTGCGGACGGCCACCGCGGCCGCGGAAGCCCCTGGTTTAGAGAGCGCAAACTCATAATTTTCCCCGAAGCACTCTTCCAGGGCTCACCGGCCCGTCGGGAGCCGGGAATGTCAGGGAGCGTCAAGGCAGGCATGAAGGCCGCCCTCCAAACGGGAAAGCAGGGCTAGTTCCAGCAGGCCCCCGGGTTCATGGGCACACTCAGCGTACATCCCTGTGGTTTCTGGCGAGTCCCGGGAGACACCGGTCACCCTGCGTTTCCTTCCCCGAGTCAACTGATCGAAGGAGGGAGTCCCGCATCCAGCGAACTGTCTCAACCAAGGAAGGCCGTAGCTGCTCCTCTGGGCCTGGGGCTGCCCGCAGTGCCAAAGAAGGAACAGGACTTGAATTGCAGTAAGAACCCAAGCCGCCGTCCTCTAGGAGGCACGGTGCCTTCGGTCAGGGGGTCCCGGATGGAATGCGGAGACGAGGGTTACTCTGAGCGCAGCTCCGATTAGGGCAACGCGTAAGCCCTCCGCGCCATGTGGGATGTGGCAGAACGGTGTTCGTGAACGTGTGCGAGTGCTGAGGAAACCAAGCTGCTCCAGAAGAGAGGGCAGTGCGTTTCCCTACGCTCGGCGTGCACAGAGGGGCTCGAAGGGGCTACGGGCCTGGATGGTGCGTAGCAGACCCAGGTGCGCCTGGGGTTACTCAGTGTTCCTGCCGGGAACAGGGCGCCCCGGCTAGCCTCCCAGGTGTCCAGAAAGCTGTGCTGCCGTTCAAGGTATGCCGAGCAGAGGCCACCGCCTCCTGGAAACTGCAGCACGCCTCCGCTTCTGCACGGCAAACCAGGGCCTTACTTCCAGGCATGGCTTCATGCTGGGTGTGCCGGGAGCCACACAGCACGCTAAGATGCTGACTTTCTCCTCGAGCAGGGTGACTTCAGGCACGAGGGTGGGCCTCGCAGTGTTGCAAGCACGGCGTTCTCTCACGGCAGCTCACACAAGGGCCATGACAGGGTCTTCCTGGGCACTTCGCACCCACCAGCCACGTTGTCCCGAAGGGCGTTCGAGGGCTCTGGAGACGTAGCGCTCCTCAAGGAACGCGCGGTGTGTGGTTGCCCAGCACTCGGCACGCACGGGGGTCCTCCGAGGGAATCAACCAATGGACCTCGACGTTGCTCAGCCGGCCCACAGGTGTCTGGAGGCACTCAGGGACCTTGGAGGGAAAATGCTGCACGCCCGTGGGGCCTAGGAGTCCCCGGGCGTGTACTGCCTTGAGAGCAAAGCGACTAAGAACTCCCGGAAAGAGCCGCATGCCTCCCTTTCTGCGCGGCTACTCAGGGCCTAACCTGGAGGCCAGCTCTCACGTTGAGGTTCCCTTTGGCTCTAGAGCCTGCCGTGCGGACGGCCACCGCGGCCGCGGAAGCCCCTGGTTTAGAGAGCGCAAACTCATAATTTTCCCCGAAGCACTCTTCCAGGGCTCACCGGCCCGTCGGGAGCCGGGAATGTCAGGGAGCGTCAAGGCAGGCATGAAGGCCGCCCTCCAAACGGGAAAGCAGGGCTAGTTCCAGCAGGCCCCCGGGTTCATGGGCACACTCAGCGTACATCCCTGTGGTTTCTGGCGAGTCCCGGGAGACACCGGTCACCCTGCGTTTCCTTCCCCGAGTCAACTGATCGAAGGAGGGAGTCCCGCATCCAGCGAACTGTCTCAACCAAGGAAGGCCGTAGCTGCTCCTCTGGGCCTGGGGCTGCCTGCAGTGCCAAAGAAGGAACAGGACTTGAATTGCAGTAAGAACCCAAGCCGCCGTCCTCTAGGAGGCACGGTGCCTTCGGTCAGGGGGTCCCGGATGGAATGCGGAGACGAGGGTTACTCTGAGCGCAGCTCCGATTAGGGCAACGCGTAAGCCCTCCGCGCCATGTGGGATGTGGCAGAACGGTGTTCGTGAACGTGTGCGAGTGCTGAGGAAACCAAGCTGCTCCAGAAGAGAGGGCAGTGCGTTTCCCTACGCTCGGCGTGCACAGAGGGGCTCGAAGGGGCTACGGGCCTGGATGGTGCGTAGCAGACCCAGGTGCGCCTGGGGTTACTCAGTGTTCCTGCCGGGAACCGGGCGCCCCGGCTAGCCTCCCAGGTGTCCAGAAAGCTGTGCTGCCGTTCAAGGTATGCCGAGCAGAGGCCACCGCCTCCTGGAAACTGCAGCACGCCTCCGCTTCTGCACGGCAAACCAGGGCCTTACTTCCAGGCATGGCTTCATGCTGGGTGTGCCGGGAGCCACACAGCACGCTAAGATGCTGACTTTCTCCTCGAGCAGGGTGACTTCAGGCACGAGGGCGGGCTCGCCTTGTTGCAAGCACGGCGTTCTCTCACGGCAGCTCACACAAGGGCCATGACAGGGTCTTCCTGGGCACTTCGCACCCACCAGCCACGTTGTCCCGAAGGGCGTTCGAGGGCTCTGGAGACGTAGCGCTCCTCAAGGAACGCGCAGTGTGTGGTTGCCCAGCACTCGGCACGCACGGGGGTCCTCCGAGGGAATCAACCAATGGACCTCGACGTTGCTCAGCCGGCCCACAGGTGTCTGGAGGCACTCAGGGACCTTGGAGGGAAAATGCTGCACGCCCGTGGGGCCTAGGAGTCCCCGGGCGTGTACTGCCTTGAGAGCAAAGCGACTAAGAACTCCCGGAAAGAGCCGCATGCCTCCCTTTCTGCGCGGCTACTCAGGGCCTAACCTGGAGGCCAGCTCTCACGTTGAGGTTCCCTTTGGCTCTAGAGCCTGCCGTGCGGACGGCCACCGCGGCCGCGGAAGCCCCTGGTTTAGAGAGCGCAAACTCATAATTTTCCCCGAAGCACTCTTCCAGGGCTCACCGGCCCGTCGGGAGCCGGGAATGTCAGGGAGCGTCAAGGCAGGCATGAAGGCCGCCCTCCAAACGGGAAAGCAGGGCTAGTTCCAGCAGGCCCCCGGGTTCATGGGCACACTCAGCGTACATCCCTGTGGTTTCTGGCGAGTCCCGGGAGACACCGGTCACCCTGCGTTTCCTTCCCCGAGTCAACTGATCGAAGGAGGGAGTCCCGCATCCAGCGAACTGTCTCAACCAAGGAAGGCCGTAGCTGCTCCTCTGGGCCTGGGGCTGCCTGCAGTGCCAAAGAAGGAACAGGACTTGAATTGCAGTAAGAACCCAAGCCGCCGTCCTCTAGGAGGCACGGTGCCTTCGGTCAGGGGGTCCCGGATGGAATGCGGAGACGAGGGTTACTCTGAGCGCAGCTCCGATTAGGGCAACGCGTAAGCCCTCCGCGCCATGTGGGATGTGGCAGAACGGTGTTCGTGAACGTGTGCGAGTGCTGAGGAAACCAAGCTGCTCCAGAAGAGAGGGCAGTGCGTTTCCCTACGCTCGGCGTGCACAGAGGGGCTCGAAGGGGCTACGGGCCTGGATGGTGCGTAGCAGACCCAGGTGCGCCTGGGGTTACTCAGTGTTCCTGCCGGGAACCGGGCGCCCCGGCTAGCCTCCCAGGTGTCCAGAAAGCTGTGCTGCCGTTCAAGGTATGCCGAGCAGAGGCCACCGCCTCCTGGAAACTGCAGCACGCCTCCGCTTCTGCACGGCAAACCAGGGCCTTACTTCCAGGCATGGCTTCATGCTGGGTGTGCCGGGAGCCACACAGCACGCTAAGATGCTGACTTTCTCCTCGAGCAGGGTGACTTCAGGCACGAGGGCGGGCCTCGCAGTGTTGCAAGCACGGCGTTCTCTCACGGCAGCTCACACAAGGGCCATGACAGGGTCTTCCTGGGCACTTCGCACCCACCAGCCACGTTGTCCCGAAGGGCGTTCGAGGGCTCTGGAGACGTAGCGCTCCTCAAGGAACGCGCGGTGTGTGGTTGCCCAGCACTCGGCACGCACGGGGGTCCTCCGAGGGAATCAACCAGTGGACCTCGATGTTGCTCAGCCGGCCCACAGGTGTCTGGAGGCACTCAGGGACCTTGGAGGGAAAATGCTGCACGCCCGTGGGGCCTAGGAGTCCCCGGGCGTGTACTGCCTTGAGAGCAAAGCGACTAAGAACTCCCGGAAAGAGCCGCATGCCTCCCTTTCTGCGCGGCTACTCAGGGCCTAACCTGGAGGCCAGCTCTCACGTTGAGGTTCCCTTTGGCTCTAGAGCCTGCCGTGCGGACGGCCACCGCGGCCGCGGAAGCCCCTGGTTTAGAGAGCGCAAACTCATAATTTTCCCCGAAGCACTCTTCCAGGGCTCACCGGCCCGTCGGGAGCCGGGAATGTCAGGGAGCGTCAAGGCAGGCATGAAGGCCGCCCTCCAAATGGGAAAGCAGGGCTAGTTCCAGCAGGCCCCCGGGTTCATGGGCACACTCAGCGTACATCCCTGTGGTTTCTGGCGAGTCCCGGGAGACACCGGTCACCCTGCGTTTCCTTCCCCGAGTCAACTGATCGAAGGAGGGAGTCCCGCATCCAGCGAACTGTCTCAACCAAGGAAGGCCGTAGCTGCTCCTCTGGGCCTGGGGCTGCCTGCAGTGCCAAAGAAGGAACAGGACTTGAATTGCAGTAAGAACCCAAGCCGCCGTCCTCTAGGAGGCACGGTGCCTTCGGTCAGGGGGTCCCGGACGGAATGCGGAGACGAGGGTTACTCTGAGCGCAGCTCCGATTAGGGCAACGCGTAAGCCCTCCGCGCCATGTGGGATGTGGCAGAACGGTGTTCGTGAACGTGTGCGAGTGCTGAGGAAACCAAGCTTCTCCAGAAGAGAGGGCAGTGCGTTTCCCTACGCTCGGCGTGCACAGAGGGGCTCGAAGGGGCTACGGGCCTGGATGGTGCGTAGCAGACCCAGGTGCGCCTGGGGTTACTCAGTGTTCCTGCCGGGAACAGGGCGCCCCGGCTAGCCTCCCAGGTGTCCAGAAAGCTGTGCTGCCGTTCAAGGTATGCCGAGCAGAGGCCACCGCCTCCTGGAAACTGCAGCACGCCTCCGCTTCTGCACGGCAAACCAGGGCCTTACTTCCAGGCATGGCTTCATGCTGGGTGTGCCGGGAGCCACACAGCACGCTAAGATGCTGACTTTCTCCTCGAGCAGGGTGACTTCAGGCACGAGGGCGGGCCTCGCAGTGTTGCAAGCACGGCGTTCTCTCACGGCAGCTCACACAAGGGCCATGACAGGGTCTTCCTGGGCACTTCGCACCCACCAGCCACGTTGTCCCGAAGGGCGTTCGAGGGCTCTGGAGACGTAGCGCTCCTCAAGGAACGCGCGGTGTGTGGTTGCCCAGCACTCGGCACGCACGGGGGTCCTCCGAGGGAATCAACCAATGGACCTCGACGTTGCTCAGCCGGCCCACAGGTGTCTGGAGGCACTCAGGGACCTTGGAGGGAAAATGCTGCACGCCCGTGGGGCCTAGGAGTCCCCGGGCGTGTACTGCCTTGAGAGCAAAGCGACTAAGAACTCCCGGAAAGAGCCGCATGCCTCCCTTTCTGCGCGGCTACTCAGGGCCTAACCTGGAGGCCAGCTCTCACGTTGAGGTTCCCTTTGGCTCTAGAGCCTGCCGTGCGGACGGCCACCGCGGCCGCGGAAGCCCCTGGTTTAGAGAGCGCAAACTCATAATTTTCCCCGAAGCACTCTTCCAGGGCTCACCGGCCCGTCGGGAGCCGGGAATGTCAGGGAGCGTCAAGGCAGGCATGAAGGCCGCCCTCCAAACGGGAAAGCAGGGCTAGTTCCAGCAGGCCCCCGGGTTCATGGGCACACTCAGCGTACATCCCTGTGGTTTCTGGCGAGTCCCGGGAGACACCGGTCACCCTGCCTTTCCTTCCCCGAGTCAACTGATCGAAGGAGGGAGTCCCGCATCCAGCGAACTGTCTCAACCAAGGAAGGCCGTAGCTGCTCCTCTGGGCCTGGGGCTGCCTGCAGTGCCAAAGAAGGAACAGGACTTGAATTGCAGTAAGAACCCAAGCCGCCGTCCTCTAGGAGGCACGGTGCCTTCGGTCAGGGGGTCCCGGATGGAATGCGGAGACGAGGGTTACTCTGAGCGCAGCTCCGATTAGGGCAACGCGTAAGCCCTCCGCGCCATGTGGGATGTGGCAGAACGGTGTTCGTGAACGTGTGCGAGTGCTGAGGAAACCAAGCTGCTCCAGAAGAGAGGGCAGTGCGTTTCCCTACGCTCGGCGTGCACAGAGGGGCTCGAAGGGGCTACGGGCCTGGATGGTGCGTAGCAGACCCAGGTGCGCCTGGGGTTACTCAGTGTTCCTGCCGGGAACAGGGCGCCCCGGCTAGCCTCCCAGGTGTCCAGAAAGCTGTGCTGCCGTTCAAGGTATGCCGAGCAGAGGCCACCGCCTCCTGGAAACTGCAGCACGCCTCCGCTTCTGCACGGCAAACCAGGGCCTTACTTCCAGGCATGGCTTCATGCTGGGTGTGCCGGGAGCCACACAGCACGCTAAGATGCTGACTTTCTCCTCGAGCAGGGTGACTTCAGGCACGAGGGCGGGCCTCGCAGTGTTGCAAGCACGGCGTTCTCTCACGGCAGCTCACACAAGGGCCATGACAGGGTCTTCCTGGGCACTTCGCACCCACCAGCCACGTTGTCCCGAAGGGCGTTCGAGGGCTCTGGAGACGTAGCGCTCCTCAAGGAACGCGCGGTGTGTGGTTGCCCAGCACTCGGCACGCACGGGGGTCCTCCGAGGGAATCAACCAATGGACCTCGACGTTGCTCAGCCGGCCCACAGGTGTCTGGAGGCACTCAGGGACCTTGGAGGGAAAATGCTGCACGCCCGTGGGGCCTAGGAGTCCCCGGGCGTGTACTGCCTTGAGAGCAAAGCGACTAAGAACTCCCGGAAAGAGCCGCATGCCTCCCTTTCTGCGCGGCTACTCAGGGCCTAACCTGGAGGCCAGCTCTCACGTTGAGGTTCCCTTTGGCTCTAGAGCCTGCCGTGCGGACGGCCACCGCGGCCGCGGAAGCCCCTGGTTTAGAGAGCGCAAACTCATAATTTTCCCCGAAGCACTCTTCCAGGGCTCACCGGCCCGTCGGGAGCCGGGAATGTCAGGGAGCGTCAAGGCAGGCATGAAGGCCGCCCTCCAAACGGGAAAGCAGGGCTAGTTCCAGCAGGCCCCCGGGTTCATGGGCACACTCAGCGTACATCCCTGTGGTTTCTGGCGAGTCCCGGGAGACACCGGTCACCCTGCGTTTCCTTCCCCGAGTCAACTGATCGAAGGAGGGAGTCCCGCATCCAGCGAACTGTCTCAACCAAGGAAGGCCGTAGCTGCTCCTCTGGGCCTGGGGCTGCCTGCAGTGCCAAAGAAGGAACAGGACTTGAATTGCAGTAAGAACCCAAGCCGCCGTCCTCTAGGAGGCACGGTGCCTTCGGTCAGGGGGTCCCGGATGGAATGCGGAGACGAGGGTTACTCTGAGCGCAGCTCCGATTAGGGCAACGCGTAAGCCCTCCGCGCCATGTGGGATGTGGCAGAACGGTGTTCGTGAACGTGTGCGAGTGCTGAGGAAACCAAGCTGCTCCAGAAGAGAGGGCAGTGCGTTTCCCTACGCTCGGCGTGCACAGAGGGGCTCGAAGGGGCTACGGGCCTGGATGGTGCGTAGCAGACCCAGGTGCGCCTGGGGTTACTCAGTGTTCCTGCCGGGAACCGGGCGCCCCGGCTAGCCTCCCAGGTGTCCAGAAAGCTGTGCTGCCGTTCAAGGTATGCCGAGCAGAGGCCACCGCCTCCTGGAAACTGCAGCACGCCTCCGCTTCTGCACGGCAAACCAGGGCCTTACTTCCAGGCATGGCTTCATGCTGGGTGTGCCGGGAGCCACACAGCACGCTAAGATGCTGACTTTCTCCTCGAGCAGGGTGACTTCAGGCACGAGGGCGGGCCTCGCAGTGTTGCAAGCACAGCGTTCTCTCACGGCAGCTCACACAAGGGCCATGACAGGGTCTTCCTGGGCACTTCGCACCCACCAGCCACGTTGTCCCGAAGGGCGTTCGAGGGCTCTGGAGACGTAGCGCTCCTCAAGGAACGCGCGGTGTGTGGTTGCCCAGCACTCGGCACGCACGGGGGTCCTCCGAGGGAATCAACCAATGGACCTCGACGTTGCTCAGCCGGCCCACAGGTGTCTGGAGGCACTCAGGGACCTTGGAGGGAAAATGCTGCACGCCCGTGGGGCCTAGGAGTCCCCGGGCGTGTACTGCCTTGAGAGCAAAGCGACTAAGAACTCCCGGAAAGAGCCGCATGCCTCCCTTTCTGCGCGGCTACTCAGGGCCTAACCTGGAGGCCAGCTCTCACGTTGAGGTTCCCTTTGGCTCTAGAGCCTGCCGTGCGGACGGCCACCGCGGCCGCGGAAGCCCCTGGTTTAGAGAGCGCAAACTCATAATTTTCCCCGAAGCACTCTTCCAGGGCTCACCGGCCCGTCGGGAGCCGGGAATGTCAGGGAGCGTCAAGGCAGGCATGAAGGCCGCCCTCCAAATGGGAAAGCAGGGCTAGTTCCAGCAGGCCCCCGGGTTCATGGGCACACTCAGCGTACATCCCTGTGGTTTCTGGCGAGTCCCGGGAGACACCGGTCACCCTGCGTTTCCTTCCCCGAGTCAACTGATCGAAGGAGGGAGTCCCGCATCCAGCGAACTGTCTCAACCAAGGAAGGCCGTAGCTGCTCCTCTGGGCCTGGGGCTGCCTGCAGTGCCAAAGAAGGAACAGGACTTGAATTGCAGTAAGAACCCAAGCCGCCGTCCTCTAGGAGGCACGGTGCCTTCGGTCAGGGGGTCCCGGATGGAATGCGGAGACGAGGGTTACTCTGAGCGCAGCTCCGATTAGGGCAACGCGTAAGCCCTCCGCGCCATGTGGGATGTGGCAGAACGGTGTTCGTGAACGTGTGCGAGTGCTGAGGAAACCAAGCTGCTCCAGAAGAGAGGGCAGTGCGTTTCCCTACGCTCGGCGTGCACAGAGGGGCTCGAAGGGGCTACGGGCCTGGATGGTGCGTAGCAGACCCAGGTGCGCCTGGGGTTACTCAGTGTTCCTGCCGGGAACAGGGCGCCCCGGCTAGCCTCCCAGGTGTCCAGAAAGCTGTGCTGCCGTTCAAGGTATGCCGAGCAGAGGCCACCGCCTCCTGGAAACTGCAGCACGCCTCCGCTTCTGCACGGCAAACCAGGGCCTTACTTCCAGGCATGGCTTCATGCTGGGTGTGCCGGGAGCCACACAGCACGCTAAGATGCTGACTTTCTCCTCGAGCAGGGTGACTTCAGGCACGAGGGCGGGCCTCGCAGTGTTGCAAGCACAGCGTTCTCTCACGGCAGCTCACACAAGGGCCATGACAGGGTCTTCCTGGGCACTTCGCACCCACCAGCCACGTTGTCCCGAAGGGCGTTCGAGGGCTCTGGAGACGTAGCGCTCCTCAAGGAACGCGCGGTGTGTGGTTGCCCAGCACTCGGCACGCACGGGGGTCCTCCGAGGGAATCAACCAATGGACCTCGACGTTGCTCAGCCGGCCCACAGGTGTCTGGAGGCACTCAGGGACCTTGGAGGGAAAATGCTGCACGCCCGTGGGGCCTAGGAGTCCCCGGGCGTGTACTGCCTTGAGAGCAAAGCGACTAAGAACTCCCGGAAAGAGCCGCATGCCTCCCTTTCTGCGCGGCTACTCAGGGCCTAACCTGGAGGCCAGCTCTCACGTTGAGGTTCCCTTTGGCTCTAGAGCCTGCCGTGCGGACGGCCACCGCGGCCGCGGAAGCCCCTGGTTTAGAGAGCGCAAACTCATAATTTTCCCCGAAGCACTCTTCCAGGGCTCACCGGCCCGTCGGGAGCCGGGAATGTCAGGGAGCGTCAAGGCAGGCATGAAGGCCGCCCTCCAAATGGGAAAGCAGGGCTAGTTCCAGCAGGCCCCCGGGTTCATGGGCACACTCAGCGTACATCCCTGTGGTTTCTGGCGAGTCCCGGGAGACACCGGTCACCCTGCGTTTCCTTCCCCGAGTCAACTGATCGAAGGAGGGAGTCCCGCATCCAGCGAACTGTCTCAACCAAGGAAGGCCGTAGCTGCTCCTCTGGGCCTGGGGCTGCCTGCAGTGCCAAAGAAGGAACAGGACTTGAATTGCAGTAAGAACCCAAGCCGCCGTCCTCTAGGAGGCACGGTGCCTTCGGTCAGGGGGTCCCGGATGGAATGCGGAGACGAGGGTTACTCTGAGCGCAGCTCCGATTAGGGCAACGCGTAAGCCCTCCGCGCCATGTGGGATGTGGCAGAACGGTGTTCGTGAACGTGTGCGAGTGCTGAGGAAACCAAGCTGCTCCAGAAGAGAGGGCAGTGCGTTTCCCTACGCTCGGCGTGCACAGAGGGGCTCGAAGGGGCTACGGGCCTGGATGGTGCGTAGCAGACCCAGGTGCGCCTGGGGTTACTCAGTGTTCCTGCCGGGAACCGGGCGCCCCGGCTAGCCTCCCAGGTGTCCAGAAAGCTGTGCTGCCGTTCAAGGTATGCCGAGCAGAGGCCACCGCCTCCTGGAAACTGCAGCACGCCTCCGCTTCTGCACGGCAAACCAGGGCCTTACTTCCAGGCATGGCTTCATGCTGGGTGTGCCGGGAGCCACACAGCACGCTAAGATGCTGACTTTCTCCTCGAGCAGGGTGACTTCAGGCACGAGGGCGGGCCTCGCAGTGTTGCAAGCACAGCGTTCTCTCACGGCAGCTCACACAAGGGCCATGACAGGGTCTTCCTGGGCACTTCGCACCCACCAGCCACGTTGTCCCGAAGGGCGTTCGAGGGCTCTGGAGACGTAGCGCTCCTCAAGGAACGCGCGGTGTGTGGTTGCCCAGCACTCGGCACGCACGGGGGTCCTCCGAGGGAATCAACCAATGGACCTCGACGTTGCTCAGCCGGCCCACAGGTGTCTGGAGGCACTCAGGGACCTTGGAGGGAAAATGCTGCACGCCCGTGGGGCCTAGGAGTCCCCGGGCGTGTACTGCCTTGAGAGCAAAGCGACTAAGAACTCCCGGAAAGAGCCGCATGCCTCCCTTTCTGCGCGGCTACTCAGGGCCTAACCTGGAGGCCAGCTCTCACGTTGAGGTTCCCTTTGGCTCTAGAGCCTGCCGTGCGGACGGCCACCGCGGCCGCGGAAGCCCCTGGTTTAGAGAGCGCAAACTCATAATTTTCCCCGAAGCACTCTTCCAGGGCTCACCGGCCCGTCGGGAGCCGGGAATGTCAGGGAGCGTCAAGGCAGGCATGAAGGCCGCCCTCCAAACGGGAAAGCAGGGCTAGTTCCAGCAGGCCCCCGGGTTCATGGGCACACTCAGCGTACATCCCTGTGGTTTCTGGCGAGTCCCGGGAGACACCGGTCACCCTGCGTTTCCTTCCCCGAGTCAACTGATCGAAGGAGGGAGTCCCGCATCCAGCGAACTGTCTCAACCAAGGAAGGCCGTAGCTGCTCCTCTGGGCCTGGGGCTGCCTGCAGTGCCAAAGAAGGAACAGGACTTGAATTGCAGTAAGAACCCAAGCCGCCGTCCTCTAGGAGGCACGGTGCCTTCGGTCAGGGGGTCCCGGATGGAATGCGGAGACGAGGGTTACTCTGAGCGCAGCTCCGATTAGGGCAACGCGTAAGCCCTCCGCGCCATGTGGGATGTGGCAGAACGGTGTTCGTGAACGTGTGCGAGTGCTGAGGAAACCAAGCTGCTCCAGAAGAGAGGGCAGTGCGTTTCCCTACGCTCGGCGTGCACAGAGGGGCTCGAAGGGGCTACGGGCCTGGATGGTGCGTAGCAGACCCAGGTGCGCCTGGGGTTACTCAGTGTTCCTGCCGGGAACAGGGCGCCCCGGCTAGCCTCCCAGGTGTCCAGAAAGCTGTGCTGCCGTTCAAGGTATGCCGAGCAGAGGCCACCGCCTCCTGGAAACTGCAGCACGCCTCCGCTTCTGCACGGCAAACCAGGGCCTTACTTCCAGGCATGGCTTCATGCTGGGTGTGCCGGGAGCCACACAGCACGCTAAGATGCTGACTTTCTCCTCGAGCAGGGTGACTTCAGGCACGAGGGCGGGCCTCGCAGTGTTGCAAGCACAGCGTTCTCTCACGGCAGCTCACACAAGGGCCATGACAGGGTCTTCCTGGGCACTTCGCACCCACCAGCCACGTTGTCCCGAAGGGCGTTCGAGGGCTCTGGAGACGTAGCGCTCCTCAAGGAACGCGCGGTGTGTGGTTGCCCAGCACTCGGCACGCACGGGGGTCCTCCGAGGGAATCAACCAATGGACCTCGACGTTGCTCAGCCGGCCCACAGGTGTCTGGAGGCACTCAGGGACCTTGGAGGGAAAATGCTGCACGCCCGTGGGGCCTAGGAGTCCCCGGGCGTGTACTGCCTTGAGAGCAAAGCGACTAAGAACTCCCGGAAAGAGCCGCATGCCTCCCTTTCTGCGCGGCTACTCAGGGCCTAACCTGGAGGCCAGCTCTCACGTTGAGGTTCCCTTTGGCTCTAGAGCCTGCCGTGCGGACGGCCACCGCGGCCGCGGAAGCCCCTGGTTTAGAGAGCGCAAACTCATAATTTTCCCCGAAGCACTCTTCCAGGGCTCACCGGCCCGTCGGGAGCCGGGAATGTCAGGGAGCGTCAAGGCAGGCATGAAGGCCGCCCTCCAAATGGGAAAGCAGGGCTAGTTCCAGCAGGCCCCCGGGTTCATGGGCACACTCAGCGTACATCCCTGTGGTTTCTGGCGAGTCCCGGGAGACACCGGTCACCCTGCGTTTCCTTCCCCGAGTCAACTGCTCGAAGGAGGGAGTCCCGCATCCAGCGAACTGTCTCAACCAAGGAAGGCCGTAGCTGCTCCTCTGGGCCTGGGGCTGCCTGCAGTGCCAAAGAAGGAACAGGACTTGAATTGCAGTAAGAACCCAAGCCGCCGTCCTCTAGGAGGCACGGTGCCTTCGGTCAGGGGGTCCCGGATGGAATGCGGAGACGAGGGTTACTCTGAGCGCAGCTCCGATTAGGGCAACGCGTAAGCCCTCCGCGCCATGTGGGATGTGGCAGAACGGTGTTCGTGAACGTGTGCGAGTGCTGAGGAAACCAAGCTGCTCCAGAAGAGAGGGCAGTGCGTTTCCCTACGCTCGGCGTGCACAGAGGGGCTCTAAGGGGCTACGGGCCTGGATGGTGCGTAGCAGACCCAGGTGCGCCTGGGGTTACTCAGTGTTCCTGCCGGGAACCGGGCGCCCCGGCTAGCCTCCCAGGTGTCCAGAAAGCTGTGCTGCCGTTCAAGGTATGCCGAGCAGAGGCCACCGCCTCCTGGAAACTGCAGCACGCCTCCGTTTCTGCACGGCAAACCAGGGCCTTACTTCCAGTCATGGCTTCATGCTGGGTGTGCCGGGAGCCACACAGCACGCTAAGATGCTGACTTTCTCCTCGAGCAGGGTGACTTCAGGCACGAGGGCGGGCCTCGCAGTGTTGCAAGCACAGCGTTCTCTCATGGCAGCTCACACAAGGGCCATGACAGGGTCTTCCTGGGCACTTCGCACCCACCAGCCACGTTGTCCCGGAGGGCGTTCGAGGGCTCTGGAGACGTAGCGCTCCTCAAGGAACGCGCGGTGTGTGGTTGCCCAGCACTCGGCACGCACGGGGGTCCTCCGAGGGAATCAACCAATGGACCTCGACGTTGCTCAGCCGGCCCACAGGTGTCTGGAGGCACTCAGGGACCTTGGAGGGAAAATGCTGCACGCCCGTGGGGCCTAGGAGTCCCCGGGCGTGTACTGCCTTGAGAGCAAAGCGACTAAGAACTCCCGGAAAGAGCCGCATGCCTCCCTTTCTGCGCGGCTACTCAGGGCCTAACCTGGAGGCCAGCTCTCACGTTGAGGTTCCCTTTGGCTCTAGAGCCTGCCGTGCGGACGGCCACCGCGGCCGCGGAAGCCCCTGGTTTAGAGAGCGCAAACTCATAATTTTCCCCGAAGCACTCTTCCAGGGCTCACCGGCCCGTCGGGAGCCGGGAATGTCAGGGAGCGTCAAGGCAGGCATGAAGGCCGCCCTCCAAATGGGAAAGCAGGGCTAGTTCCAGCAGGCCCCCGGGTTCATGGGCACACTCAGCGTACATCCCTGTGGTTTCTGGCGAGTCCCGGGAGACACCGGTCACCCTGCGTTTCCTTCCCCGAGTCAACTGATCGAAGGAGGGAGTCCCGCATCCAGCGAACTGTCTCAACCAAGGAAGGCCGTAGCTGCTCCTCTGGGCCTGGGGCTGCCTGCAGTGCCAAAGAAGGAACAGGACTTGAATTGCAGTAAGAACCCAAGCCGCCGTCCTCTAGGAGGCACGGTGCCTTCGGTCAGGGGGTCCCGGATGGAATGCGGAGACGAGGGTTACTCTGAGCGCAGCTCCGATTAGGGCAACGCGTAAGCCCTCCGCGCCATGTGGGATGTGGCAGAACGGTGTTCGTGAACGTGTGCGAGTGCTGAGGAAACCAAGCTGCTCCAGAAGAGAGGGCAGTGCGTTTCCCTACGCTCGGCGTGCACAGAGGGGCTCGAAGGGGCTACGGGCCTGGATGGTGCGTAGCAGACCCAGGTGCGCCTGGGGTTACTCAGTGTTCCTGCCGGGAACCGGGCGCCCCGGCTAGCCTCCCAGGTGTCCAGAAAGCTGTGCTGCCGTTCAAGGTATGCCGAGCAGAGGCCACCGCCTCCTGGAAACTGCAGCACGCCTCCGCTTCTGCACGGCAAACCAGGGCCTTACTTCCAGGCATGGCTTCATGCTGGGTGTGCCGGGAGCCACACAGCACGCTAAGATGCTGACTTTCTCCTCGAGCAGGGTGACTTCAGGCACGAGGGCGGGCCTCGCAGTGTTGCAAGCACAGCGTTCTCTCATGGCAGCTCACACAAGGGCCATGACAGGGTCTTCCTGGGCACTTCGCACCCACCAGCCACGTTGTCCCGAAGGGCGTTCGAGGGCTCTGGAGACGTAGCGCTCCTCAAGGAACGCGCGGTGTGTGGTTGCCCAGCACTCGGCACGCACGGGGGTCCTCCGGGGGAATCAACCAATGGACCTCGACGTTGCTCAGCCGGCCCACAGGTGTCTGGAGGCACTCAGGGACCTTGGAGGGAAAATGCTGCACGCCCGTGGGGCCTAGGAGTCCCCGGGCGTGTACTGCCTTGAGAGCAAAGCGACTAAGAACTCCCGGAAAGAGCCGCATGCCTCCCTTTCTGCGCGGCTACTCAGGGCCTAACCTGGAGGCCAGCTCTCACGTTGAGGTTCCCTTTGGCTCTAGAGCCTGCCGTGCGGACGGCCACCGCGGCCGCGGAAGCCCCTGGTTTAGAGAGCGCAAACTCATAATTTTCCCCGAAGCACTCTTCCAGGGCTCACCGGCCCGTCGGGAGCCGGGAATGTCAGGGAGCGTCAAGGCAGGCATGAAGGCCGCCCTCCAAATGGGAAAGCAGGGCTAGTTCCAGCAGGCCCCCGGGTTCATGGGCACACTCAGCGTACATCCCTGTGGTTTCTGGCGAGTCCCGGGAGACACCGGTCACCCTGCGTTTCCTTCCCCGAGTCAACTGATCGAAGGAGGGAGTCCCGCATCCAGCGAACTGTCTCAACCAAGGAAGGCCGTAGCTGCTCCTCTGGGCCTGGGGCTGCCTGCAGTGCCAAAGAAGGAACAGGACTTGAATTGCAGTAAGAACCCAAGCCGCCGTCCTCTAGGAGGCACGGTGCCTTCGGTCAGGGGGTCCCGGACGGAATGCGGAGACGAGGGTTACTCTGAGCGCAGCTCCGATTAGGGCAACGCGTAAGCCCTCCGCGCCATGTGGGATGTGGCAGAACGGTGTTCGTGAACGTGTGCGAGTGCTGAGGAAACCAAGCTGCTCCAGAAGAGAGGGCAGTGCGTTTCCCTACGCTCGGCGTGCACAGAGGGGCTCTAAGGGGCTACGGGCCTGGATGGTGCGTAGCAGACCCAGGTGCGCCTGGGGTTACTCAGTGTTCCTGCCGGGAACAGGGCGCCCCGGCTAGCCTCCCAGGTGTCCAGAAAGCTGTGCTGCCGTTCAAGGTATGCAGAGCAGAGGCCACCGCCTCCTGGAAACTGCAGCACGCCTCCGCTTCTGCACGGCAAACCAGGGCCTTACTTCCAGGCATGGCTTCATGCTGGGTGTGCCGGGAGCCACACAGCACGCTAAGATGCTGACTTTCTCCTCGAGCAGGGTGACTTCAGGCACGAGGGCGGGCCTCGCAGTGTTGCAAGCACAGCGTTCTCTCATGGCAGCTCACACAAGGGCCATGACAGGGTCTTCCTGGGCACTTCGCACCCACCAGCCACGTTGTCCCGAAGGGCGTTCGAGGGCTCTGGAGACGTAGCGCTCCTCAAGGAACGCGCGGTGTGTGGTTGCCCAGCACTCGGCACGCACGGGGGTCCTCCGGGGGAATCAACCAATGGACCTCGACGTTGCTCAGCCGGCCCACAGGTGTCTGGAGGCACTCAGGGACCTTGGAGGGAAAATGCTGCACGCCCGTGGGGCCTAGGAGTCCCCGGGCGTGTACTGCCTTGAGAGCAAAGCGACTAAGAACTCCCGGAAAGAGCCGCATGCCTCCCTTTCTGCGCGGCTACTCAGGGCCTAACCTGGAGGCCAGCTCTCACGTTGAGGTTCCCTTTGGCTCTAGAGCCTGCCGTGCGGACGGCCACCGCGGCCGCGGAAGCCCCTGGTTTAGAGAGCGCAAACTCATAATTTTCCCCGAAGCACTCTTCCAGGGCTCACCGGCCCGTCGGGAGCCGGGAATGTCAGGGAGCGTCAAGGCAGGCATGAAGGCCGCCCTCCAAATGGGAAAGCAGGGCTAGTTCCAGCAGGCCCCCGGGTTCATGGGCACACTCAGCGTACATCCCTGTGGTTTCTGGCGAGTCCCGGGAGACACCGGTCACCCTGCGTTTCCTTCCCCGAGTCAACTGATCGAAGGAGGGAGTCCCGCATCCAGCGAACTGTCTCAACCAAGGAAGGCCGTAGCTGCTCCTCTGGGCCTGGGGCTGCCTGCAGTGCCAAAGAAGGAACAGGACTTGAATTGCAGTAAGAACCCAAGCCGCCGTCCTCTAGGAGGCACGGTGCCTTCGGTCAGGGGGTCCCGGACGGAATGCGGAGACGAGGGTTACTCTGAGCGCAGCTCCGATTAGGGCAACGCGTAAGCCCTCCGCGCCATGTGGGATGTGGCAGAACGGTGTTCGTGAACGTGTGCGAGTGCTGAGGAAACCAAGCTGCTCCAGAAGAGAGGGCAGTGCGTTTCCCTACGCTCGGCGTGCACAGAGGGGCTCGAAGGGGCTACGGGCCTGGATGGTGCGTAGCAGACCCAGGTGCGCCTGGGGTTACTCAGTGTTCCTGCCGGGAACAGGGCGCCCCGGCTAGCCTCCCAGGTGTCCAGAAAGCTGTGCTGCCGTTCAAGGTATGCCGAGCAGAGGCCACCGCCTCCTGGAAACTGCAGCACGCCTCCGCTTCTGCACGGCAAACCAGGGCCTTACTTCCAGGCATGGCTTCATGCTGGGTGTGCCGGGAGCCACACAGCACGCTAAGATGCTGACTTTCTCCTCGAGCAGGGTGACTTCAGGCACGAGGGCGGGCCTCGCAGTGTTGCAAGCACAGCGTTCTCTCACGGCAGCTCACACAAGGGCCATGACAGGGTCTTCCTGGGCACTTCGCACCCACCAGCCACGTTGTCCCGAAGGGCGTTCGAGGGCTCTGGAGACGTAGCGCTCCTCAAGGAACGCGCGGTGTGTGGTTGCCCAGCACTCGGCACGCACGGGGGTCCTCCGAGGGAATCAACCAATGGACCTCGACGTTGCTCAGCCGGCCCACAGGTGTCTGGAGGCACTCAGGGACCTTGGAGGGAAAATGCTGCACGCCCGTGGGGCCTAGGAGTCCCCGGGCGTGTACTGCCTTGAGAGCAAAGCGACTAAGAACTCCCGGAAAGAGCCGCATGCCTCCCTTTCTGCGCGGCTACTCAGGGCCTAACCTGGAGGCCAGCTCTCACGTTGAGGTTCCCTTTGGCTCTAGAGCCTGCCGTGCGGACGGCCACCGCGGCCGCGGAAGCCCCTGGTTTAGAGAGCGCAAACTCATAATTTTCCCCGAAGCACTCTTCCAGGGCTCACCGGCCCGTCGGGAGCCGGGAATGTCAGGGAGCGTCAAGGCAGGCATGAAGGCCGCCCTCCAAATGGGAAAGCAGGGCTAGTTCCAGCAGGCCCCCGGGTTCATGGGCACACTCAGCGTACATCCCTGTGGTTTCTGGCGAGTCCCGGGAGACACCGGTCACCCTGCGTTTCCTTCCCCGAGTCAACTGATCGAAGGAGGGAGTCCCGCATCCAGCGAACTGTCTCAACCAAGGAAGGCCGTAGCTGCTCCTCTGGGCCTGGGGCTGCCTGCAGTGCCAAAGAAGGAACAGGACTTGAATTGCAGTAAGAACCCAAGCCGCCGTCCTCTAGGAGGCACGGTGCCTTCGGTCAGGGGGTCCCGGATGGAATGCGGAGACGAGGGTTACTCTGAGCGCAGCTCCGATTAGGGCAACGCGTAAGCCCTCCGCGCCATGTGGGATGTGGCAGAACGGTGTTCGTGAACGTGTGCGAGTGCTGAGGAAACCAAGCTGCTCCAGAAGAGAGGGCAGTGCGTTTCCCTACGCTCGGCGTGCACAGAGGGGCTCGAAGGGGCTACGGGCCTGGATGGTGCGTAGCAGACCCAGGTGCGCCTGGGGTTACTCAGTGTTCCTGCCGGGAACAGGGCGCCCCGGCTAGCCTCCCAGGTGTCCAGAAAGCTGTGCTGCCGTTCAAGGTATGCCGAGCAGAGGCCACCGCCTCCTGGAAACTGCAGCACGCCTCCGCTTCTGCACGGCAAACCAGGGCCTTACTTCCAGGCATGGCTTCATGCTGGGTGTGCCGGGAGCCACACAGCACGCTAAGATGCTGACTTTCTCCTCGAGCAGGGTGACTTCAGGCACGAGGGCGGGCCTCGCAGTGTTGCAAGCACAGAGTTCTCTCACGGCAGCTCACACAAGGGCCATGACAGGGTCTTCCTGGGCACTTCGCACCCACCAGCCACGTTGTCCCGAAGGGCGTTCGAGGGCTCTGGAGACGTAGCGCTCCTCAAGGAACGCGCGGTGTGTGGTTGCCCAGCACTCGGCACGCACGGGGGTCCTCCGAGGGAATCAACCAATGGACCTCGACGTTGCTCAGCCGGCCCACAGGTGTCTGGAGGCACTCAGGGACCTTGGAGGGAAAATGCTGCACGCCCGTGGGGCCTAGGAGTCCCCGGGCGTGTACTGCCTTGAGAGCAAAGCGACTAAGAACTCCCGGAAAGAGCCGCATGCCTCCCTTTCTGCGCGGCTACTCAGGGCCTAACCTGGAGGCCAGCTCTCACGTTGAGGTTCCCTTTGGCTCTAGAGCCTGCCGTGCGGACGGCCACCGCGGCCGCGGAAGCCCCTGGTTTAGAGAGCGCAAACTCATAATTTTCCCCGAAGCACTCTTCCAGGGCTCACCGGCCCGTCGGGAGCCGGGAATGTCAGGGAGCGTCAAGGCAGGCATGAAGGCCGCCCTCCAAATGGGAAAGCAGGGCTAGTTCCAGCAGGCCCCCGGGTTCATGGGCACACTCAGCGTACATCCCTGTGGTTTCTGGCGAGTCCCGGGAGACACCGGTCACCCTGCGTTTCCTTCCCCGAGTCAACTGCTCGAAGGAGGGAGTCCCGCATCCAGCGAACTGTCTCAACCAAGGAAGGCCGTAGCTGCTCCTCTGGGCCTGGGGCTGCCTGCAGTGCCAAAGAAGGAACAGGACTTGAATTGCAGTAAGAACCCAAGCCGCCGTCCTCTAGGAGGCACGGTGCCTTCGGTCAGGGGGTCCCGGATGGAATGCGGAGACGAGGGTTACTCTGAGCGCAGCTCCGATTAGGGCAACGCGTAAGCCCTCCGCGCCATGTGGGATGTGGCAGAACGGTGTTCGTGAACGTGTGCGAGTGCTGAGGAAACCAAGCTGCTCCAGAAGAGAGGGCAGTGCGTTTCCCTACGCTCGGCGTGCACAGAGGGGCTCGAAGGGGCTACGGGCCTGGATGGTGCGTAGCAGACCCAGGTGCGCCTGGGGTTACTCAGTGTTCCTGCCGGGAACAGGGCGCCCCGGCTAGCCTCCCAGGTGTCCAGAAAGCTGTGCTGCCGTTCAAGGTATGCCGAGCAGAGGCCACCGCCTCCTGGAAACTGCAGCACGCCTCCGCTTCTGCACGGCAAACCAGGGCCTTACTTCCAGGCATGGCTTCATGCTGGGTGTGCCGGGAGCCACACAGCACGCTAAGATGCTGACTTTCTCCTCGAGCAGGGTGACTTCAGGCACGAGGGCGGGCCTCGCAGTGTTGCAAGCACAGCGTTCTCTCACGGCAGCTCACACAAGGGCCATGACAGGGTCTTCCTGGGCACTTCGCACCCACCAGCCACGTTGTCCCGAAGGGCGTTCGAGGGCTCTGGAGACGTAGCGCTCCTCAAGGAACGCGCGGTGTGTGGTTGCCCAGCACTCGGCACGCACGGGGGTCCTCCGAGGGAATCAACCAATGGACCTCGACGTTGCTCAGCCGGCCCACAGGTGTCTGGAGGCACTCAGGGACCTTGGAGGGAAAATGCTGCACGCCCGTGGGGCCTAGGAGTCCCCGGGCGTGTACTGCCTTGAGAGCAAAGCGACTAAGAACTCCCGGAAAGAGCCGCATGCCTCCCTTTCTGCGCGGCTACTCAGGGCCTAACCTGGAGGCCAGCTCTCACGTTGAGGTTCCCTTTGGCTCTAGAGCCTGCCGTGCGGACGGCCACCGCGGCCGCGGAAGCCCCTGGTTTAGAGAGCGCAAACTCATAATTTTCCCCGAAGCACTCTTCCAGGGCTCACCGGCCCGTCGGGAGCCGGGAATGTCAGGGAGCGTCAAGGCAGGCATGAAGGCCGCCCTCCAAACGGGAAAGCAGGGCTAGTTCCAGCAGGCCCCCGGGTTCATGGGCACACTCAGCGTACATCCCTGTGGTTTCTGGCGAGTCCCGGGAGACACCGGTCACCCTGCGTTTCCTTCCCCGAGTCAACTGATCGAAGGAGGGAGTCCCGCATCCAGCGAACTGTCTCAACCAAGGAAGGCCGTAGCTGCTCCTCTGGGCCTGGGGCTGCCTGCAGTGCCAAAGAAGGAACAGGACTTGAATTGCAGTAAGAACCCAAGCCGCCGTCCTCTAGGAGGCACGGTGCCTTCGGTCAGGGGGTCCCGGATGGAATGCGGAGACGAGGGTTACTCTGAGCGCAGCTCCGATTAGGGCAACGCGTAAGCCCTCCGCGCCATGTGGGATGTGGCAGAACGGTGTTCGTGAACGTGTGCGAGTGCTGAGGAAACCAAGCTGCTCCAGAAGAGAGGGCAGTGCGTTTCCCTACGCTCGGCGTGCACAGAGGGGCTCGAAGGGGCTACGGGCCTGGATGGTGCGTAGCAGACCCAGGTGCGCCTGGGGTTACTCAGTGTTCCTGCCGGGAACAGGGCGCCCCGGCTAGCCTCCCAGGTGTCCAGAAAGCTGTGCTGCCGTTCAAGGTATGCCGAGCAGAGGCCACCGCCTCCTGGAAACTGCAGCACGCCTCCGCTTCTGCACGGCAAACCAGGGCCTTACTTCCAGGCATGGCTTCATGCTGGGTGTGCCGGGAGCCACACAGCACGCTAAGATGCTGACTTTCTCCTCGAGCAGGGTGACTTCAGGCACGAGGGCGGGCCTCGCAGTGTTGCAAGCACAGCGTTCTCTCACGGCAGCTCACACAAGGGCCATGACAGGGTCTTCCTGGGCACTTCGCACCCACCAGCCACGTTGTCCCGAAGGGCGTTCGAGGGCTCTGGAGACGTAGCGCTCCTCAAGGAACGCGCGGTGTGTGGTTGCCCAGCACTCGGCACGCACGGGGGTCCTCCGAGGGAATCAACCAATGGACCTCGACGTTGCTCAGCCGGCCCACAGGTGTCTGGAGGCACTCAGGGACCTTGGAGGGAAAATGCTGCACGCCCGTGGGGCCTAGGAGTCCCCGGGCGTGTACTGCCTTGAGAGCAAAGCGACTAAGAACTCCCGGAAAGAGCCGCATGCCTCCCTTTCTGCGCGGCTACTCAGGGCCTAACCTGGAGGCCAGCTCTCACGTTGAGGTTCCCTTTGGCTCTAGAGCCTGCCGTGCGGACGGCCACCGCGGCCGCGGAAGCCCCTGGTTTAGAGAGCGCAAACTCATAATTTTCCCCGAAGCACTCTTCCAGGGCTCACCGGCCCGTCGGGAGCCGGGAATGTCAGGGAGCGTCAAGGCAGGCATGAAGGCCGCCCTCCAAATGGGAAAGCAGGGCTAGTTCCAGCAGGCCCCCGGGTTCATGGGCACACTCAGCGTACATCCCTGTGGTTTCTGGCGAGTCCCGGGAGACACCGGTCACCCTGCGTTTCCTTCCCCGAGTCAACTGCTCGAAGGAGGGAGTCCCGCATCCAGCGAACTGTCTCAACCAAGGAAGGCCGTAGCTGCTCCTCTGGGCCTGGGGCTGCCTGCAGTGCCAAAGAAGGAACAGGACTTGAATTGCAGTAAGAACCCAAGCCGCCGTCCTCTAGGAGGCACGGTGCCTTCGGTCAGGGGGTCCCGGATGGAATGCGGAGACGAGGGTTACTCTGAGCGCAGCTCCGATTAGGGCAACGCGTAAGCCCTCCGCGCCATGTGGGATGTGGCAGAACGGTGTTCGTGAACGTGTGCGAGTGCTGAGGAAACCAAGCTGCTCCAGAAGAGAGGGCAGTGCGTTTCCCTACGCTCGGCGTGCACAGAGGGGCTCGAAGGGGCTACGGGCCTGGATGGTGCGTAGCAGACCCAGGTGCGCCTGGGGTTACTCAGTGTTCCTGCCGGGAACAGGGCGCCCCGGCTAGCCTCCCAGGTGTCCAGAAAGCTGTGCTGCCGTTCAAGGTATGCCGAGCAGAGGCCACCACCTCCTGGAAACTGCAGCACGCCTCCGCTTCTGCACGGCAAACCAGGGCCTTACTTCCAGGCATGGCTTCATGCTGGGTGTGCCGGGAGCCACACAGCACGCTAAGATGCTGACTTTCTCCTCGAGCAGGGTGACTTCAGGCACGAGGGCGGGCCTCGCAGTGTTGCAAGCACAGCGTTCTCTCACGGCAGCTCACACAAGGGCCATGACAGGGTCTTCCTGGGCACTTCGCACCCACCAGCCACGTTGTCCCGAAGGGCGTTCGAGGGCTCTGGAGACGTAGCGCTCCTCAAGGAACGCGCGGTGTGTGGTTGCCCAGCACTCGGCACGCACGGGGGTCCTCCGAGGGAATCAACCAATGGACCTCGACGTTGCTCAGCCGGCCCACAGGTGTCTGGAGGCACTCAGGGACCTTGGAGGGAAAATGCTGCACGCCCGTGGGGCCTAGGAGTCCCCGGGCGTGTACTGCCTTGAGAGCAAAGCGACTAAGAACTCCCGGAAAGAGCCGCATGCCTCCCTTTCTGCGCGGCTACTCAGGGCCTAACCTGGAGGCCAGCTCTCACGTTGAGGTTCCCTTTGGCTCTAGAGCCTGCCGTGCGGACGGCCACCGCGGCCGCGGAAGCCCCTGGTTTAGAGAGCGCAAACTCATAATTTTCCCCGAAGCACTCTTCCAGGGCTCACCGGCCCGTCGGGAGCCGGGAATGTCAGGGAGCGTCAAGGCAGGCATGAAGGCCGCCCTCCAAATGGGAAAGCAGGGCTAGTTCCAGCAGGCCCCCGGGTTCATGGGCACACTCAGCGTACATCCCTGTGGTTTCTGGCGAGTCCCGGGAGACACCGGTCACCCTGCGTTTCCTTCCCCGAGTCAACTGCTCGAAGGAGGGAGTCCCGCATCCAGCGAACTGTCTCAACCAAGGAAGGCCGTAGCTGCTCCTCTGGGCCTGGGGCTGCCTGCAGTGCCAAAGAAGGAACAGGACTTGAATTGCAGTAAGAACCCAAGCCGCCGTCCTCTAGGAGGCACGGTGCCTTCGGTCAGGGGGTCCCGGATGGAATGCGGAGACGAGGGTTACTCTGAGCGCAGCTCCGATTAGGGCAACGCGTAAGCCCTCCGCGCCATGTGGGATGTGGCAGAACGGTGTTCGTGAACGTGTGCGAGTGCTGAGGAAACCAAGCTGCTCCAGAAGAGAGGGCAGTGCGTTTCCCTACGCTCGGCGTGCACAGAGGGGCTCGAAGGGGCTACGGGCCTGGATGGTGCGTAGCAGACCCAGGTGCGCCTGGGGTTACTCAGTGTTCCTGCCGGGAACAGGGCGCCCCGGCTAGCCTCCCAGGTGTCCAGAAAGCTGTGCTGCCGTTCAAGGTATGCAGAGCAGAGGCCACCGCCTCCTGGAAACTGCAGCACGCCTCCGCTTCTGCACGGCAAACCAGGGCCTTACTTCCAGGCATGGCTTCATGCTGGGTGTGCCGGGAGCCACACAGCACGCTAAGATGCTGACTTTCTCCTCGAGCAGGGTGACTTCAGGCACGAGGGCGGGCCTCGCAGTGTTGCAAGCACAGCGTTCTCTCACGGCAGCTCACACAAGGGCCATGACAGGGTCTTCCTGGGCACTTCGCACCCACCAGCCACGTTGTCCCGAAGGGCGTTCGAGGGCTCTGGAGACGTAGCGCTCCTCAAGGAACGCGCGGTGTGTGGTTGCCCAGCACTCGGCACGCACGGGGGTCCTCCGAGGGAATCAACCAATGGACCTCGACGTTGCTCAGCCGGCCCACAGGTGTCTGGAGGCACTCAGGGACCTTGGAGGGAAAATGCTGCACGCCCGTGGGGCCTAGGAGTCCCCGGGCGTGTACTGCCTTGAGAGCAAAGCGACTAAGAACTCCCGGAAAGAGCCGCATGCCTCCCTTTCTGTGCGGCTACTCAGGGCCTAACCTGGAGGCCAGCTCTCACGTTGAGGTTCCCTTTGGCTCTAGAGCCTGCCGTGCGGACGGCCACCGCGGCCGTGGAAGCCCCTGGTTTAGAGAGCGCAAACTCATAATTTTCCCCGAAGCACTCTTCCAGGGCTCACCGGCCCGTCGGGAGCCGGGAATGTCAGGGAGCGTCAAGGCAGGCATGAAGGCCGCCCTCCAAATGGGAAAGCAGGGCTAGTTCCAGCAGGCCCCCGGGTTCATGGGCACACTCAGCGTACATCCCTGTGGTTTCTGGCGAGTCCCGGGAGACACCGGTCACCCTGCGTTTCCTTCCCCGAGTCAACTGATCGAAGGAGGGAGTCCCGCATCCAGCGAACTGTCTCAACCAAGGAAGGCCGTAGCTGCTCCTCTGGGCCTGGGGCTGCCTGCAGTGCCAAAGAAGGAACAGGACTTGAATTGCAGTAAGAACCCAAGCCGCCGTCCTCTAGGAGGCACGGTGCCTTCGGTCAGGGGGTCCCGGATGGAATGCGGAGACGAGGGTTACTCTGAGCGCAGCTCCGATTAGGGCAACGCGTAAGCCCTCCGCGCCATGTGGGATGTGGCAGAACGGTGTTCGTGAACGTGTGCGAGTGCTGAGGAAACCAAGCTGCTCCAGAAGAGAGGGCAGTGCGTTTCCCTACGCTCGGCGTGCACAGAGGGGCTCGAAGGGGCTACGGGCCTGGATGGTGCGTAGCAGACCCAGGTGCGCCTGGGGTTACTCAGTGTTCCTGCCGGGAACAGGGCGCCCCGGCTAGCCTCCCAGGTGTCCAGAAAGCTGTGCTGCCGTTCAAGGTATGCAGAGCAGAGGCCACCGCCTCCTGGAAACTGCAGCACGCCTCCGCTTCTGCACGGCAAACCAGGGCCTTACTTCCAGGCATGGCTTCATGCTGGGTGTGCCGGGAGCCACACAGCACGCTAAGATGCTGACTTTCTCCTCGAGCAGGGTGACTTCAGGCACGAGGGCGGGCCTCGCAGTGTTGCAAGCACAGCGTTCTCTCACGGCAGCTCACACAAGGGCCATGACAGGGTCTTCCTGGGCACTTCGCACCCACCAGCCACGTTGTCCCGAAGGGCGTTCGAGGGCTCTGGAGACGTAGCGCTCCTCAAGGAACGCGCGGTGTGTGGTTGCCCAGCACTCGGCACGCACGGGGGTCCTCCGAGGGAATCAACCAATGGACCTCGACGTTGCTCAGCCGGCCCACAGGTGTCTGGAGGCACTCAGGGACCTTGGAGGGAAAATGCTGCACGCCCGTGGGGCCTAGGAGTCCCCGGGCGTGTACTGCCTTGAGAGCAAAGCGACTAAGAACTCCCGGAAAGAGCCGCATGCCTCCCTTTCTGCGCGGCTACTCAGGGCCTAACCTGGAGGCCAGCTCTCACGTTGAGGTTCCCTTTGGCTCTAGAGCCTGCCGTGCGGACGGCCACCGCGGCCGCGGAAGCCCCTGGTTTAGAGAGCGCAAACTCATAATTTTCCCCGAAGCACTCTTCCAGGGCTCACCGGCCCGTCGGGAGCCGGGAATGTCAGGGAGCGTCAAGGCAGGCATGAAGGCCGCCCTCCAAATGGGAAAGCAGGGCTAGTTCCAGCAGGCCCCCGGGTTCATGGGCACACTCAGCGTACATCCCTGTGGTTTCTGGCGAGTCCCGGGAGACACCGGTCACCCTGCGTTTCCTTCCCCGAGTCAACTGATCGAAGGAGGGAGTCCCGCATCCAGCGAACTGTCTCAACCAAGGAAGGCCGTAGCTGCTCCTCTGGGCCTGGGGCTGCCTGCAGTGCCAAAGAAGGAACAGGACTTGAATTGCAGTAAGAACCCAAGCCGCCGTCCTCTAGGAGGCACGGTGCCTTCGGTCAGGGGGTCCCGGATGGAATGCGGAGACGAGGGTTACTCTGAGCGCAGCTCCGATTAGGGCAACGCGTAAGCCCTCCGCGCCATGTGGGATGTGGCAGAACGGTGTTCGTGAACGTGTGCGAGTGCTGAGGAAACCAAGCTGCTCCAGAAGAGAGGGCAGTGCGTTTCCCTACGCTCGGCGTGCACAGAGGGGCTCGAAGGGGCTACGGGCCTGGATGGTGCGTAGCAGACCCAGGTGCGCCTGGGGTTACTCAGTGTTCCTGCCGGGAACAGGGCGCCCCGGCTAGCCTCCCAGGTGTCCAGAAAGCTGTGCTGCCGTTCAAGGTATGCAGAGCAGAGGCCACCGCCTCCTGGAAACTGCAGCACGCCTCCGCTTCTGCACGGCAAACCAGGGCCTTACTTCCAGGCATGGCTTCATGCTGGGTGTGCCGGGAGCCACACAGCACGCTAAGATGCTGACTTTCTCCTCGAGCAGGGTGACTTCAGGCACGAGGGCGGGCCTCGCAGTGTTGCAAGCACAGCGTTCTCTCACGGCAGCTCACACAAGGGCCATGACAGGGTCTTCCTGGGCACTTCGCACCCACCAGCCACGTTGTCCCGAAGGGCGTTCGAGGGCTCTGGAGACGTAGCGCTCCTCAAGGAACGCGCGGTGTGTGGTTGCCCAGCACTCGGCACGCACGGGGGTCCTCCGAGGGAATCAACCAATGGACCTCGACGTTGCTCAGCCGGCCCACAGGTGTCTGGAGGCACTCAGGGACCTTGGAGGGAAAATGCTGCACGCCCGTGGGGCCTAGGAGTCCCCGGGCGTGTACTGCCTTGAGAGCAAAGCGACTAAGAACTCCCGGAAAGAGCCGCATGCCTCCCTTTCTGCGCGGCTACTCAGGGCCTAACCTGGAGGCCAGCTCTCACGTTGAGGTTCCCTTTGGCTCTAGAGCCTGCCGTGCGGACGGCCACCGCGGCCGCGGAAGCCCCTGGTTTAGAGAGCGCAAACTCATAATTTTCCCCGAAGCACTCTTCCAGGGCTCACCGGCCCGTCGGGAGCCGGGAATGTCAGGGAGCGTCAAGGCAGGCATGAAGGCCGCCCTCCAAATGGGAAAGCAGGGCTAGTTCCAGCAGGCCCCCGGGTTCATGGGCACACTCAGCGTACATCCCTGTGGTTTCTGGCGAGTCCCGGGAGACACCGGTCACCCTGCGTTTCCTTCCCCGAGTCAACTGATCGAAGGAGGGAGTCCCGCATCCAGCGAACTGTCTCAACCAAGGAAGGCCGTAGCTGCTCCTCTGGGCCTGGGGCTGCCTGCAGTGCCAAAGAAGGAACAGGACTTGAATTGCAGTAAGAACCCAAGCCGCCGTCCTCTAGGAGGCACGGTGCCTTCGGTCAGGGGGTCCCGGATGGAATGCGGAGACGAGGGTTACTCTGAGCGCAGCTCCGATTAGGGCAACGCGTAAGCCCTCCGCGCCATGTGGGATGTGGCAGAACGGTGTTCGTGAACGTGTGCGAGTGCTGAGGAAACCAAGCTGCTCCAGAAGAGAGGGCAGTGCGTTTCCCTACGCTCGGCGTGCACAGAGGGGCTCTAAGGGGCTACGGGCCTGGATGGTGCGTAGCAGACCCAGGTGCGCCTGGGGTTACTCAGTGTTCCTGCCGGGAACAGGGCGCCCCGGCTAGCCTCCCAGGTGTCCAGAAAGCTGTGCTGCCGTTCAAGGTATGCCGAGCAGAGGCCACCGCCTCCTGGAAACTGCAGCACGCCTCCGCTTCTGCACGGCAAACCAGGGCCTTACTTCCAGGCATGGCTTCATGCTGGGTGTGCCGGGAGCCACACAGCACGCTAAGATGCTGACTTTCTCCTCGAGCAGGGTGACTTCAGGCACGAGGGCGGGCCTCGCAGTGTTGCAAGCACAGCGTTCTCTCACGGCAGCTCACACAAGGGCCATGACAGGGTCTTCCTGGGCACTTCGCACCCACCAGCCACGTTGTCCCGAAGGGCGTTCGAGGGCTCTGGAGACGTAGCGCTCCTCAAGGAACGCGCGGTGTGTGGTTGCCCAGCACTCGGCACGCACGGGGGTCCTCCGAGGGAATCAACCAATGGACCTCGACGTTGCTCAGCCGGCCCACAGGTGTCTGGAGGCACTCAGGGACCTTGGAGGGAAAATGCTGCACGCCCGTGGGGCCTAGGAGTCCCCGGGCGTGTACTGCCTTGAGAGCAAAGCGACTAAGAACTCCCGGAAAGAGCCGCATGCCTCCCTTTCTGCGCGGCTACTCAGGGCCTAACCTGGAGGCCAGCTCTCACGTTGAGGTTCCCTTTGGCTCTAGAGCCTGCCGTGCGGACGGCCACCGCGGCCGCGGAAGCCCCTGGTTTAGAGAGCGCAAACTCATAATTTTCCCCGAAGCACTCTTCCAGGGCTCACCGGCCCGTCGGGAGCCGGGAATGTCAGGGAGCGTCAAGGCAGGCATGAAGGCCGCCCTCCAAATGGGAAAGCAGGGCTAGTTCCAGCAGGCCCCCGGGTTCATGGGCACACTCAGCGTACATCCCTGTGGTTTCTGGCGAGTCCCGGGAGACACCGGTCACCCTGCGTTTCCTTCCCCGAGTCAACTGATCGAAGGAGGGAGTCCCGCATCCAGCGAACTGTCTCAACCAAGGAAGGCCGTAGCTGCTCCTCTGGGCCTGGGGCTGCCTGCAGTGCCAAAGAAGGAACAGGACTTGAATTGCAGTAAGAACCCAAGCCGCCGTCCTCTAGGAGGCACGGTGCCTTCGGTCAGGGGGTCCCGGATGGAATGCGGAGACGAGGGTTACTCTGAGCGCAGCTCCGATTAGGGCAACGCGTAAGCCCTCCGCGCCATGTGGGATGTGGCAGAACGGTGTTCGTGAACGTGTGCGAGTGCTGAGGAAACCAAGCTGCTCCAGAAGAGAGGGCAGTGCGTTTCCCTACGCTCGGCGTGCACAGAGGGGCTCGAAGGGGCTACGGGCCTGGATGGTGCGTAGCAGACCCAGGTGCGCCTGGGGTTACTCAGTGTTCCTGCCGGGAACAGGGCGCCCCGGCTAGCCTCCCAGGTGTCCAGAAAGCTGTGCTGCCGTTCAAGGTATGCAGAGCAGAGGCCACCGCCTCCTGGAAACTGCAGCACGCCTCCGCTTCTGCACGGCAAACCAGGGCCTTACTTCCAGGCATGGCTTCATGCTGGGTGTGCCGGGAGCCACACAGCACGCTAAGATGCTGACTTTCTCCTCGAGCAGGGTGACTTCAGGCACGAGGGCGGGCCTCGCAGTGTTGCAAGCACAGCGTTCTCTCACGGCAGCTCACACAAGGGCCATGACAGGGTCTTCCTGGGCACTTCGCACCCACCAGCCACGTTGTCCCGAAGGGCGTTCGAGGGCTCTGGAGACGTAGCGCTCCTCAAGGAACGCGCGGTGTGTGGTTGCCCAGCACTCGGCACGCACGGGGGTCCTCCGAGGGAATCAACCAATGGACCTCGACGTTGCTCAGCCGGCCCACAGGTGTCTGGAGGCACTCAGGGACCTTGGAGGGAAAATGCTGCACGCCCGTGGGGCCTAGGAGTCCCCGGGCGTGTACTGCCTTGAGAGCAAAGCGACTAAGAACTCCCGGAAAGAGCCGCATGCCTCCCTTTCTGCGCGGCTACTCAGGGCCTAACCTGGAGGCCAGCTCTCACGTTGAGGTTCCCTTTGGCTCTAGAGCCTGCCGTGCGGACGGCCACCGCGGCCGCGGAAGCCCCTGGTTTAGAGAGCGCAAACTCATAATTTTCCCCGAAGCACTCTTCCAGGGCTCACCGGCCCGTCGGGAGCCGGGAATGTCAGGGAGCGTCAAGGCAGGCATGAAGGCCGCCCTCCAAATGGGAAAGCAGGGCTAGTTCCAGCAGGCCCCCGGGTTCATGGGCACACTCAGCGTACATCCCTGTGGTTTCTGGCGAGTCCCGGGAGACACCGGTCACCCTGCGTTTCCTTCCCCGAGTCAACTGATCGAAGGAGGGAGTCCCGCATCCAGCGAACTGTCTCAACCAAGGAAGGCCGTAGCTGCTCCTCTGGGCCTGGGGCTGCCTGCAGTGCCAAAGAAGGAACAGGACTTGAATTGCAGTAAGAACCCAAGCCGCCGTCCTCTAGGAGGCACGGTGCCTTCGGTCAGGGGGTCCCGGATGGAATGCGGAGACGAGGGTTACTCTGAGCGCAGCTCCGATTAGGGCAACGCGTAAGCCCTCCGCGCCATGTGGGATGTGGCAGAACGGTGTTCGTGAACGTGTGCGAGTGCTGAGGAAACCAAGCTGCTCCAGAAGAGAGGGCAGTGCGTTTCCCTACGCTCGGCGTGCACAGAGGGGCTCGAAGGGGCTACGGGCCTGGATGGTGCGTAGCAGACCCAGGTGCGCCTGGGGTTACTCAGTGTTCCTGCCGGGAACAGGGCGCCCCGGCTAGCCTCCCAGGTGTCCAGAAAGCTGTGCTGCCGTTCAAGGTATGCCGAGCAGAGGCCACCGCCTCCTGGAAACTGCAGCACGCCTCCGCTTCTGCACGGCAAACCAGGGCCTTACTTCCAGGCATGGCTTCATGCTGGGTGTGCCGGGAGCCACACAGCACGCTAAGATGCTGACTTTCTCCTCGAGCAGGGTGACTTCAGGCACGAGGGCAGGCCTCGCAGTGTTGCAAGCACAGCGTTCTCTCACGGCAGCTCACACAAGGGCCATGACAGGGTCTTCCTGGGCACTTCGCACCCACCAGCCACGTTGTCCCGAAGGGCGTTCGAGGGCTCTGGAGACGTAGCGCTCCTCAAGGAACGCGCGGTGTGTGGTTGCCCAGCACTCGGCACGCACGGGGGTCCTCCGAGGGAATCAACCAATGGACCTCGACGTTGCTCAGCCGGCCCACAGGTGTCTGGAGGCACTCAGGGACCTTGGAGGGAAAATGCTGCACGCCCGTGGGGCCTAGGAGTCCCCGGGCGTGTACTGCCTTGAGAGCAAAGCGACTAAGAACTCCCGGAAAGAGCCGCATGCCTCCCTTTCTGCGCGGCTACTCAGGGCCTAACCTGGAGGCCAGCTCTCACGTTGAGGTTCCCTTTGGCTCTAGAGCCTGCCGTGCGGACGGCCACCGCGGCCGCGGAAGCCCCTGGTTTAGAGAGCGCAAACTCATAATTTTCCCCGAAGCACTCTTCCAGGGCTCACCGGCCCGTCGGGAGCCGGGAATGTCAGGGAGCGTCAAGGCAGGCATGAAGGCCGCCCTCCAAATGGGAAAGCAGGGCTAGTTCCAGCAGGCCCCCGGGTTCATGGGCACACTCAGCGTACATCCCTGTGGTTTCTGGCGAGTCCCGGGAGACACCGGTCACCCTGCGTTTCCTTCCCCGAGTCAACTGATCGAAGGAGGGAGTCCCGCATCCAGCGAACTGTCTCAACCAAGGAAGGCCGTAGCTGCTCCTCTGGGCCTGGGGCTGCCTGCAGTGCCAAAGAAGGAACAGGACTTGAATTGCAGTAAGAACCCAAGCCGCCGTCCTCTAGGAGGCACGGTGCCTTCGGTCAGGGGGTCCCGGATGGAATGCGGAGACGAGGGTTACTCTGAGCGCAGCTCCGATTAGGGCAACGCGTAAGCCCTCCGCGCCATGTGGGATGTGGCAGAACGGTGTTCGTGAACGTGTGCGAGTGCTGAGGAAACCAAGCTGCTCCAGAAGAGAGGGCAGTGCGTTTCCCTACGCTCGGCGTGCACAGAGGGGCTCGAAGGGGCTACGGGCCTGGATGGTGCGTAGCAGACCCAGGTGCGCCTGGGGTTACTCAGTGTTCCTGCCGGGAACCGGGCGCCCCGGCTAGCCTCCCAGGTGTCCAGAAAGCTGTGCTGCCGTTCAAGGTATGCCGAGCAGAGGCCACCGCCTCCTGGAAACTGCAGCACGCCTCCGCTTCTGCACGGCAAACCAGGGCCTTACTTCCAGGCATGGCTTCATGCTGGGTGTGCCGGGAGCCACACAGCACGCTAAGATGCTGACTTTCTCCTCGAGCAGGGTGACTTCAGGCACGAGGGCGGGCCTCGCAGTGTTGCAAGCACAGCGTTCTCTCACGGCAGCTCACACAAGGGCCATGACAGGGTCTTCCTGGGCACTTCGCACCCACCAGCCACGTTGTCCCGAAGGGCGTTCGAGGGCTCTGGAGACGTAGCGCTCCTCAAGGAACGCGCGGTGTGTGGTTGCCCAGCACTCGGCACGCACGGGGGTCCTCCGAGGGAATCAACCAATGGACCTCGACGTTGCTCAGCCGGCCCACAGGTGTCTGGAGGCACTCAGGGACCTTGGAGGGAAAATGCTGCACGCCCGTGGGGCCTAGGAGTCCCCGGGCGTGTACTGCCTTGAGAGCAAAGCGACTAAGAACTCCCGGAAAGAGCCGCATGCCTCCCTTTCTGCGCGGCTACTCAGGGCCTAACCTGGAGGCCAGCTCTCACGTTGAGGTTCCCTTTGGCTCTAGAGCCTGCCGTGCGGACGGCCACCGCGGCCGCGGAAGCCCCTGGTTTAGAGAGCGCAAACTCATAATTTTCCCCGAAGCACTCTTCCAGGGCTCACCGGCCCGTCGGGAGCCGGGAATGTCAGGGAGCGTCAAGGCAGGCATGAAGGCCGCCCTCCAAATGGGAAAGCAGGGCTAGTTCCAGCAGGCCCCCGGGTTCATGGGCACACTCAGCGTACATCCCTGTGGTTTCTGGCGAGTCCCGGGAGACACCGGTCACCCTGCGTTTCCTTCCCCGAGTCAACTGATCGAAGGAGGGAGTCCCGCATCCAGCGAACTGTCTCAACCAAGGAAGGCCGTAGCTGCTCCTCTGGGCCTGGGGCTGCCTGCAGTGCCAAAGAAGGAACAGGACTTGAATTGCAGTAAGAACCCAAGCCGCCGTCCTCTAGGAGGCACGGTGCCTTCGGTCAGGGGGTCCCGGATGGAATGCGGAGACGAGGGTTACTCTGAGCGCAGCTCCGATTAGGGCAACGCGTAAGCCCTCCGCGCCATGTGGGATGTGGCAGAACGGTGTTCGTGAACGTGTGCGAGTGCTGAGGAAACCAAGCTGCTCCAGAAGAGAGGGCAGTGCGTTTCCCTACGCTCGGCGTGCACAGAGGGGCTCGAAGGGGCTACGGGCCTGGATGGTGCGTAGCAGACCCAGGTGCGCCTGGGGTTACTCAGTGTTCCTGCCGGGAACCGGGCGCCCCGGCTAGCCTCCCAGGTGTCCAGAAAGCTGTGCTGCCGTTCAAGGTATGCCGAGCAGAGGCCACCGCCTCCTGGAAACTGCAGCACGCCTCCGCTTCTGCACGGCAAACCAGGGCCTTACTTCCAGGCATGGCTTCATGCTGGGTGTGCCGGGAGCCACACAGCACGCTAAGATGCTGACTTTCTCCTCGAGCAGGGTGACTTCAGGCACGAGGGCGGGCCTCGCAGTGTTGCAAGCACAGCGTTCTCTCACGGCAGCTCACACAAGGGCCATGACAGGGTCTTCCTGGGCACTTCGCACCCACCAGCCACGTTGTCCCGAAGGGCGTTCGAGGGCTCTGGAGACGTAGTGCTCCTCAAGGAACGCGCGGTGTGTGGTTGCCCAGCACTCGGCACGCACGGGGGTCCTCCGAGGGAATCAACCAATGGACCTCGACGTTGCTCAGCCGGCCCACAGGTGTCTGGAGGCACTCAGGGACCTTGGAGGGAAAATGCTGCACGCCCGTGGGGCCTAGGAGTCCCCGGGCGTGTACTGCCTTGAGAGCAAAGCGACTAAGAACTCCCGGAAAGAGCCGCATGCCTCCCTTTCTGCGCGGCTACTCAGGGCCTAACCTGGAGGCCAGCTCTCACGTTGAGGTTCCCTTTGGCTCTAGAGCCTGCCGTGCGGACGGCCACCGCGGCCGCGGAAGCCCCTGGTTTAGAGAGCGCAAACTCATAATTTTCCCCGAAGCACTCTTCCAGGGCTCACCGGCCCGTCGGGAGCCGGGAATGTCAGGGAGCGTCAAGGCAGGCATGAAGGCCGCCCTCCAAACGGGAAAGCAGGGCTAGTTCCAGCAGGCCCCCGGGTTCATGGGCACACTCAGCGTACATCCCTGTGGTTTCTGGCGAGTCCCGGGAGACACCGGTCACCCTGCGTTTCCTTCCCCGAGTCAACTGATCGAAGGAGGGAGTCCCGCATCCAGCGAACTGTCTCAACCAAGGAAGGCCGTAGCTGCTCCTCTGGGCCTGGGGCTGCCTGCAGTGCCAAAGAAGGAACAGGACTTGAATTGCAGTAAGAACCCAAGCCGCCGTCCTCTAGGAGGCACGGTGCCTTCGGTCAGGGGGTCCCGGATGGAATGCGGAGACGAGGGTTACTCTGAGCGCAGCTCCGATTAGGGCAACGCGTAAGCCCTCCGCGCCATGTGGGATGTGGCAGAACGGTGTTCGTGAACGTGTGCGAGTGCTGAGGAAACCAAGCTGCTCCAGAAGAGAGGGCAGTGCGTTTCCCTACGCTCGGCGTGCACAGAGGGGCTCGAAGGGGCTACGGGCCTGGATGGTGCGTAGCAGACCCAGGTGCGCCTGGGGTTACTCAGTGTTCCTGCCGGGAACCGGGCGCCCCGGCTAGCCTCCCAGGTGTCCAGAAAGCTGTGCTGCCGTTCAAGGTATGCCGAGCAGAGGCCACCGCCTCCTGGAAACTGCAGCACGCCTCCGCTTCTGCACGGCAAACCAGGGCCTTACTTCCAGGCATGGCTTCATGCTGGGTGTGCCGGGAGCCACACAGCACGCTAAGATGCTGACTTTCTCCTCGAGCAGGGTGACTTCAGGCACGAGGGCGGGCCTCGCAGTGTTGCAAGCACAGCGTTCTCTCACGGCAGCTCACACAAGGGCCATGACAGGGTCTTCCTGGGCACTTCGCACCCACCAGCCACGTTGTCCCGAAGGGCGTTCGAGGGCTCTGGAGACGTAGCGCTCCTCAAGGAACGCGCGGTGTGTGGTTGCCCAGCACTCGGCACGCACGGGGGTCCTCCGAGGGAATCAACCAATGGACCTCGACGTTGCTCAGCCGGCCCACAGGTGTCTGGAGGCACTCAGGGACCTTGGAGGGAAAATGCTGCACGCCCGTGGGGCCTAGGAGTCCCCGGGCGTGTACTGCCTTGAGAGCAAAGCGACTAAGAACTCCCGGAAAGAGCCGCATGCCTCCCTTTCTGCGCGGCTACTCAGGGCCTAACCTGGAGGCCAGCTCTCACGTTGAGGTTCCCTTTGGCTCTAGAGCCTGCCGTGCGGACGGCCACCGCGGCCGCGGAAGCCCCTGGTTTAGAGAGCGCAAACTCATAATTTTCCCCGAAGCACTCTTCCAGGGCTCACCGGCCCGTCGGGAGCCGGGAATGTCAGGGAGCGTCAAGGCAGGCATGAAGGCCGCCCTCCAAACGGGAAAGCAGGGCTAGTTCCAGCAGGCCCCCGGGTTCATGGGCACACTCAGCGTACATCCCTGTGGTTTCTGGCGAGTCCCGGGAGACACCGGTCACCCTGCGTTTCCTTCCCCGAGTCAACTGATCGAAGGAGGGAGTCCCGCATCCAGCGAACTGTCTCAACCAAGGAAGGCCGTAGCTGCTCCTCTGGGCCTGGGGCTGCCTGCAGTGCCAAAGAAGGAACAGGACTTGAATTGCAGTAAGAACCCAAGCCGCCGTCCTCTAGGAGGCACGGTGCCTTCGGTCAGGGGGTCCCGGATGGAATGCGGAGACGAGGGTTACTCTGAGCGCAGCTCCGATTAGGGCAACGCGTAAGCCCTCCGCGCCATGTGGGATGTGGCAGAACGGTGTTCGTGAACGTGTGCGAGTGCTGAGGAAACCAAGCTGCTCCAGAAGAGAGGGCAGTGCGTTTCCCTACGCTCGGCGTGCACAGAGGGGCTCGAAGGGGCTACGGGCCTGGATGGTGCGTAGCAGACCCAGGTGCGCCTGGGGTTACTCAGTGTTCCTGCCGGGAACAGGGCGCCCCGGCTAGCCTCCCAGGTGTCCAGAAAGCTGTGCTGCCGTTCAAGGTATGCCGAGCAGAGGCCACCGCCTCCTGGAAACTGCAGCACGCCTCCGCTTCTGCACGGCAAACCAGGGCCTTACTTCCAGGCATGGCTTCATGCTGGGTGTGCCGGGAGCCACACAGCACGCTAAGATGCTGACTTTCTCCTCGAGCAGGGTGACTTCAGGCACGAGGGCGGGCCTCGCAGTGTTGCAAGCACAGCGTTCTCTCACGGCAGCTCACACAAGGGCCATGACAGGGTCTTCCTGGGCACTTCGCACCCACCAGCCACGTTGTCCCGAAGGGCGTTCGAGGGCTCTGGAGACGTAGCGCTCCTCAAGGAACGCGCGGTGTGTGGTTGCCCAGCACTCGGCACGCACGGGGGTCCTCCGAGGGAATCAACCAATGGACCTCGACGTTGCTCAGCCGGCCCACAGGTGTCTGGAGGCACTCAGGGACCTTGGAGGGAAAATGCTGCACGCCCGTGGGGCCTAGGAGTCCCCGGGCGTGTACTGCCTTGAGAGCAAAGCGACTAAGAACTCCCGGAAAGAGCCGCATGCCTCCCTTTCTGCGCGGCTACTCAGGGCCTAACCTGGAGGCCAGCTCTCACGTTGAGGTTCCCTTTGGCTCTAGAGCCTGCCGTGCGGACGGCCACCGCGGCCGCGGAAGCCCCTGGTTTAGAGAGCGCAAACTCATAATTTTCCCCGAAGCACTCTTCCAGGGCTCACCGGCCCGTCGGGAGCCGGGAATGTCAGGGAGCGTCAAGGCAGGCATGAAGGCCGCCCTCCAAATGGGAAAGCAGGGCTAGTTCCAGCAGGCCCCCGGGTTCATGGGCACACTCAGCGTACATCCCTGTGGTTTCTGGCGAGTCCCGGGAGACACCGGTCACCCTGCCTTTCCTTCCCCGAGTCAACTGATCGAAGGAGGGAGTCCCGCATCCAGCGAACTGTCTCAACCAAGGAAGGCCGTAGCTGCTCCTCTGGGCCTGGGGCTGCCTGCAGTGCCAAAGAAGGAACAGGACTTGAATTGCAGTAAGAACCCAAGCCGCCGTCCTCTAGGAGGCACGGTGCCTTCGGTCAGGGGGTCCCGGATGGAATGCGGAGACGAGGGTTACTCTGAGCGCAGCTCCGATTAGGGCAACGCGTAAGCCCTCCGCGCCATGTGGGATGTGGCAGAACGGTGTTCGTGAACGTGTGCGAGTGCTGAGGAAACCAAGCTGCTCCAGAAGAGAGGGCAGTGCGTTTCCCTACGCTCGGCGTGCACAGAGGGGCTCTAAGGGGCTACGGGCCTGGATGGTGCGTAGCAGACCCAGGTGCGCCTGGGGTTACTCAGTGTTCCTGCCGGGAACAGGGCGCCCCGGCTAGCCTCCCAGGTGTCCAGAAAGCTGTGCTGCCGTTCAAGGTATGCCGAGCAGAGGCCACCGCCTCCTGGAAACTGCAGCACGCCTCCGCTTCTGCACGGCAAACCAGGGCCTTACTTCCAGGCATGGCTTCATGCTGGGTGTGCCGGGAGCCACACAGCACGCTAAGATGCTGACTTTCTCCTCGAGCAGGGTGACTTCAGGCACGAGGGCGGGCCTCGCAGTGTTGCAAGCACAGCGTTCTCTCACGGCAGCTCACACAAGGGCCATGACAGGGTCTTCCTGGGCACTTCGCACCCACCAGCCACGTTGTCCCGAAGGGCGTTCGAGGGCTCTGGAGACGTAGCGCTCCTCAAGGAACGCGCAGTGTGTGGTTGCCCAGCACTCGGCACGCACGGGGGTCCTCCGAGGGAATCAACCAATGGACCTCGACGTTGCTCAGCCGGCCCACAGGTGTCTGGAGGCACTCAGGGACCTTGGAGGGAAAATGCTGCACGCCCGTGGGGCCTAGGAGTCCCCGGGCGTGTACTGCCTTGAGAGCAAAGCGACTAAGAACTCCCGGAAAGAGCCGCATGCCTCCCTTTCTGCGCGGCTACTCAGGGCCTAACCTGGAGGCCAGCTCTCACGTTGAGGTTCCCTTTGGCTCTAGAGCCTGCCGTGCGGACGGCCACCGCGGCCGCGGAAGCCCCTGGTTTAGAGAGCGCAAACTCATAATTTTCCCCGAAGCACTCTTCCAGGGCTCACCGGCCCGTCGGGAGCCGGGAATGTCAGGGAGCGTCAAGGCAGGCATGAAGGCCGCCCTCCAAATGGGAAAGCAGGGCTAGTTCCAGCAGGCCCCCGGGTTCATGGGCACACTCAGCGTACATCCCTGTGGTTTCTGGCGAGTCCCGGGAGACACCGGTCACCCTGCGTTTCCTTCCCCGAGTCAACTGATCGAAGGAGGGAGTCCCGCATCCAGCGAACTGTCTCAACCAAGGAAGGCCGTAGCTGCTCCTCTGGGCCTGGGGCTGCCTGCAGTGCCAAAGAAGGAACAGGACTTGAATTGCAGTAAGAACACAAGCCGCCGTCCTCTAGGAGGCACGGTGCCTTCGGTCAGGGGGTCCCGGATGGAATGCGGAGACGAGGGTTACTCTGAGCGCAGCTCCGATTAGGGCAACGCGTAAGCCCTCCGCGCCATGTGGGATGTGGCAGAACGGTGTTCGTGAACGTGTGCGAGTGCTGAGGAAACCAAGCTGCTCCAGAAGAGAGGGCAGTGCGTTTCCCTACGCTCGGCGTGCACAGAGGGGCTCGAAGGGGCTACGGGCCTGGATGGTGCGTAGCAGACCCAGGTGCGCCTGGGGTTACTCAGTGTTCCTGCCGGGAACAGGGCGCCCCGGCTAGCCTCCCAGGTGTCCAGAAAGCTGTGCTGCCGTTCAAGGTATGCCGAGCAGAGGCCACCGCCTCCTGGAAACTGCAGCACGCCTCCGCTTCTGCACGGCAAACCAGGGCCTTACTTCCAGGCATGGCTTCATGCTGGGTGTGCCGGGAGCCACACAGCACGCTAAGATGCTGACTTTCTCCTCGAGCAGGGTGACTTCAGGCACGAGGGCGGGCCTCGCAGTGTTGCAAGCACAGCGTTCTCTCACGGCAGCTCACACAAGGGCCATGACAGGGTCTTCCTGGGCACTTCGCACCCACCAGCCACGTTGTCCCGAAGGGCGTTCGAGGGCTCTGGAGACGTAGCGCTCCTCAAGGAACGCGCGGTGTGTGGTTGCCCAGCACTCGGCACGCACGGGGGTCCTCCGAGGGAATCAACCAATGGACCTCGACGTTGCTCAGCCGGCCCACAGGTGTCTGGAGGCACTCAGGGACCTTGGAGGGAAAATGCTGCACGCCCGTGGGGCCTAGGAGTCCCCGGGCGTGTACTGCCTTGAGAGCAAAGCGACTAAGAACTCCCGGAAAGAGCCGCATGCCTCCCTTTCTGCGCGGCTACTCAGGGCCTAACCTGGAGGCCAGCTCTCACGTTGAGGTTCCCTTTGGCTCTAGAGCCTGCCGTGCGGACGGCCACCGCGGCCGCGGAAGCCCCTGGTTTAGAGAGCGCAAACTCATAATTTTCCCCGAAGCACTCTTCCAGGGCTCACCGGCCCGTCGGGAGCCGGGAATGTCAGGGAGCGTCAAGGCAGGCATGAAGGCCGCCCTCCAAACGGGAAAGCAGGGCTAGTTCCAGCAGGCCCCCGGGTTCATGGGCACACTCAGCGTACATCCCTGTGGTTTCTGGCGAGTCCCGGGAGACACCGGTCACCCTGCGTTTCCTTCCCCGAGTCAACTGATCGAAGGAGGGAGTCCCGCATCCAGCGAACTGTCTCAACCAAGGAAGGCCGTAGCTGCTCCTCTGGGCCTGGGGCTGCCTGCAGTGCCAAAGAAGGAACAGGACTTGAATTGCAGTAAGAACCCAAGCCGCCGTCCTCTAGGAGGCACGGTGCCTTCGGTCAGGGGGTCCCGGATGGAATGCGGAGACGAGGGTTACTCTGAGCGCAGCTCCGATTAGGGCAACGCGTAAGCCCTCCGCGCCATGTGGGATGTGGCAGAACGGTGTTCGTGAACGTGTGCGAGTGCTGAGGAAACCAAGCTGCTCCAGAAGAGAGGGCAGTGCGTTTCCCTACGCTCGGCGTGCACAGAGGGGCTCGAAGGGGCTACGGGCCTGGATGGTGCGTAGCAGACCCAGGTGCGCCTGGGGTTACTCAGTGTTCCTGCCGGGAACAGGGCGCCCCGGCTAGCCTCCCAGGTGTCCAGAAAGCTGTGCTGCCGTTCAAGGTATGCCGAGCAGAGGCCACCGCCTCCTGGAAACTGCAGCACGCCTCCGCTTCTGCACGGCAAACCAGGGCCTTACTTCCAGGCATGGCTTCATGCTGGGTGTGCCGGGAGCCACACAGCACGCTAAGATGCTGACTTTCTCCTCGAGCAGGGTGACTTCAGGCACGAGGGCGGGCCTCGCAGTGTTGCAAGCACAGCGTTCTCTCATGGCAGCTCACACAAGGGCCATGACAGGGTCTTCCTGGGCACTTCGCACCCACCAGCCACGTTGTCCCGAAGGGCGTTCGAGGGCTCTGGAGACGTAGCGCTCCTCAAGGAACGCGCGGTGTGTGGTTGCCCAGCACTCGGCACGCACGGGGGTCCTCCGAGGGAATCAACCAATGGACCTCGACGTTGCTCAGCCGGCCCACAGGTGTCTGGAGGCACTCAGGGACCTTGGAGGGAAAATGCTGCACGCCCGTGGGGCCTAGGAGTCCCCGGGCGTGTACTGCCTTGAGAGCAAAGCTACTAAGAACTCCCGGAAAGAGCCACATGCCTCCCTTTCTGCGCGGCTACTCAGGGCCTAACCTGGAGGCCAGCTCTCACGTTGAGGTTCCCTTTGGCTCTAGAGCCTGCCGTGCGGACGGCCACCGCGGCCGCGGAAGCCCCTGGTTTAGAGAGCGCAAACTCATAATTTTCCCCGAAGCACTCTTCCAGGGCTCACCGGCCCGTCGGGAGCCGGGAATGTCAGGGAGCGTCAAGGCAGGCATGAAGGCCGCCCTCCAAACGGGAAAGCAGGGCTAGTTCCAGCAGGCCCCCGGGTTCATGGGCACACTCAGCGTACATCCCTGTGGTTTCTGGCGAGTCCCGGGAGACACCGGTCACCCTGCGTTTCCTTCCCCGAGTCAACTGATCGAAGGAGGGAGTCCCGCATCCAGCGAACTGTCTCAACCAAGGAAGGCCGTAGCTGCTCCTCTGGGCCTGGGGCTGCCCGCAGTGCCAAAGAAGGAACAGGACTTGAATTGCAGTAAGAACCCAAGCCGCCGTCCTCTAGGAGGCACGGTGCCTTCGGTCAGGGGGTCCCGGACGGAATGCGGGGACGAGGGTTACTCTGAGCGCAGCTCCGATTAGGGCAACGCGTAAGCCCTCCGCGCCATGTGGGATGTGGCAGAACGGTGTTCGTGAACGTGTGCGAGTGCTGAGGAAACCAAGCTGCTCCAGAAGAGAGGGCAGTGCGTTTCCCTACGCTCGGCGTGCACAGAGGGGCTCGAAGGGGCTACGGGCCTGGATGGTGCGTAGCAGACCCAGGTGCGCCTGGGGTTACTCAGTGTTCCTGCCGGGAACAGGGCGCCCCGGCTAGCCTCCCAGGTGTCCAGAAAGCTGTGCTGCCGTTCAAGGTATGCAGAGCAGAGGCCACCGCCTCCTGGAAACTGCAGCACGCCTCCGCTTCTGCACGGCAAACCAGGGCCTTACTTCCAGGCATGGCTTCATGCTGGGTGTGCCGGGAGCCACACAGCACGCTAAGATGCTGACTTTCTCCTCGAGCAGGGTGACTTCAGGCACGAGGGCGGGCCTCGCAGTGTTGCAAGCACGGCGTTCTCTCATGGCAGCTCACACAAGGGCCATGACAGGGTCTTCCTGGGCACTTCGCACCCACCAGCCACGTTGTCCCGAAGGGCGTTCGAGGGCTCTGGAGACGTAGCGCTCCTCAAGGAACACGCAGTGTGTGGTTGCCCAGCACTCGGCACGCACGGGGGTCCTCCGAGGGAATCAACCAGTGGACCTCGACGTTGCTCAGCCGGCCCACAGGTGTCTGGAGGCACTCAGGGACCTTGGAGGGAAAATGCTGCACGCCCGTGGGGCCTAGGAGTCCCCGGGCGTGTACTGCCTTGAGAGCAAAGCGACTAAGAACTCCCGGAAAGAGCCGCATGCCTCCCTTTCTGCGCGGCTACTCAGGGCCTAACCTGGAGGCCAGCTCTCACGTTGAGGTTCCCTTTGGCTCTAGAGCCTGCCGTGCGGACGGCCACCGCGGCCGCGGAAGCCCCTGGTTTAGAGAGCGCAAACTCATAATTTTCCCCGAAGCACTCTTCCAGGGCTCACCGGCCCGTCGGGAGCCGGGAATGTCAGGGAGCGTCAAGGCAGGCATGAAGGCCGCCCTCCAAATGGGAAAGCAGGGCTAGTTCCAGCAGGCCCCCGGGTTCATGGGCACACTCAGCGTACATCCCTGTGGTTTCTGGCGAGTCCCGGGAGACACCGGTCACCCTGCGTTTCCTTCCCCGAGTCAACTGATCGAAGGAGGGAGTCCCGCATCCAGCGAACTGTCTCAACCAAGGAAGGCCGTAGCTGCTCCTCTGGGCCTGGGGCTGCCCGCAGTGCCAAAGAAGGAACAGGACTTGAATTGCAGTAAGAACCCAAGCCGCCGTCCTCTAGGAGGCACGGTGCCTTCGGTCAGGGGGTCCCGGACGGAATGCGGGGACGAGGGTTACTCTGAGCGCAGCTCCGATTAGGGCAACGCGTAAGCCCTCCGCGCCATGTGGGATGTGGCAGAACGGTGTTCGTGAACGTGTGCGAGTGCTGAGGAAACCAAGCTGCTCCAGAAGAGAGGGCAGTGCGTTTCCCTACGCTCGGCGTGCACAGAGGGGCTCGAAGGGGCTACGGGCCTGGATGGTGCGTAGCAGACCCAGGTGCGCCTGGGGTTACTCAGTGTTCCTGCCGGGAACAGGGCGCCCCGGCTAGCCTCCCAGGTGTCCAGAAAGCTGTGCTGCCGTTCAAGGTATGCAGAGCAGAGGCCACCGCCTCCTGGAAACTGCAGCACGCCTCCGCTTCTGCACGGCAAACCAGGGCCTTACTTCCAGGCATGGCTTCATGCTGGGTGTGCCGGGAGCCACACAGCACGCTAAGATGCTGACTTTCTCCTCGAGCAGGGTGACTTCAGGCACGAGGGCGGGCCTCGCAGTGTTGCAAGCACGGCGTTCTCTCATGGCAGCTCACACAAGGGCCATGACAGGGTCTTCCTGGGCACTTCGCACCCACCAGCCACGTTGTCCCGAAGGGCGTTCGAGGGCTCTGGAGACGTAGCGCTCCTCAAGGAACGCGCAGTGTGTGGTTGCCCAGCACTCGGCACGCACGGGGGTCCTCCGAGGGAATCAACCAGTGGACCTCGACGTTGCTCAGCCGGCCCACAGGTGTCTGGAGGCACTCAGGGACCTTGGAGGGAAAATGCTGCACGCCCGTGGGGCCTAGGAGTCCCCGGGCGTGTACTGCCTTGAGAGCAAAGCGACTAAGAACTCCCGGAAAGAGCCGCATGCCTCCCTTTCTGCGCGGCTACTCAGGGCCTAACCTGGAGGCCAGCTCTCACGTTGAGGTTCCCTTTGGCTCTAGAGCCTGCCGTGCGGACGGCCACCGCGGCCGCGGAAGCCCCTGGTTTAGAGAGCGCAAACTCATAATTTTCCCCGAAGCACTCTTCCAGGGCTCACCGGCCCGTCGGGAGCCGGGAATGTCAGGGAGCGTCAAGGCAGGCATGAAGGCCGCCCTCCAAATGGGAAAGCAGGGCTAGTTCCAGCAGGCCCCCGGGTTCATGGGCACACTCAGCATACATCCCTGTGGTTTCTGGCGAGTCCCGGGAGACACCGGTCACCCTGCGTTTCCTTCCCCGAGTCAACTGATCGAAGGAGGGAGTCCCGCATCCAGCGAACTGTCTCAACCAAGGAAGGCCGTAGCTGCTCCTCTGGGCCTGGGGCTGCCCGCAGTGCCAAAGAAGGAACAGGACTTGAATTGCAGTAAGAACCCAAGCCGCCGTCCTCTAGGAGGCACGGTGCCTTCGGTCAGGGGGTCCCGGACGGAATGCGGGGACGAGGGTTACTCTGAGCGCAGCTCCGATTAGGGCAACGCGTAAGCCCTCCGCGCCATGTGGGATGTGGCAGAACGGTGTTCGTGAACGTGTGCGAGTGCTGAGGAAACCAAGCTGCTCCAGAAGAGAGGGCAGTGCGTTTCCCTACGCTCGGCGTGCACAGAGGGGCTCGAAGGGGCTACGGGCCTGGATGGTGCGTAGCAGACCCAGGTGCGCCTGGGGTTACTCAGTGTTCCTGCCGGGAACAGGGCGCCCCGGCTAGCCTCCCAGGTGTCCAGAAAGCTGTGCTGCCGTTCAAGGTATGCAGAGCAGAGGCCACCGCCTCCTGGAAACTGCAGCACGCCTCCGCTTCTGCACGGCAAACCAGGGCCTTACTTCCAGGCATGGCTTCATGCTGGGTGTGCCGGGAGCCACACAGCACGCTAAGATGCTGACTTTCTCCTCGAGCAGGGTGACTTCAGGCACGAGGGCGGGCCTCGCAGTGTTGCAAGCACGGCGTTCTCTCATGGCAGCTCACACAAGGGCCATGACAGGGTCTTCCTGGGCACTTCGCACCCACCAGCCACGTTGTCCCGAAGGGCGTTCGAGGGCTCTGGAGACGTAGCGCTCCTCAAGGAACGCGCAGTGTGTGGTTGCCCAGCACTCGGCACGCACGGGGGTCCTCCGAGGGAATCAACCAATGGACCTCGACGTTGCTCAGCCGGCCCACAGGTGTCTGGAGGCACTCAGGGACCTTGGAGGGAAAATGCTGCACGCCCGTGGGGCCTAGGAGTCCCCGGGCGTGTACTGCCTTGAGAGCAAAGCGACTAAGAACTCCCGGAAAGAGCCGCATGCCTCCCTTTCTGCGCGGCTACTCAGGGCCTAACCTGGAGGCCAGCTCTCACGTTGAGGTTCCCTTTGGCTCTAGAGCCTGCCGTGCGGACGGCCACCGCGGCCGCGGAAGCCCCTGGTTTAGAGAGCGCAAACTCATAATTTTCCCCGAAGCACTCTTCCAGGGCTCACCGGCCCGTCGGGAGCCGGGAATGTCAGGGAGCGTCAATGCAGGCATGAAGGCCGCCCTCCAAATGGGAAAGCAGGGCTAGTTCCAGCAGGCCCCCGGGTTCATGGGCACACTCAGCGTACATCCCTGTGGTTTCTGGCGAGTCCCGGGAGACACCGGTCACCCTGCGTTTCCTTCCCCGAGTCAACTGCTCGAAGGAGGGAGTCCCGCATCCAGCGAACTGTCTCAACCAAGGAAGGCCGTAGCTGCTCCTCTGGGCCTGGGGCTGCCCGCAGTGCCAAAGAAGGAACAGGACTTGAATTGCAGTAAGAACCCAAGCCGCCGTCCTCTAGGAGGCACGGTGCCTTCGGTCAGGGGGTCCCGGATGGAATGCGGGGACGAGGGTTACTCTGAGCGCAGCTCCGATTAGGGCAACGCGTAAGCCCTCCGCGCCATGTGGGATGTGGCAGAACGGTGTTCGTGAACGTGTGCGAGTGCTGAGGAAACCAAGCTGCTCCAGAAGAGAGGGCAGTGCGTTTCCCTACGCTCGGCGTGCACAGAGGGGCTCGAAGGGGCTACGGGCCTGGATGGTGCGTAGCAGACCCAGGTGCGCCTGGGGTTACTCAGTGTTCCTGCCGGGAACAGGGCGCCCCGGCTAGCCTCCCAGGTGTCCAGAAAGCTGTGCTGCCGTTCAAGGTATGCCGAGCAGAGGCCACCGCCTCCTGGAAACTGCAGCACGCCTCCGCTTCTGCACGGCAAACCAGGGCCTTACTTCCAGGCATGGCTTCATGCTGGGTGTGCCGGGAGCCACACAGCACGCTAAGATGCTGACTTTCTCCTCGAGCAGGGTGACTTCAGGCACGAGGGCGGGCCTCGCAGTGTTGCAAGCACGGCGTTCTCTCACGGCAGCTCACACAAGGGCCATGACAGGGTCTTCCTGGGCACTTCGCACCCACCAGCCACGTTGTCCCGAAGGGCGTTCGAGGGCTCTGGAGACGTAGCGCTCCTCAAGGAACGCGCGGTGTGTGGTTGCCCAGCACTCGGCACGCACGGGGGTCCTCCGAGGGAATCAACCAGTGGACCTCGACGTTGCTCAGCCGGCCCACAGGTGTCTGGAGGCACTCAGGGACCTTGGAGGGAAAATGCTGCACGCCCGTGGGGCCTAGGAGTCCCCGGGCGTGTACTGCCTTGAGAGCAAAGCGACTAAGAACTTCCGGAAAGAGCCGCATGCCTCCCTTTCTGCGCGGCTACTCAGGGCCTAACCTGGAGGCCAGCTCTCACGTTGAGGTTCCCTTTGGCTCTAGAGCCTGCCGTGCGGACGGCCACCGCGGCCGCGGAAGCCCCTGGTTTAGAGAGCGCAAACTCATAATTTTCCCCGAAGCACTCTTCCAGGGCTCACCGGCCCGTCGGGAGCCGGGAATGTCAGGGAGCGTCAAGGCAGGCATGAAGGCCGCCCTCCAAACGGGAAAGCAGGGCTAGTTCCAGCAGGCCCCCGGGTTCATGGGCACACTCAGCGTACATCCCTGTGGTTTCTGGCGAGTCCCGGGAGACACCGGTCACCCTGCGTTTCCTTCCCCGAGTCAACTGATCGAAGGAGGGAGTCCCGCATCCAGCGAACTGTCTCAACCAAGGAAGGCCGTAGCTGCTCCTCTGGGCCTGGGCTGCCCGCAGTGCCAAAGAAGGAACAGGACTTGAATTGCAGTAAGAACCCAAGCCGCCGTCCTCTAGGAGGCACGGTGCCTTCGGTCAGGGGGTCCCGGATGGAATGCGGAGACGAGGGTTACTCTGAGCGCAGCTCCGATTAGGGCAACGCGTAAGCCCTCCGCGCCATGTGGGATGTGGCAGAACGGTGTTCGTGAACGTGTGCGAGTGCTGAGGAAACCAAGCTGCTCCAGAAGAGAGGGCAGTGCGTTTCCCTACGCTCGGCGTGCACAGAGGGGCTCGAAGGGGCTACGGGCCTGGATGGTGCGTAGCAGACCCAGGTGCGCCTGGGGTTACTCAGTGTTCCTGCCGGGAACAGGGCGCCCCGGCTAGCCTCCCAGGTGTCCAGAAAGCTGTGCTGCCGTTCAAGGTATGCCGAGCAGAGGCCACCGCCTCCTGGAAACTGCAGCACGCCTCCGCTTCTGCACGGCAAACCAGGGCCTTACTTCCAGGCATGGCTTCATGCTGGGTGTGCCGGGAGCCACACAGCACGCTAAGATGCTGACTTTCTCCTCGAGCAGGGTGACTTCAGGCACGAGGGCGGGCCTCGCAGTGTTGCAAGCACGGCGTTCTCTCACGGCAGCTCACACAAGGGCCATGACAGGGTCTTCCTGGGCACTTCGCACCCACCAGCCACGTTGTCCCGAAGGGCGTTCGAGGGCTCTGGAGACGTAGCGCTCCTCAAGGAACGCGCGGTGTGTGGTTGCCCAGCACTCGGCACGCACGGGGGTCCTCCGAGGGAATCAACCAGTGGACCTCGACGTTGCTCAGCCGGCCCACAGGTGTCTGGAGGCACTCAGGGACCTTGGAGGGAAAATGCTGCACGCCCGTGGGGCCTAGGAGTCCCCGGGCGTGTACTGCCTTGAGAGCAAAGCGACTAAGAACTCCCGGAAAGAGCCGCATGCCTCCCTTTCTGCGCGGCTACTCAGGGCCTAACCTGGAGGCCAGCTCTCACGTTGAGGTTCCCTTTGGCTCTAGAGCCTGCCGTGCGGACGGCCACCGCGGCCGCGGAAGCCCCTGGTTTAGAGAGCGCAAACTCATAATTTTCCCCGAAGCACTCTTCCAGGGCTCACCGGCCCGTCGGGAGCCGGGAATGTCAGGGAGCGTCAAGGCAGGCATGAAGGCCGCCCTCCAAACGGGAAAGCAGGGCTAGTTCCAGCAGGCCCCCGGGTTCATGGGCACACTCAGCGTACATCCCTGTGGTTTCTGGCGAGTCCCGGGAGACACCGGTCACCCTGCGTTTCCTTCCCCGAGTCAACTGATCGAAGGAGGGAGTCCCGCATCCAGCGAACTGTCTCAACCAAGGAAGGCCGTAGCTGCTCCTCTGGGCCTGGGGCTGCCCGCAGTGCCAAAGAAGGAACAGGACTTGAATTGCAGTAAGAACCCAAGCCGCCGTCCTCTAGGAGGCACGGTGCCTTCGGTCAGGGGGTCCCGGATGGAATGCGGAGACGAGGGTTACTCTGAGCGCAGCTCCGATTAGGGCAACGCGTAAGCCCTCCGCGCCATGTGGGATGTGGCAGAACGGTGTTCGTGAACGTGTGCGAGTGCTGAGGAAACCAAGCTGCTCCAGAAGAGAGGGCAGTGCGTTTCCCTACGCTCGGCGTGCACAGAGGGGCTCTAAGGGGCTACGGGCCTGGATGGTGCGTAGCAGACCCAGGTGCGCCTGGGGTTACTCAGTGTTCCTGCCGGGAACAGGGCGCCCCGGCTAGCCTCCCAGGTGTCCAGAAAGCTGTGCTGCCGTTCAAGGTATGTCGAGCAGAGGCCACCGCCTCCTGGAAACTGCAGCACGCCTCCGCTTCTGCACGGCAAACCAGGGCCTTACTTCCAGGCATGGCTTCATGCTGGGTGTGCCGGGAGCCACACAGCACGCTAAGATGCTGACTTTCTCCTCGAGCAGGGTGACTTCAGGCACGAGGGTGGGCCTCGCAGTGTTGCAAGCACGGCGTTCTCTCACGGCAGCTCACACAAGGGCCATGACAGGGTCTTCCTGGGCACTTCGCACCCACCAGCCACGTTGTCCCGAAGGGCGTTCGAGGGCTCTGGAGACGTAGCGCTCCTCAAGGAACGCGCGGTGTGTGGTTGCCCAGCACTCGGCACGCACGGGGGTCCTCCGAGGGAATCAACCAATGGACCTCGACGTTGCTCAGCCGGCCCACAGGTGTCTGGAGGCACTCAGGGACCTTGGAGGGAAAATGCTGCACGCCCGTGGGGCCTAGGAGTCCCCGGGCGTGTACTGCCTTGAGAGCAAAGCGACTAAGAACTCCCGGAAAGAGCCGCATGCCTCCCTTTCTGCGCGGCTACTCAGGGCCTAACCTGGAGGCCAGCTCTCACGTTGAGGTTCCCTTTGGCTCTAGAGCCTGCCGTGCGGACGGCCACCGCGGCCGCGGAAGCCCCTGGTTTAGAGAGCGCAAACTCATAATTTTCCCCGAAGCACTCTTCCAGGGCTCACCGGCCCGTCGGGAGCCGGGAATGTCAGGGAGCGTCAAGGCAGGCATGAAGGCCGCCCTCCAAACGGGAAAGCAGGGCTAGTTCCAGCAGGCCCCCGGGTTCATGGGCACACTCAGCGTACATCCCTGTGGTTTCTGGCGAGTCCCGGGAGACACCGGTCACCCTGCGTTTCCTTCCCCGAGTCAACTGATCGAAGGAGGGAGTCCCGCATCCAGCGAACTGTCTCAACCAAGGAAGGCCGTAGCTGCTCCTCTGGGCCTGGGGCTGCCTGCAGTGCCAAAGAAGGAACAGGACTTGAATTGCAGTAAGAACCCAAGCCGCCGTCCTCTAGGAGGCACGGTGCCTTCGGTCAGGGGGTCCCGGATGGAATGCGGAGACGAGGGTTACTCTGAGCGCAGCTCCGATTAGGGCAACGCGTAAGCCCTCCGCGCCATGTGGGATGTGGCAGAACGGTGTTCGTGAACGTGTGCGAGTGCTGAGGAAACCAAGCTGCTCCAGAAGAGAGGGCAGTGCGTTTCCCTACGCTCGGCGTGCACAGAGGGGCTCGAAGGGGCTACGGGCCTGGATGGTGCGTAGCAGACCCAGGTGCGCCTGGGGTTACTCAGTGTTCCTGCCGGGAACCGGGCGCCCCGGCTAGCCTCCCAGGTGTCCAGAAAGCTGTGCTGCCGTTCAAGGTATGCCGAGCAGAGGCCACCGCCTCCTGGAAACTGCAGCACGCCTCCGCTTCTGCACGGCAAACCAGGGCCTTACTTCCAGGCATGGCTTCATGCTGGGTGTGCCGGGAGCCACACAGCACGCTAAGATGCTGACTTTCTCCTCGAGCAGGGTGACTTCAGGCACGAGGGCGGGCCTCGCAGTGTTGCAAGCACGGCGTTCTCTCACGGCAGCTCACACAAGGGCCATGACAGGGTCTTCCTGGGCACTTCGCACCCACCAGCCACGTTGTCCCGAAGGGCGTTCGAGGGCTCTGGAGACGTAGCGCTCCTCAAGGAACGCGCAGTGTGTGGTTGCCCAGCACTCGGCACGCACGGGGGTCCTCCGAGGGAATCAACCAATGGACCTCGACGTTGCTCAGCCGGCCCACAGGTGTCTGGAGGCACTCAGGGACCTTGGAGGGAAAATGCTGCACGCCCGTGGGGCCTAGGAGTCCCCGGGCGTGTACTGCCTTGAGAGCAAAGCGACTAAGAACTCCCGGAAAGAGCCGCATGCCTCCCTTTCTGCGCGGCTACTCAGGGCCTAACCTGGAGGCCAGCTCTCACGTTGAGGTTCCCTTTGGCTCTAGAGCCTGCCGTGCGGACGGCCACCGCGGCCGCGGAAGCCCCTGGTTTAGAGAGCGCAAACTCATAATTTTCCCCGAAGCACTCTTCCAGGGCTCACCGGCCCGTCGGGAGCCGGGAATGTCAGGGAGCGTCAAGGCAGGCATGAAGGCCGCCCTCCAAACGGGAAAGCAGGGCTAGTTCCAGCAGGCCCCCGGGTTCATGGGCACACTCAGCGTACATCCCTGTGGTTTCTGGCGAGTCCCGGGAGACACCGGTCACCCTGCGTTTCCTTCCCCGAGTCAACTGATCGAAGGAGGGAGTCCCGCATCCAGCGAACTGTCTCAACCAAGGAAGGCCGTAGCTGCTCCTCTGGGCCTGGGGCTGCCTGCAGTGCCAAAGAAGGAACAGGACTTGAATTGCAGTAAGAACCCAAGCCGCCGTCCTCTAGGAGGCACGGTGCCTTCGGTCAGGGGGTCCCGGATGGAATGCGGAGACGAGGGTTACTCTGAGCGCAGCTCCGATTAGGGCAACGCGTAAGCCCTCCGCGCCATGTGGGATGTGGCAGAACGGTGTTCGTGAACGTGTGCGAGTGCTGAGGAAACCAAGCTGCTCCAGAAGAGAGGGCAGTGCGTTTCCCTACGCTCGGCGTGCACAGAGGGGCTCGAAGGGGCTACGGGCCTGGATGGTGCGTAGCAGACCCAGGTGCGCCTGGGGTTACTCAGTGTTCCTGCCGGGAACCGGGCGCCCCGGCTAGCCTCCCAGGTGTCCAGAAAGCTGTGCTGCCGTTCAAGGTATGCCGAGCAGAGGCCACCGCCTCCTGGAAACTGCAGCACGCCTCCGCTTCTGCACGGCAAACCAGGGCCTTACTTCCAGGCATGGCTTCATGCTGGGTGTGCCGGGAGCCACACAGCACGCTAAGATGCTGACTTTCTCCTCGAGCAGGGTGACTTCAGGCACGAGGGCGGGCCTCGCAGTGTTGCAAGCACAGCGTTCTCTCACGGCAGCTCACACAAGGGCCATGACAGGGTCTTCCTGGGCACTTCGCACCCACCAGCCACGTTGTCCCGAAGGGCGTTCGAGGGCTCTGGAGACGTAGCGCTCCTCAAGGAACGCGCGGTGTGTGGTTGCCCAGCACTCGGCACGCACGGGGGTCCTCCGAGGGAATCAACCAATGGACCTCGACGTTGCTCAGCCGGCCCACAGGTGTCTGGAGGCACTCAGGGACCTTGGAGGGAAAATGCTGCACGCCCGTGGGGCCTAGGAGTCCCCGGGCGTGTACTGCCTTGAGAGCAAAGCGACTAAGAACTCCCGGAAAGAGCCGCATGCCTCCCTTTCTGCGCGGCTACTCAGGGCCTAACCTGGAGGCCAGCTCTCACGTTGAGGTTCCCTTTGGCTCTAGAGCCTGCCGTGCGGACGGCCACCGCGGCCGCGGAAGCCCCTGGTTTAGAGAGCGCAAACTCATAATTTTCCCCGAAGCACTCTTCCAGGGCTCACCGGCCCGTCGGGAGCCGGGAATGTCAGGGAGCGTCAAGGCAGGCATGAAGGCCGCCCTCCAAATGGGAAAGCAGGGCTAGTTCCAGCAGGCCCCCGGGTTCATGGGCACACTCAGCGTACATCCCTGTGGTTTCTGGCGAGTCCCGGGAGACACCGGTCACCCTGCGTTTCCTTCCCCGAGTCAACTGATCGAAGGAGGGAGTCCCGCATCCAGCGAACTGTCTCAACCAAGGAAGGCCGTAGCTGCTCCTCTGGGCCTGGGGCTGCCTGCAGTGCCAAAGAAGGAACAGGACTTGAATTGCAGTAAGAACCCAAGCCGCCGTCCTCTAGGAGGCACGGTGCCTTCGGTCAGGGGGTCCCGGACGGAATGCGGAGACGAGGGTTACTCTGAGCGCAGCTCCGATTAGGGCAACGCGTAAGCCCTCCGCGCCATGTGGGATGTGGCAGAACGGTGTTCGTGAACGTGTGCGAGTGCTGAGGAAACCAAGCTGCTCCAGAAGAGAGGGCAGTGCGTTTCCCTACGCTCGGCGTGCACAGAGGGGCTCGAAGGGGCTACGGGCCTGGATGGTGCGTAGCAGACCCAGGTGCGCCTGGGGTTACTCAGTGTTCCTGCCGGGAACAGGGCGCCCCGGCTAGCCTCCCAGGTGTCCAGAAAGCTGTGCTGCCGTTCAAGGTATGCCGAGCAGAGGCCACCGCCTCCTGGAAACTGCAGCACGCCTCCGCTTCTGCACGGCAAACCAGGGCCTTACTTCCAGGCATGGCTTCATGCTGGGTGTGCCGGGAGCCACACAGCACGCTAAGATGCTGACTTTCTCCTCGAGCAGGGTGACTTCAGGCACGAGGGCGGGCCTCGCAGTGTTGCAAGCACAGCGTTCTCTCACGGCAGCTCACACAAGGGCCATGACAGGGTCTTCCTGGGCACTTCGCACCCACCAGCCACGTTGTCCCGAAGGGCGTTCGAGGGCTCTGGAGACGTAGCGCTCCTCAAGGAACGCGCGGTGTGTGGTTGCCCAGCACTCGGCACGCACGGGGGTCCTCCGAGGGAATCAACCAATGGACCTCGACGTTGCTCAGCCGGCCCACAGGTGTCTGGAGGCACTCAGGGACCTTGGAGGGAAAATGCTGCACGCCCGTGGGGCCTAGGAGTCCCCGGGCGTGTACTGCCTTGAGAGCAAAGCGACTAAGAACTCCCGGAAAGAGCCGCATGCCTCCCTTTCTGCGCGGCTACTCAGGGCCTAACCTGGAGGCCAGCTCTCACGTTGAGGTTCCCTTTGGCTCTAGAGCCTGCCGTGCGGACGGCCACCGCGGCCGCGGAAGCCCCTGGTTTAGAGAGCGCAAACTCATAATTTTCCCCGAAGCACTCTTCCAGGGCTCACCGGCCCGTCGGGAGCCGGGAATGTCAGGGAGCGTCAAGGCAGGCATGAAGGCCGCCCTCCAAATGGGAAAGCAGGGCTAGTTCCAGCAGGCCCCCGGGTTCATGGGCACACTCAGCGTACATCCCTGTGGTTTCTGGCGAGTCCCGGGAGACACCGGTCACCCTGCCTTTCCTTCCCCGAGTCAACTGATCGAAGGAGGGAGTCCCGCATCCAGCGAACTGTCTCAACCAAGGAAGGCCGTAGCTGCTCCTCTGGGCCTGGGGCTGCCTGCAGTGCCAAAGAAGGAACAGGACTTGAATTGCAGTAAGAACCCAAGCCGCCGTCCTCTAGGAGGCACGGTGCCTTCGGTCAGGGGGTCCCGGATGGAATGCGGAGACGAGGGTTACTCTGAGCGCAGCTCCGATTAGGGCAACGCGTAAGCCCTCCGCGCCATGTGGGATGTGGCAGAACGGTGTTCGTGAACGTGTGCGAGTGCTGAGGAAACCAAGCTGCTCCAGAAGAGAGGGCAGTGCGTTTCCCTACGCTCGGCGTGCACAGAGGGGCTCGAAGGGGCTACGGGCCTGGATGGTGCGTAGCAGACCCAGGTGCGCCTGGGGTTACTCAGTGTTCCTGCCGGGAACAGGGCGCCCCGGCTAGC